>NC_084571.2:12560000-12582500 GCF_033978685.3 Nerophis lumbriciformis | reverse complement strand
TTAGAGGCCAGGCGCTCTCGCATGAATCCTGGCACTGTAGATGCCATTTTATTCCTGCATAGTGCTAACAAAAAAAAAAAGTAAGTAGACATACGGTTGGATATGTTAAACGAATTAGTCTACGTTACCTATAGGCTATACCAAATAAGCCCATGTCTAACCTATATTGAGTTCGGTCAGCTAAATAATTTTGATGGTTACGTGTTGTTTGGGCGCACTACAATGCAAAGGAATTAAGGCAATTGCGTTGTTTATTGTGTTTTTTTTCTATTCGAGATATACTACTATGTGTGAATAATTATTTGGCCTCGCTTTCAAGTGAAGCGCATCTCCGATTGGCGACAATGTAAGGATATTTAGCCTGCTTTGTTTGTCGCGACCGTCTATTTTCATTATAATTCAAGTTTGATGATAAAGTGCAGTCTGATGGGTTTGATTTCCCCCCTTCAGCTATTTGCCTTGGCCAATAAGTTACAGGTAATTTATTATTATTATTTATTTTATTTATTTTTGTTTAAATAGAGATGACATACATATGTTATTGTATAATTTAAGTTTGTGCGCGTGATTGACAGCCTAAGGCTTATGAGGCACATTTTTTTTTAATTTTTTTTATTTCTACTTAAAAACGTATGAGCCTATGCCTATGCCTACAACATAGGCTATGTGTTTATCTTTATTTTCCTGCCTGTCGTTGACAATGAAGATTGTCTGATATTTTGTCATGGCTGCAGATCAATCAATAAAGGTTCATCTTTGTCGCGGAATTGTTCACTGCTTCACTGTGCACCCCGCCCTCGTCCCTATTTGAGCATTATAACGTTAACAAGTTAATATTCATTGAAATAAATTCAGAATTTTTTTTTACCTAACGAAAATATAGGCCTAGTCTTTCTAAAACATTTTTTTTACTTCTTAAAAGCCTCGTTCTGCTTGCTGCAACTGCGCACACAAAGTGTGAGGAACGCACTCCTGATCTGAGGGCATTGGCAACAATAGTCAACACTTTCTTAATGGAAATGACAATAATATTATAATAATGATAATCAATATTATCAAGCATTGAATGTCTCTGCTGCATTGGATCAGTCTCCTTTCTTTAACAGGCAAAAGCTTTCTAACCGCACTAATGCCTTGCATCGTCTATATTAGATATATAACAACGGGCGGTTTTGATAAAATGTTGGTTCGGGTGGATGGCGGATGGATGACGACTTTTGTGATGCGGTTGCGGATGAAATAATTGCCTATCCGCGCATCTCTAATATATATATATATATATATATATATATATATATATATATATATATATATATATATATATATATATATATATATATATATATATATATATATGTATATTTTTCAACTTTGACCAAACACTCTGCAGAGTAAAATGCAGCAGTGTAGTCCATTATTAAAGGTTATACTGCTGCTAGATCTTTGGCTCAGCATGAGATGTACCATCTTTACCTCTTTAAAAGCAGCGCCTCAGTGTCTACATTGCTGCCGTGGATTTACCAGGTAAAAACACCATTTCCTGTTTCCCCTTGGGGAACAATGACCTAACTGTCTGCGCTCCCCGTAACTCTGCAGACCCATTTGTCAACGTTGACCCTGAAACACCCCGTCGGTTCTACGCCCTCTACCGGTGTACTCTCTGGTCCGATCCCACTTTCTTTTGTACTTTTGCTATTTTTAAACCCTTCCCATGTGTATGTCCCCGTAGAGTAGGATTGTGATATCCGATGTCGGTCTGATATCAGCAAAGAAAACGAGTATCGGATAATATACGCTTGAATCTAAAATCTCAAATATAAGCTCCGATACAAGCAGTCCTGAAGCGTGTTTACATGTGTGTGATATAATGTGCGATACAAGCAGTCCAGCAGCGTTTTTACATGTGTGTGATATAATGTGCGATACAAGCAGTTTTGCAGTGTGTTGACATGTGTGTGATATTATGTGCGATACAAGCAGTCCTGCAGCATGTTTACTAGTGTACGATACCATATGCGAGTCAAGCAGTCCCGCAGCGTGTTTACATGTGTGTGATACCATGTGCAATACAAGCAGTCCTGCAGCGTGTTTACTTGTGTACAATGCCATGTGCGATACAAGCAATCCTGCAGTGTGTTTACTTGTGTGTGATATCATGTGCGATACAGCCCTGTGTGTAATGTTTTATATTTTCAATGGAACATATACCATGTTGGTGTTGTTTACTTGAGTCATATTGCAGTCTACACGTATCTCTTATTTGTGACTGCCATCATTTTTCAGTCTACGCATATCTCTTATGTGTGACTTCCATCATATTGCAGTCTACACATATCTCTTATGTGTGACTGCCATCATATTGCAGTCTACACGTATCTCTTATTTGTGACTGCCATCATATTGCAGTCTACACATATCTCGTATGTGTGACTGCCATCATATTGCAGTATATACGTATCTCTTATGTGTGACTCCCATCATATGTTTGTCTACACGTATCTCTAATATGTGACTGCCATCATGTTGCGGTCTACACGTTTCTTTTTATGTGTTACTGCCATCATATTGCAGTCTACACGTATCTCTTGTGTGTGACTGCCATATTTTATTCTACACGTATCTCTTATGTGTGACTGCTATCATATTTTAGTCTACACGTATATCTTATATGTGACTGCCATCATATTGCAGTCTACACATATCTCTTATGTGTGACTGCCATCATATTGCAGTACACACGTACCTCTTATGTGTGACTGCCATCATATTGCAGTCTACACGTATCTCTTATGTGTGACTCCCATCATATGTTAGTCTACACGTATCTCTAATATGTGACTGCCATCATATTGCGGTCTACACGTATCTTTTTATGTGTTACTGCCATCATATTGCAGTCGACGTGTATCTCTTATGTGTGACTGCCATCAATTGCAGTCTACACATATCTCTTATGTGTGACTGCCATCATATTGCAGTCTACACATATCTCGTATGTGTGACTGCCATCATATTGCAGTATATACGTATCTCTTATGTGTGACTCCCATCATATGTTTGTCTACACGTATCTCTAATATGTGACTGCCATCATGTTGCGGTCTACACGTTTCTTTTTATGTGTTACTGCCATCATATTGCAGTCTACACTTATCTCTTGTGTGTGACTGACATATTTTATTCTACACGTATCTCTTATGTGTGACTGCTATCATATTTTAGTCTACACGTATATCTTATATGTGACTGCCATCATATTGCAGTCTACACATATCTCTTATGTGTGACTGCCATCATATTGCAGTCTACACGTATCTCTTATGTGTGACTGCCATCATATTGCAGTCTACACATATCTCGTATGTGTGACTGCCATCATATTGCAGTATATACGTATCTCTTATGTGTGACTCCCATCATATGTTTGTCTACACGTATCTCTAATATGTGACTGCCATCATGTTGCGGTCTACACGTTTCTTTTTATGTGTTACTGCCATCATATTGCAGTCTACACTTATCTCTTGTGTGTGACTGACATATTTTATTCTACACGTATCTCTTATGTGTGACTGCTATCATATTTTAGTCTACACGAACCTCTTATGTGTGACTGCCATCATATTGCAGTCTACACGTATCTCTTATGTGTGACTCCCATCATATGTTAGTCTACACGTATCTCTAATATGTGACTGCCATCATATTGCGGTCTACACGTATCTTTTTATGTGTTACTGCCATCATATTGCAGTCGACGTGTATCTCTTATGTGTGACTGCCATCAATTGCAGTCTACACATATCTCTTATGTGTGACTGCCATCATATTGCAGTCTACACATATCTCGTATGTGTGACTGCCATCATATTGCAGTATATACGTATCTCTTATGTGTGACTCCCATCATATGTTTGTCTACACGTATCTCTAATATGTGACTGCCATCATGTTGCGGTCTACACGTTTCTTTTTATGTGTTACTGCCATCATATTGCAGTCTACACTTATCTCGTGTGTGTGACTGACATATTTTATTCAACACGTATCTCTTATGTGTGACTGCTATCATATTTTAGTCTACGCGTATATCTTATTTGTGACTGCCATCATATTGCAGTCTACACATATCTCTTATGTGTGACTGCCATCATATTGCAGTACACACGTACCTCTTATGTGTGACTGCCATCATATTGCAGTCTACACGTATCTCTTATGTGTGACTCCCATCATATGTTAGTCTACACGTATCTCTAATATGTGACTGCCATCATATTGCGGTCTACACGTATCTTTTTATGTGTTACTGCCATCATATTGCAGTCGACGTGTATCTCTTATGTGTAACTGCCATCGATTGCAGTCTACACATATCTCTTATGTGTGACTGCCATCATATTGCAGCCTACACATATCTCGTATGTGTGACTGCCATCATATTGCAGTGTATACGTATCTCTTATGTGTGACTCCCATCATATGTTTGTCTACACGTATCTCTAATATGTGACTGCCATCATGTTGCGGTCTACACGTTTCTTTTTATGTGTTACTGCCATCATATTGCAGTCTACACGTATCTCTTATGTGTGACTGCCATATTTTATTCTACACGTATCTCTTATGTGTGACTGCTATCATATTTTAGTCTACACGTATATCTTATATGTGACTGCCATCATATTGCAGTATACACATATCTCTTATGTGTGACTGCCATCATATTGCAGTACACACGTACCTCTTATGTGTGACTGCCATCATATTGCAGTCTACACGTATCTCTTATGTGTGACTCCCATCATATGTTAGTCTACACGTATCTCTAATATGTGACTGCCATCATATTGCGGTCTACACGTATCTTTTTATGTGTTACTGCCATCATATTGCAGTCGACGTGTATCTCTTATGTGTGACTGCCATCAATTGCAGTCTACACATATCTCTTATGTGTGACTGCCATCATATTGCAGTCTACACATATCTCGTATGTGTGACTGCCATCATATTGCAGTATATACGTATCTCTTATGTGTGACTCCCATCATATGTTTGTCTACACGTATCTCTAATATGTGACTGCCATCATGTTGCGGTCTACACGTTTCTTTTTATGTGTTACTGCCATCATATTGCAGTCTACACGTATCTCTTGTGTGTGACTGACATATTTTATTCTACACGTATCTCTTATGTGTGACTGCTATCATATTTTAGTCTACACGTATATCTTATATGTGACTGCCATCATATTGCAGTCTACACATATCTCTTATGTGTGACTGCCATCATATTGCAGTACACACGTACCTCTTATGTGTGACTGCCATCATATTGCAGTCTACACGTATCTCTTATGTGTGACTCCCATCATATGTTAGTCTACACGTATCTCTAATATGTGACTGCCATCATATTGCGGTCTACACGTATCTTTTTATGTGTTACTGCCATCATATTGCAGTCGACGTGTATCTCTTATGTGTGACTGCCATCAATTGCAGTCTACACATATCTCTTATGTGTGACTGCCATCATATTGCAGTCTACACATATCTCGTATGTGTGACTGCCATCATATTGCAGTATATACGTATCTCTTATGTGTGACTCCCATCATATGTTTGTCTACACGTATCTCTAATATGTGACTGCCATCATGTTGCGGTCTACACGTTTCTTTTTATGTGTTACTGCCATCATATTGCAGTCTACACTTATCTCTTGTGTGTGACTGACATATTTTATTCTACACGTATCTCTTATGTGTGACTGCTATCATATTTTAGTCTACACGTATATCTTATATGTGACTGCCATCATATTGCAGTCTACACATATCTCTTATGTGTGACTGCCATCATATTGCAGTACACACGTACCTCTTATGTGTGACTGCCATCATATTGCAGTCTACACGTATCTCTTATGTGTGACTCCCATCATATGTTAGTCTACACGTATCTCTAATATGTGACTGCCATCATATTGCGATCTACACGTATCTTTTTGTGTTACTGCCATCATATTGCAGTCGACGCGTATCTCTTATGTGTGACTGCCATCAATTGCAGTCTACACATATCTCTTATGTGTGACTGCCATCATATTGCAGTCTACACGTATCTCTTGTCTGACTGCCATCATATTGCAGTCTACACATATCTCTTATGTGTGACTGCCATCATATTGCAGTCTACACATATCTTTTATGTGTGACTGCCATCATATTACAATCTACACGTATCTCTTATTTGTGACTGCCATGATATGGCAGTCTACACATATCTCTTTTGTGACTCCCATCATATTGCAGTCTACACATATTTCGTAAGTGTGACTGCCATCATATCGCAGTCTACACGTAACTCTTATGTGTGACTGCCATCACATTACAGTCTACCTATATCTCATATCTGTGACTGCCATCATATTGCAGTCCACACATATCTCTTATGTGTGACTGCCATCATATCACAGTCTACACATATCTCTAATGTGTGACTGCCATCATATGGCAGTCTACACATACACAGACGTATTCCTCCACTTGAAGTTGCGTAAGAATGGAAGTTTGTGGTTTTGGGAGTGCACTCACACACGGTCCACAGGACCTCTTAAGTTGTCTCCCATGTTTTTTTTAAGTCTGCAGTGCTGAATGCTGGGTACTTAAAGGGAGTCGAATAAATTGTGCATCCAACAAAACATGAATAATAACATTCTGCTGAGAGCCCACAGCTTGTTCACAGCTACTTTCAAAAAGTCTGTCCCGTCTGTCCGGGCGCCCTCTTTCGCAACGATTAGGGTCGACTTCACGCCCCGCCGAGCTTTCCGTCAGAACGCGAAAACAAGGCAGAGGCTCGTCTCCGCGATATTTAATTCATGTCACTCGCGCTGCCGCCGCGGCCTTTTTACGGGGCGGCCGGGGTTCGCTCGGAGATTAAATAATGGAACTGTGTTGCTGTAAGACGCTAAAAAGGCAAGCACTTAAAAGTTACACACAAAAACTAGTTCCTTTGAAGGGGAACTGCACTTTTTGGAAATTTTACTTATGAGATACACGTTTTCTTTGCATTCTGACATGTAAGAAAAATGGCTCGTTCTTGGTGGCTAGCAATGCAGCTAATGTTAGCGATCAGTTCTACTTTTAAATCACTTTAAAATGCATTTAAAAACTGTCAACAATACTTCATTCACGTTCTGTAACCTGTATAATAACCAAGCTAAGCTAGCTTCTACAACAAGTTTGTAATGCACAACACTGTGATAGAACACCAATCTGTACTGAGTGAAAAACATCAACAATCATATTACAGTATCTGTAAAGTACTATTTCATGTTTTGTTTGTACACAGCTAGCCAGACAGTGTATGTACTGTAGTTGTAATAACACACATGATGTGCTGCGTGTATCATGACCAATATAAAGTGTGACTCACTCCATGGATAGTTGTCTGTGTGGTCCAGCTGGCCAGGGTTGTGTTTTCCAGGTTATTTGGGTAGGCACTCCATTTATGTTGAAATAGCCTGGCTTCACATTCCACATTTTGCAGCTTCGAGTCACTTTCACTTCACTCCCTCGGCTTCTGTCTGCCCTAACGTCTCACTCTTCCTTTGTGCTCGCTTTTATAAGCAGCAGTTCATCCTCATTCAGCTTCAAAAAGATAACGTTGTGAATCCTCATTTGTCCAAAAATAGTTGTCTTTGTTGTTTGTTACCGAATCTGTCATGATTAGAAGACACTCAAAATGTGTTTCTGGAAGTAGGACACACATTTGTTGCATTACATATATATACTTGCAGAGTGTATATTGTACATATTACATATTGTTCTGAAGGTGTCTGTTACTACATTATATATATAATTGCAGTGTGTATATTGTACATATTACATATTGTTATGAAGGTGTCCGTTACTACATTACTTGCAGTGTGTATATTGTACATATTACATATTGTTATGAAAGTGTCTGTTACTACATTATATCCAGTATAAATACTTGCAGTGTGTATATTGTACATATTACATATTGTTATGAAGGTGTCTGTTACTACATTATATATATAATTGCAGTGTGTATATTGTACATATTACATATTGTTATGAAGGTGTCTGTTACTACATTATATATATAATTGCAGTGTGTATATTGTACATATAACATATTGTTATGAAGGAGTCCGTTACTACATTATATATATATACTTGCAGTGTGTATATTGTGCACATTACATATTGTTATGAAAGTGTCTGTTACTACATTATATATATACTTGCAGTGTGTATATTGTACATATTACATATTGTTATGATTGTGTCTGTTACTTCATTATATAAGTACTTGCAGTGTGTATATTGTACATATTACAAATTGTTATGAAGGTGTCTGTTACGACATTATATATATAATTGCAGTGTGTATATTGTACATATTACATATTGTTATGAAGGTGACCGTTACTACATTATATATATATATATACTTGCAGTGTGTATATTGTACATATTACATATTGTTATGATTGTGTCTGTTACTTCATTATATATTTACTTGCAGTGTGTATGTTGTACATATTACATATTCTTATGAAGGTGTCTGTTACTACATTATATATATACTTGCAGTAAGTATATTGTACATATTACATATTGTTATGAAGGTTTCTGTTACTATATTATATATATACTTGCAGTGTGTATAATGTACATATTACATATTGTTAGGAAGGTGTCTGTTTCTACATTATATATATACTTGCAGTGTGTACATTGCACATATTACATATTGTTATGAAGGCGTCTGTTACTACATTATATATATAATTGTAGTGTGTATATTGCACACATTACATATTGTTATGAAGGTGTCTGTTACTACATTATATATATACTTGCAGTGTGTATATCGTACATATTACATATTGTTATGAAGGTGTCTGTTACTTCATTATATATGTACTTGCAGTGTGTATATTGTACATATTACATATTGTTATGAAGGTGTCTGTTACTATATTATATATATACTTGCAGTGTGTATATTGTACATATTACATATTGTTATGAAGGTGTCAGTTACTACATTATATATATACTTGCAGTGTGTATATTGTACATATTACATATTGTTAGGAAGGTGTCTGTTACTACATTATATATATACGTGCAGTGTGTATATTGCACATATTACATATTGTTATGAAGGTGTCTGTTACTTCATTATATATGTCCTTGCAGTGTGTATATTGTACATATTACATATTGTTATGAAGGTGTCTGTTACTACAATAAATATATATATATGTATATATATATATATACATATATATATATATATATATATATATATATATATATATATATATATATATATATATATATATATATATATATACATATACATATACATATATATATATATATATATATATATATATATATATATATATATATATATATATATATATATATATATATATATATATATATATATATATACAGCGGCATATCGTACATATTACATATTGCTATGAAGGTGTCTGTTGCTACATTATATATACTTGCAGTGTGTATGTTGTACATATAATATATTGTTATGAAGGTGTCTGTTATTACATTATATATATATATACTTGCATGTTTTATCATCTTTAATATCATTTAAAAAAAAGACATGTGTGTTCTTGTCTCTCATAATGATTGTGAACGATCCAAAAAAAGTGCAGTTCCCCTTTAAACAAAAAAGAGAAGGTGGAATGAGGAAAAAGGCTTATCTATGTGGGCGGGTGTTTGAAGGGAATTTGGGGCGTTTGCCAACTCCTTTAGACACAGCTTTGATTCGAGGGGAAATCTCTCACTGCGATCTTGAAACAAGAAAGCGAAGGACGATGGATTAAGGGAGAGACTGACAGCATATTTTATTCTATGGTGACATTTTATTATTATCTATTATGCAAAAGCAACTTTTCATACCTATTGGGAGCTAGGAATGCTTCTACCGTACCTCTAAAATCCAAACGGTGCTATGTTACGGAACCTGGGTTGCGTATGACGTCACACTATGTTCGCACTTCAGCACCCTGCGATCACACTTGCAGCTAATGAAATGTTATCGTGGGTGATTCTGACTATTTTGGACTGGTAGTGGTCGATCCACAGCTATCGTTCTGCCACACGATAGGGCGGAACCATCCTTGCCCAGGCACACCCTCCTGGTGTTGGAGTATCACTATTTGGGTTTGGGCACCAGCCGCTAGACTGGATCTGACCAATCTAAGTCTAACTCTAAATCAAAGCAATTTCCAATGCCAACAAAGAAATGTATTCAAAAAACGCTTTATCGTAAGTTAAGTAAGGACCCATTTTTCCCAAAATGCGCTAGCCTAATGCTAATGAACATTGGCTTTGCTATTTACATGCTACTGATTAGCATGAGCAATTTTAAATGGCAATTTTAACTCATCCAAATGCGTTAATGAAAACTACAACTAAGATGCACGTTACAATCTAACAGTTGGTGCGTAATAATCACATTACTTACAGTATTCACACTTTGTAGGGTGCAACAAAAACCAAGAAAACTACTGCCATCTCGTGTCTTGGACTTGCAACTGCAATTGCAAGTTAATGTCACACTTGCAAATGACTCAAAAATGTGATAAAACCGAATGTGACAACTTGTAATCATCTCATTTTTAAAAGTTCCACTAAAAAAATTGGTTTTAAAAACAAATAAACTATTATTATTTATTAACATCCACAAAAGTACTAAAAATCGGTACCGCTGAGTACCGGTGTCGCTTCCAAGGTACCGTATCGGTTCAAATGTGAACGCACCCATCCATATTGGTACCTGGTTTTTTTGTGTGTTATCCCTAGTTTAATGCTAATGAACATCGGCTTTGCTATTGACATGCTACTGATTAGCATGAGCAATTTTACATGGCAATTTTAACTTATCCAAATTCGTCAATGAAAACTACAACTAAGATGCACATTACAATCAAACAGCTGGTGCGTAATAATCACAATACTTACAGTATTAACACTTTGTAGGGCACAACACAAACCAAGAAAACTACTGCTATCTCGTGTCTTGGGCTTGCAACTGTAATTGCAAGTTAATGTCACACTTGCGAATGACTCAAAAATGTGATAACACAGAAAGTAACAACTTGTAATCATCTAATTTTTAAATGTTCCACTAAAAAAAGATCTATTTTAAAAACAAAAAAACATTATTGTATTAACATACACAAAAGTACTAAAAATCGGTACCGTTGAGTACCGGGGTCGATTCCAAGGTACCGTATCGGTTCAAATCTTAACGTGCCCATCTCTATCGGTACCTGTTTTTTGTGTAGTTGGGATCTGCATAAGTCCCGAAAATGTGAACTCAAACCAGATATTTATAAAACAATTAAAAGGATCCGTTTGTATGTTGCCCAATTTTGTCCAACATTTTTCCGACGTCTCTGCATATGGTAGACATTCACCCAAGGATCTTGCCGTGATAGTCAATAAGATCTCTTGTGGCGGGGCAGACTTGCTCGTACATGCACATGCATCCTCCGCCGTTGCCATTATCTGATACAAAGTAGCGTACAGTTCGAACTTAAATCTGTCAGTAGACTCGCTATGGAAGCGCTAAAAAAAACCCAACATGGCTGACAGGGAGAAGACGCAGTTGAAGTGGAGGCACGTAGATAAGATCACTCCTGAAGCAACTTGAAAACGGCAATTTTGACCAAAGAACCCTCGTAGCTTATAGCCTAGCATGTTTACTTTTCATAATGTGTGCTTTTTGGAAAGTATTTTTTGTTGATATCGTACTCATACAACAACTGGACAAAATATAACAACTTGTAATCATCTCATTATTAAATGTTCTACCAAAAAAAAAAATCGATTTTAAGAACAAAAAAACAATTGTTATTTATTAACATACACAAAAGTACTAAAAATCGGTACCTTTGAGTATCGTATCGGTTCAAATCTGAACGTGCCCATCTCTATCGGTACCTGTTTTTTGTGTATTTGGGATCTGCATAAGTCTCGAAAATGTGACCTCAAACAAAATATATATAAAACAATTATAAGGATCCGTTTGGATGTTGCCCAATTTTGTCCGACATTTTTCCGACGTGGTATGGTAGACATTTACCCAAAGATCTTGCCGTGGTAGTCAATAAGATCTCTTGTGGCGGGGCAGACTGTCTCGTACATGCACATGCATCCTCCGCCGTTGCCATTATCTGATACAAAGTAGCCTACGGTTCGAACTTAAATCTGTCTGTAAACTCGCTATGGAAGAGCTAAAAAACCACAACATTGCTGACGGGGAGAAGACACAGTTGAAGTGGAGGCATGTAGATAAGACCTGAATAGACTTGAAAATGGTCATTTTGACCAAAGAACCGTCGTAGCCTATAGCCTAGCAAGTTTACCTTTTATAATGTGTGCTTTTTGGAAGATATTTTTTGTTGATATCGTACTCATACAAAATGTCTCCATATCCTTTCATCCTCGTCTTCACGTAGAGTCCGAGGGGCAGGAGGTCCGTGGGCGTCTTTGCGGCTCGTCTAATTAGATCAAACTCCGAGCGAGCGAGCGTTGCCTGACCTCTGAGCGCGGCGGATTTGTATTTAAATCCCCGGGCGGCCGAATGGGAAGATGTTGCGTCATTAGAAAAGTAACTAACAAGCCCGGAGAATTTACCGCGTCGATAGTTGCCGAAGAAGGAATCCATAAAGGTGCCTCCAGAGCGGGGAGACGGACGAGAAGGCCAGGAAATACCAACTGAAACAGGCAAATAAAGGCGTGCGTCTGCACTTACAGACACGTAGAAAAGATGTCAATTCGATATTGTGAAATTGTGCTGACGTCACCTGTGGTGATTGATGATTAAAAGTCATAAATATGTGCTTGTTTCTATGGAAGTGATTTCTAAATCACAAAACAATCCAACAGGGCTAATTCTTACAATCCAATTAAGCTGTCAAATGACTATTTGTTTTAAATCTGATTATCACACTTTTAAAAACATGTTTCGCTATTAGTTGTATTTTAAACTTACTGTGCTACTTGTGTTTTATGCAAATTACCTTGTTTCTATCTTAAAGGGGAACTGCACTCTTTTGGAATTTTGCCTATCGTTCACAAATATTACGTGAAAGAAGAACATACATGTATTTTCGGATTTTAAAGGTGATTAAAAAACGTTTGGAAGATGCACCTAATGATCGAGTCACTATTGTGGCCTTCAAAGCCCACAAATTCAATTTCAAAACATATTACAAACCCCGTTTCCATATGAGTTGGGAAATTGTGTTAGATGTAAATATAAAACAGAATACAATGATTTGCAAATCCTTTTCAACCCATATTCAGTTGAATTCACTACAAAGACAAGATATTTGATGTTCAAACTCATAAACTTTATTTTTTTTTGCAAATAATAATTAACTTAGAATTTCATGGCTGCAACACGTGCCAAAGTAATTGGGAAAGGGCATGTTCACCACTGTGTTACATGGCCTTTCCTTTTAACAACACTCAGTAAACGTTTGGGAACTGAGGAGACACATTTTTTAAGCTTCTCAGGTGGAATTATTTCCCATTCTTGCTTGATGTACAGCTTAAGTTGTTCAACAGTCCGGGGGTCTCCGTTGTGGTATTTTAGGCTTCATAATGTGCCACACATTTTCAATGGGAGACAGGTCTGGACTACAGGCAGGCCAGTCTAGTACCCGCACTCTTTTACTATGAAGCCACGTTGATGTAACACGTGGCTTGGCATTGTCTTGCTGAAATAAGCAGGGGCGTCCATGGTAACGTTGCTTGGATGGCAACATATGTTGCTCCAAAACCTGTATGTACCTTTCAGCATTAATGGTGCCTTCACAGATGTGTATGTTACCCATGTTTTGGGCACTAATACACCCCAATACCATCACAGATGCTGGCTTTTACACTTTGCGCCTATAACAATCCGGATGGTTCTTTTCCTCTTTGGTCCGGAGAACACGACCTCCACAGTTTCCAAAAACGATTAAGGTATGTAAATAAACATTTAAAAAATATTTCTGTGTAAATAACTCATTTTAAAAACTATATATCTGCGGCTAATATATGGAAAAATATGTTCGTCTTCTAAAATGTAGTGGCTGTAGCTTATAACCCGGTGTGCTCTATAGTCCGGAAAATATATTACTTTAAATAAATGACATAAAGTTTTGAAAGCAGAAAAATGTTGTTTTTGTTCCTATTGTTTTCCCTAAAATACGCATTGAGGCTATAAAGTGTGTTTTATCGGATTGCTCGGTTAACTGATCAAATTAATTGATAGAGTACTCCATTGCTAAAATAATCAATAGCGTTTTTGTAGTGTTTTTGTTATATTTTGAGCAAGTTGCAAAAAGCCTCTTTGACTTTGACAGATCCAACACCACAATTCCACATGAAATCAACAAGAGTAAAAAAAGATTGGATAAAGCACTCATATAAAAATGTAGTTTCCAGTGGTCTGGGGTGTGTGTGTGTGTGTGTGTGTATCGCACAACTGTAATGACAGACCCTCAAATTGTGTGTACAACAAGAGTAGATATATTGTAACAGCCCGTGATGTCATGGACCCATCAATAGTGCTGCAGGCCTGTTGGGTTTGCAACTACAGGCAGGAAAATCTTTGTCAGCGATCCGCTATCAACAATGTGCCACTCTGAAATGAAAGCCAGGCGGGTGAAAGCTATAGGGATTAAATGTTGAAGCTTGTACGCGTGTGTTCAACTACAACTACACACAAATGTATGAATGCTGAAAAATGCTGAAGCGGAGTCAACATTATATATATATATATATATATATATATATATATATACATATACACACATACCAGTGACGTGCAGTGAGGTTGATGACTGATGAGGCACTGACTTCATCACAGTCAGATTTACAAACATATGAACCCTAAAGAGTATCTTATTCACCATTTGATTGGCAGCAGTTAACGGGTTGTGTTTAAAAGCTCATACCAACATTCTTCCCTGCTTGGCACTCAGCATCAAGGGTTGGAATTGGGGGTTAAATCACCAAAAATGATTCCCGGGCGCGGCGCCGCTGCTGCCCACTGCTCCCCTCACCTCCCAGTGGGTGAACAAGGGGATGGGTCAAATGCAGAGGACACATTTCACCACACCTAGTGTGTGTGTGACAATCATTGGTACTTTAACTTAACTTTAACTTTACACATACAAACTGTAGCACACAAAAAAAGCACATTTAATAAAAAAACATTATTATGGTCTTACCTTTACTTATAAATGCGCCGCTGTTGTGCTGGATTAATGAACCCCCTGATGGGAGTGTTATATCAACTAAAGCCCTCACTTCAACTTTCCACGTGCAAGATTGAATCTATTTAAAAAAGTGTAACCGAGGGTTTATAAATGTCGCCTATACTGTATGAAACTACAAAATAACAAACACAGAGGCTCCAGTTTACACGAGGACCACTTTATTTACATTCTTTCAAAAACCTCCGCAACGTGACATCACTTCCGCTCTTAGCGCCTTCAAAATAACAGCTCAAGGCATATACTGTATAACAGCGCATAACAGGAACTTAACATCACAAAGAAGAAAGCCCATAAAAATAGGTTACAAAAGTTATTTAATAAGAAGCCAAAAAGTGCAAAAACAATAATGTTCATGTTGGAGGAGTTGTGAATTAGGTACACCTGCAGTCTGCAGGTGTACCTAATGTTGTGGCCCAGCAGTCATTCACAACTCCTCCAACACGAACATTATTGTTTTTGCACTTTTTGGCTTCTTATGAAATAACTTTTTAAAATAGATTCAATCTTGCACGTGGAAAGTTTAAGTGTGGGCTTTAGTTGATATAACACTCCCGTCAGGGGTTGCCGTGCATTCTACGGCGGGGGTGCAGGAGGCGAGCCTCAGCCAGTGCGTCTTTTGCAGCCGTTTTATGATCGCTCAGCACAAGAAATACGTTACACACATACAGTGGTTGACAAAATACACTGTACATTTTATACCTCAGCTAACTAAACTATGGAAATGTATAATATAGTTCATATAGCAATACGGTCTCACTGCACAGCAGACCAGCAGTTAGCCGAGTCCGTCCATGTTGAGGCACTGAGTGACGTGCCTCGACTGGCTGCTGTTCACCGCACCGTCTCTTCTCAGTATTTG
This sequence comes from Nerophis lumbriciformis, assembly GCF_033978685.3. Taxonomy (NCBI): domain Eukaryota; kingdom Metazoa; phylum Chordata; class Actinopteri; order Syngnathiformes; family Syngnathidae; genus Nerophis; species Nerophis lumbriciformis. The sequence continues at coordinate 12,566,278 of NC_084571.2, read as the reverse complement.
AACGGCAAATGTGAAAATTCAGCGATTTTGAATAAAAATAATCTAAAACTGGTGAAGTTAAATGGAAAATAACTTTATAGTATAATCACTGGATATATTTAACAATTTAATATATATTTTTTTCTTTTTACATTTTTTTTCTTTCCATGAAGGCAGGTGAGGCCCCGCCTCACCTGCCTCTAGTGACTGCATGTCACTGACACATACATACAGTAAATAATATACAAACACACATATATATATATATAACTATATATATATATATATATATATATATATATATATATATACTGTATGTGTACATATATATATATATATATATATATATATATATATATATATATATATATATATATATATATATATATATATATATATATATATATATATATGTACACACACGGTATATATATATATATATATATATATATATATATATATATATATATATACATACATATATATATACACACACACATAAACACATAAAGTAAATAATATATACACACACATATTTATATATATATATATATATACATATATGTACACATAGATATATATGTATTATATATACACACATATATACAGTATACACATATACATACACACATACATATATAAACATATATATATACACATACATTTATAAACACATATATATATATACACATACACGTATACATATATATATATATATATACATACATGTATACAAATATATACACATACATATATACACTCAGACACATGTATACTCACACATACATATACAAAGATCTCTAAAATGCAAATTTGATAGAAATGTTGTATGAGTACCGAAGAACCGAAGCCTAACTGAAATGCTAAGATGCTAATGTGATGGAGGGTGGCTGGGCCATGTATATGTCGGTAAACCTCGCTCCCTGACAAATTTCATAGAATGTGCAAAGTCACTGGGTTAGCACACTTATCACTCATTCGGGTGACGTGGGTTTCTGCCCCGCTCGGAGCGGGGGCAGTGTGGGAAAACCGAAAGACCACCCAGAGCCTCTACACTAACAATAGCATGTTTACAGTTAGCATTAGGAAAATACCAAACTATATGACACTTAGGTGTATACCTGCTGAATTAGCTAAAAACCTAGCGTTAGCCTGCTGTAATGCTAACTGCAACATGAGTCAGATACCAAAATATGCTACTCTGAGGTAGCTAAAAAAAGTGTTTAAAGTGCTAGCATGATTGATTGATTGATTGATTGAAAATGTTATTAGTAGATTGCAAAGGAAGAGAATACAATAAATGAAACAGTACAGTTTACACAGTACAGTACATATTCCGTACAATTGACCACTAAATGGTAACACACGAATACGTTTTTCAACTTCTTTAAGTCCACGTTCATCAATTCATGGTAATTGATAACGTTAGCATCAGGTCCCAAAATCTAAAATTAGCTGTAAAAAAAAAAGGCTGGCATACTAGCGTTAACATGCTAACAGGTATAATTCATCTAGTGACAAAATATTTCCATAAAAGCTATAGCATGCTAATACGACAAGGCTAACGAAATTAGCCTACTTTGGACACCCCTGGTTTAAACCGACCCTTTTTCCACGTCTCAGCAATTTCTGCTAGCTTGTTGGAATCCTAACTCTCTGCATTGACTGACGAGTCGTGTTCAAAGACGCACAGAGTTAATAACTCGCCGTCCTTCATAACGAAGCAGCTTGTACTCGGAATAAAAAACCTGAATCCACTGACCGTGGAAACCCAGGTCGTAAAAGCACCGTTCATAGCTAACAACTGCGTGCATGTAGTCAATATATTACCGGCTTAGGCTGAGATGACAAAATTCCTTCTAAGAAAATCTGTGACGGCTCAGTTTCCCCCTCGGGTGTATCTGCAGTCTCTCTGCAGCTGAGCTTTATATTTATTGGAAGCTTTGCGGGCGACTGACAAGAGTCCAGCCAAGCAGATCGGGAATTCAATTTGCTGCAGTCGGAAACTCGGGTTCATCAACAAGAACTTGTCAGACGTCGCACACTGCAAACAGACAAGAGGATTATTGAGTGATGTTTGTTTATTCTTGGAATGCAGGCAAGCTGATGCATGTAAACGGGAAACTGTTCAGCCTGTTATGAAATGTCCAGGGGCCTCATATGTTAAGAAGAAATTCAGATGTTTTTCGAGGCTTTTGCTACCAAAATAAGCTTTCCTGTGTTGTAATCATGAATTGAGTAATCAAACAAGAGTAAAAAATTGATCATATCATTTTTTGATATGCTGGCATGTTTAAATTTCCAAGATTACAAACCATCCATCCATCCATTTTCTACCGCTTGTCCCTTTTGGGGCCGCGGGGGGTGCTGGAGCCTATCTCAGCTGCATTCGGGCGGAAGTCGGGGTACACCTTGGACAAGTCGCCACCTCATCACAGGGCCAACACAGATAGACAGAGAACATTCACACTCACATTCACACACTAGGGCCAATTTAGTGTTGCCAATGCATAACAATATTACATAATTTTTACATGAAAATAATCTAATTGTGTAAATTACACAAATTAACGTATTTTCCGGACTGGGATATCAGCCACACCCGAAGAAACAAAAATACTTTCCCATGTATTAGCCACACCGGATATATACGTTGTGAAATTAGTTATTTACAAATAAATATTCTGTAAATGTTTATCTACATACCTTAATTGTTTCCAAACAGTGCCTGTAACGCGGCAGTAAAACGGGTGATCAAACAAAACAGAAGTCATCTGCGGAAGCTAGCTCTCCAATCAGCCAAACAGACTCAATAACTCCACTGTGACGTTTTGGTGCGTTTACTGAAGAATTTGTGAAAGTGAAACAATACAAACAGAATGCCGTTGTAAGGTAATAATACTAACACCGACACTTGTAAACGTGTTAGCATACATGTATTGGGACCCTTGCATTAAGGGGAAAGAGTACTCTCTGATTCCTTTATTCTAAAGATGTCTGACATATTGAGAGATAACTACAATTGAAGTTTAACGGTGTATTCTTCAAAGAAAAAGAGTAGCGTATTTTCCGGTCTATAGAGCGCGCCAGTATATAAGATGCACCCACTACATTTTAGAAGAAATACATATTTTTCCATGTATAAGCCGCACCCGACTATAAACCGCAGATATATACATTGTGAAATTAGTTATTTACACAGAAATATTTTATATTTGTTTCCAAATGGCGCATGTAACACGGAAGTAAAACAGATAATAAAACAAAACAGAAGTCATCCTCCTGGTCTCCAATAAGCTAAACAGACTCCACGGTCACGTTTTGATGAATTTACTGAAGAATTTCTGAAATTGAAACAATACCAAAAGAATGCCGTTATAAGTTAATAAAACTAACACAGACACTAAATGCGTTAGCATATCAGCTAATGCCAACGACGCTGGCTTCATCGTATTACGATAGCATGCACAAATATGCATAAAAACACTCCTACAGACATCACACATGAGATGGTTTAGTAAGTATGAATAGTTGTAGTTATATTGTAAAACTTACAAATGCTGCTTGGATTGATGAATGACGAATCCATACGAGTAGAAACGCTATGGACGGCTAGAATATGAACATGGCACTTCGGTTGGGGGGGGAGAACAAAAAAAAACACTACATATAAATAGATATGCAGTAAGCATACTACTCCATAAGATGGTGCCAAAGCATAAACAATAAACAATTAAACACCTACTCTGTGGGTTTAAAAAAAAGAGCATGTCAGCGCAAGCCATTCCGTTGATTTCACTACAGCAGAGAAGGCTTTTAATGGCTGCCCAACCAGCTGGGCCGGAAGTTGAAATGCAGAGTGAGAGGCAGACAGTGGGAGACTCACTGAGATGTTAACATGAACTACTGCCGTCGTCAAGAAGTGACCGGAAATACCACACCAGGAGGGGTAGGAAAGGTGCAAACAGTGCTCACACAAAGCGCTAACAGTTGTATTTCCTGAGGTTCCACATATAGAAGTCATTGGAATTGATTGCCTTTGAGCAGTGACAGGTCATTTCTCATCTAGCCACTGGAGTTGCACACATACCAGGCGGTCCCCGCATAGTCGCAGATTTATGGTCCAGGGTTTTGGAGCTGAATGCAATCTATTAATTACAACAGTCAATATTTGTGTACATGTTGATCAAGCCTACAGACCCTTTAAAGTAGCAGTAGTTGACTCTATAGTGAAGCTATTATCATATATATCTGGTTTATTACTAGAAAAGACTTTTAAAGTTTGTAGATAAATAGATATGATCAAAATAGTATCAATCTCACGATGATTCCCGAGCCATTTTGAGAGATAATGAGGGTGATGTAGAGGAGGAACCACAGATCCCTTCCCCATCAACAACAATACTAATCAAGCAGACTTTGTGAAAGCCAACTTTTGGAAAAATTATGATCCAGAACCTTATATTTTTGAGCCTGAACACAAAGAAAATGAGCAATACGTTTTAGAAGCCGATGGACGTGGTTTCGTTCGGACTCTATGGCATTACTTGATTAACGTGGACCCCGACTTACCATGAATTGATTAACGTGGACCCCGACTTAAACAAGTTGAAAAACTTATCCGGGTGTTACCATTTAGTGGTCAAATGTACGGAATATGTACTGTACTGTGCAATCTACTAATAAAAGTATCAATCAATCAATCAATAAACATACAAGATAGACATAACAAACCATAATAAAACAAGCACTTACTGCAATATTTCCACTCTCGACGGGACGCTCGCATAATTCCGTTTAGATGAAGATTCAATCACAATAATCCAATCTTTTTCGCCATCTCGGGGACGTGAAAGTGGACACATTTGTCTACTAGCAGGTGAGAGATGCATGAATTATAATGTCGAATTTACGTTTAGCACGTTTGAGACCATACAGAAGTCAGTGTGTCAACAATAGCAGCGTGAGCTAGCTTTAGCGCACTCCTATCAATGTGCTGGTAAAATAGTCTGTCTGCGTTAGCGCTTATAATAACAATATCACTCATATTTGGTTAATTTTCAGGTCACAACTGGTTAATGCAGTATTGTTGGCACTTTCTGGATATTTTTAGAAAGAGTAATGAGAGGACCATCCATCTGTTGACTAAATTGTTAGATATTTATTTGCGATTTACAAAGCATCAAAAAATAAAAACATATGTGTTCTTGTCTCAAAAAAAGATTGTGAATGATGAACAGAACATCTCTTTACAATTTTGGCGTATTTCCAGTATGACTGATCTAATATTATGGTCAGAGTGCAGAAGCGCTATTACAGTTATGTAGTGTACATAAAACGTCTCTCTTAATGATTGTGAACAATAGGCAAAATAAAGTTAAAAAAAAAATGCAGTTCCCGTTTAAAAGAAAATTGGTTTTGTTTTAAAAAAAAAAAAAAAAATTCTACCCAAACATTCAATAAAGTCAAATACAAATAAGGCAACAAGAGATAAAAATAATCTACATCAACTTTATGATTTGTCTGAGTGGCTGGACCGGACGGATTAAAATCATTTTTTAAGACGTTTTTTTTTTTTTTTTTTTTTTCGATTAAGAATCGTTACAAATAAGAAGCGTTAATATTTCGAAAATACTTCTTTTTTTACACCCCTAATTATTATGATGTAATATTTATTGCATCATAATGAGGAAGCCAGTCACATGATCCGTGACATAGAGGAGGAACCACAGATCCCTTCCCCATCAACAACAATGCTAATCAAGCAGACTTTGTGAGAGCCAACAACAATCATTTGGGGAAAAAATATGATCTAAAACTGTATATTTTCGAGCCTGAATCATTGACAATATTATCGTTAAGCGGCAATAATTTGTGGGTCACTATATATATATATATATATATATATATATATATATATATATATATATATATATATACGTATTTATATACACATGTATATACATATACATATCTACATATTATATATACACATATATGCATATATATATATACATACATATATACATATGTAAATACATATATATACATATGTATATATACATATACATATGCATATATTTATATATATATATACATATATAAACATAAACACAGGCTGTATCATCCCTACCAGCCTGTTTTGCAGGTTTCCTTGCTCGGGAATAAAATCTCCTGACGAGCAGGAAATCTTGTGAAACAGGCTTGTAGGGATGATATAGCCTCTGTGTTTTTTCCTGCCCTAACGTATATTCCGCTCCACCCCGGTATTGAGCACTGTATAATGGATAAACCACAGA
>NC_084571.2:12555000-12557500 GCF_033978685.3 Nerophis lumbriciformis | reverse complement strand
GTCTCCTCAGTTCCCAAACGTTTACTGAGTATTGTTAAAAGGAAAGGCCATGTAACACAGTGGTAAAAATGCCCCTGTGACAACTATTGAAAATGTGTGGCGCAATATGAAGCCTAAAATACCACAATGGAGACTGTTGAACAACTTAAGCTGTACATCAAGCAAGAATGGGAAAGAATTCCACCTGAAAAGCTTCAAAAATTGGTCTCCTCCGTTCCCAAACGTTTACTGAGTGTTGTTAAAAGGAATGGCCATGTAACACCGTGGTAAAAATGCCCCTGTGACAACTTTTTTGCAATGTGTTGCTGCCATTAAATTCTAAGTTAATGATTATTTGTAAAAAAAAAAAAAGAAGTTTCTCAGTGTGAACGTTAAATATCTTGTCTTTGCAGTCTATTCAATTGAATATAAGTTGAAAAGGATTTGCAAATCATTGTACTCTATTTACCATTTACACAATGTGCCAACTTCACCGGTTTTGGGTTTTGTAGAAATTTCAGAACGTGCCAGGGGTCATTAAATGTCACCCTGTACACCCTGCTGTACAGTGCATGTTACCAGAAGGCCATTATTGAAGATGTACTACAGAAAAGGAATGAAAGCGGGTAAAAAAGCGTCTGCGGCAACAAAAGACGTCAGACAAATGAGAGCGGACACGAGGACGTAGGTATCGCTCGCAGCCACGGCACATGGAGTCTTCTAAAATGCAGGATGAAGAGCGGCCGTGACTAACCCCATCCAGTCTGCATTAGTGACCTCGCAGGGAGTCGATAACCATTCAGTGTGAGAACAAGTGGGCCCAGACATCTACCCACACCATTAAAGCGCCCAAGGAACGAGGGCGTGCAAGAATTAAACAGTTGATGCAAGAACGGCAGAACAGAGAAGAATCGTAGCAGAATAACTTGAAATGGCATTAAAATGCTAATACTGACCCGTTAGGCTCAACCACTTCAAAAAAAAAAAACAGGAAAGGAAGACGATTCTTTCCTTAATCATTAATGTCTTATTTCAGTACGGGCAGCCCATGCATTATTCAACGTAAGGTTGAGATGTGAAGAAGTGGCTCGCTCAAGGAGATGATGCAACGTTTATCTGCTAAACGGGCGAGCATGAAGAACGTTAAGACGGACAAAGAAGAACATGTGACAGAAGGTGAAGGTGAATGGCAGCTCGATTTCTGTCAGGGATCTGTCGAGAGTCGAAAGCTGACTACATATAAAGTAACACATATACATACATATATACATACACATATACACATATATATTTATATATATATATATATATATATATATATATATATATATATATATATATATATATATATATATATATATATATATATATATATATATATATATAAACAAAATTAGTAAATTAAGTCTCTGACCACTTACCATGCTTTTGAAAACATTTTAGCGCAGCATGTAATAATATGACACATTGCAAACAACCTTTCCTAGTCATGGTGCAATAAATAAAGGTAAAAATGCTAACAGACATGGTCACACATATCACAAGATAACACAATTTGTGGATGTTATAAAAAAAAAAACGTCCCTGCACCATAAATAAATTCAGAATTACACCCATTTAAAACCATTACAAAGAGATTTATACTCTAAGTGACGGGCGGTGGAAACACGCACACATAGTGCGCGCAACTAAATTAAAGCACGTATGGGGGGAAATGTCCCACACACAACACGAAGGCGTAATCAGGAATAGACAAACACACAGAGGGTCTTACAAGGCCTAATCATCGCAGGCGTGTGTCTCCTCATATTTCACATGGGGATTAGTGAAAATCTGGATGCAGCAAGGCAGCAGAAAGACTCGGCTACTTATACTTCAAACCGCATAAACCTTCACCTAAGAGTTAAATAACCTTCAAAGAGGCCAGAAGACTGTTGAAACTATCGCCAAGGAAAGGATCCATCACTACGAACTCATGACTAGGAAAACAAATGCGGGCAACATCAATATACAAACGTTTGTATATATATATATATATATATATATATATATATATATATATATATATATATATATATATATATATATATATATATATATATATATATATATATACACACACATATATATATATATATATACACACACACACATGCATATATACACATATATATATATATATATATACATATAAACACACATATATCCATCCATCCATTTTCTACCCCTTGTCCCTTTTGGGTTCGCAAGGGGTGCTGGAGCCTATCTCAGCTGCATTCGGGCGGAAGGCGGTGTACACCCTGGACAAGTCGCCACCTCATCACAGGGCCAACACAGATAGACAGACAACATTCACACTCACATTCACACACTAGGGCCAATTTAGTGTTGCCAATCAACCTATCCCCAGGTGCATGTTTTTGGCGGTGGGAGGAAGTCGGAGTACCCGGAGGGAACCCACGCAGTCACGGGGAGAACATGCAAACTCCACACAGAAAGATCCCGAGCCCGGGATTGAACC
>NC_084571.2:12452500-12550000 GCF_033978685.3 Nerophis lumbriciformis | reverse complement strand
GCTAAAAGGTACTACAGACCTGACAGACCGGTTTTATTGTGGTCCACCGGGTCAGGCAAAATCTAGGAAACCGACCAAGGATGTGGTTTTATGGCATGGAACAGAAAGAAGGATGTGATCAGTGATCCAGTAAGATGGGTTACACCGTTAGTACGTCTTGTGGACAACACGGTTCAACTGTCCAGCCATCGTCAACAAGTAAAGTGCGAATATCAAACACTCCAGGATAGGGCTCGGCGATAAAACGATATCAATATACATCGCAGTAGACAGGTAATCGATATCAATAATGCAGGAAGTGATCACCGATCAGTGGGAGTGACACAGCCAACCGGGTAAGAGTATTAACTCGGGGTGTAACGATAAACGGTATACTGGTAAACAGCGGTACGACTCCCAACGGTTAGTATTCCAGGTTTAACTTAAAATGATCGTAAAAACCGTGATTGATTACACTTTAACACATTTACCTTTCCTAAAGCAGAACACTCTTGTCTCAAAGCATAACACTCGTATCTCAAAGCAGAACACTTATCTCAAAGCATAACACTCGTGTCTCAAAGCATAACACTCTTATGTCAAAGCACAACACTCTTATCTCAAAGCATAACACTGTTGTCTCAAAGCATAACACCCTTTTCTCAAAGCAGAACACTCATCTCAAAGCAGAACACTCTTATACTTAAGCAGAACATTCTTATCCTAAAGCATAACACTCTTATCCTAAAGCACAACACTCTTATCCTAAAGCATAACACTCTTGTCTCAAAGCATGACACGCTGGTCTCAAAGCATAACACTCTTATCTCAAAGCATAACACTCTTATCTCAAAGCATAACACTCTTATTTCAAAGCATAACACTCTTATCTCAAAGCATGACACTCTTATCTCAAAGCATAACACTCTTATATCATAGCATAACACTCTTATCTCAAAGCATGACACTCTTATCTCAAAGTAGAACACTTATCTCAAAGCATAACACTTATCTCAAAGCAGAACACTCTTATATTTGAGCAGAACACTGTTATTTTCTGATCGTAAAAACCGTGATTGACTAGACTTTAACAAACTTACGGACTGATGATACCGCTCATTTACTGGAGAAGCATGTTAATGCTAGCTCATTAGCTAGCTTAAATGCTAAGAAAAATATATTAACGTCTTCCACATCAAGAAACAACATACCACAATACAAGCTTATACAAACACGTTACTGACTTCTTGTTGTCTGGTGGTTTGATTCTTTGCATGGAGTGAGAAGAGAAAGTCAAAATGAAGACATTGTGGATAAAAGAGGAAACGTCACCTGGACAGTTTTTGGATTTTTTTCAAAGGGATCGTAGTCAGACCAATTTGGTGTGTAAATTATGCAAGGCGCTCATCCCTACCAAGATCTTAGCCGCGCTCACCCTTTAGAGCACAGCTGCAACTTCCTGGCACTGAAACCGCGGAAAATAGTTCTTCTCAGGTTTCTCTATGTTTACATTTTCACACTTCGCACTTTTTACTTACACTTTATGAAGCATTTCTTACATATTCCTTCTTTTCTAGCAGGTTCTCAAGTGTTCAATATGATTTTAGAATTCTACTATTTTTGTTTACATTGCTTGAGTGTTTTCCATGCTTGTGTTGACATTTCCTTTCTGTCTCGATAGCTGAGGGGATTATAATCAGAGTAAGGTTACATTTCAAAAAAATTAATTATTCTCCTCCTCCGTAAAAAATGTCAATAATTATTGCTATCGACCCATGTAATAATAATATTTAAATAATTACTGGGTGACAAAAATTCCTTGCTATAGTTAAATAAGAATAACAGGGCAAATTAATGTTACACAGCCGTATTTGAAGTAAATCCATCCATCCATTTTCTACCGCTTATCCCTTTTGGGGTCGCGGGGGATGCTGGAGCCTATCTCAGCTACAATCAGGCAGAAGGCGGGGTACACCCTGGACAAGTCGCCACCTCATCACAGGGCCAACACAGATAGACAGACAACATTCACACTCACATTCTCACACTAGGGCCAATTTAGTGTTGCCAATCAACCTATCCCCAGGTGCATGTTTTTGGGTGGGAGGAAGCCGGAGGGAACCCACGCAGTCACGGGGAGAACATGCAAACTCCACACAGAAAGATCCCGAGCCCGGGATTGAACTCAGGACTACTCAGGACTTTCGTATTGTGAGACACATGCACTAACCCAGTGGTTCTCAAACTTTTTTTGTCATCCCCCACTTTGGACAAGGGGGAGTTTTCAAGCCCCACCTGCCCCCATTGCCCCAACAGAGCGCTAACGCCAAGCTTTAACATTTTCAAATTTATTGAACATCAAGTTGTATACATTCAAACTCAATAACATAAAATAACATTAAGTTCAATAATAAATAAAATAACTGTGCAGCTGTGGTATAACTTCCATCAAGTTCAATAATAAATAAAATAACTTCCATCAAGTTCAATAATAAATAAAACAAAAGTGCTATAACTTGCATCAAGTTCAATAATAAATCAAAAAAAGTGTTATAACTTGCATCACGTTCAATAATAAATCAAAAAAGTGTTATAACTTGCATCAAGTTCAATAATAAATCAAAAAAAGTGTTATAACTTGCATCAAGTTCAATAATAAATCAAATAAAAGTGTTATAACTTGCATCAAGTTCAATAATAAATCAAATAAAAGTGTTATAACTTGCATCAAGTTCAATAATAAATCAAAAAAAGTGTTATAACTTGCATCAAGTTCAATAATAAATCAAAAAGTGTTATAACTTGCATCACGTTCAATAATAAATCAAAAAAAGTGTTATAACTTGCATCAAGTTCAATAATAAATCAAATAACTTGCATCAAGTTCAATAGTAAATCAAAAAAAGTGTTATAACTTGCATCAAGTTCAATAATAAATACAACAAAAGTATTATAACTTGCATCAAGTTCAATAATAAAAAAAAGTGTTATAACTTGCATCAAGTTCAATAATAAATCAAATAAAAGTGTTATAACTTGCATCAAGTTCAAAATAAATCAAATAACTTGCATCAAGTTCAATAATAAATCAAAAAAAGTGTTGTAACTTGCATCAAGTTCAATAATAAAAAAAACAAAAGTGTTATAACTTGCATCAAGTTCAATAATAAATCAAATAACTTGCATCAAGTTCAATAATAAATACAATAAAAGTGCCACTTTGCAATCTTTGCAAAAAAAAAAGGAGGAGCTATGCATTTGGCAAGACAGGGCAAGTGACAGCACTTTCCCCCAGGAGAGTCACCTTGCTTCACTGTGAAACAGCACGGCTGTATGATCAGCTCCCATTTCCTCACACAGTGCAGAGAACAGTCGCGCTTTCAGTGGTCGTGTTTTGATCAAATTTACCGCGCTCACAACATCTGTTAAAACCTCATTGAGTTCGGGGCTGAGCTGCCTTGACGCTAGTGCTTCCCGGTGAATGACACAGTGTGTGCCCGTCAGATTTTTGTTTCTCTGCAGGCGCTGGCTCTGGCTCGACGATCTTTGAGGTGCGAGTCACAAATGTATGTATTTGTGTAATTGTGATCCACACATTAGCCTGCTACCCATCCGCGCGAAAGTTTGTTCCGCTTAGCCCCGCCCCCATTAGTTACTGTTGCTATGTCTGTCAAACTTTCGCTCGTACCGAGAAATATAAAGCCTACAGTAAAAATAAGTACCGGTAATTTCCATTTATTTATATAGCGGATTTCACAGACAGAATCACAAAGTGATTTACAGTGTGTATAGAAAATGAAAGCATAGTAAAAAAAAAAAATCTAAGAATATAATAATTACAAAAAAAAATTTAAGTGAAATTTCCTCCCGTTCCTCGCGCCCCACCTGTCATGTCTCTATTCCCCACCAGTGGGGCGCGCCCCACACTTTGAGAAACGCTGCACTAACCCCTGTTTCACCGTGCTGCCCCAATTTTGAAGTAAAAATGTTCGATTTATTTTTCTCCTGGACCTTATTTTCCACAGGTCATAAAAAATATCAATAATTATTGATATCAACCGATGTAAAACACTTATATCGTGATTTTGTTTTGTTTTGTGATTGTGATCCTAAATAGCTTAACTATACAGCAACATTTTTTAGTAAGTCCCAGCAAAATTTGCAATGTTTTAGGACCTTTTTTTTTTCAGTAACATTAAATCAGTTTTTAAAATGTGTTATCAATGTTTTAAGTGTTGTTCCTTTTTAAATTTAACCTCAAAAGCACAGGATTGTCAGAAACATTGGAAAACAAATACTGTCGTCGACAAGTCGCAGACATTCTCCGTGTATGTTTTACACTTTAAAAGTACTAAAACATTTATTTTCAAGCACATTTGTCATAAATCCAAATTACCAAGGGTGCTATTTTAATCAGTGCAAAATGTGTCTGGTCGCCAGGTGGTAAAATAATTTGAAGGTAGTTGCAGTTCTGAGACACTAGGTGGCAGTAGGCATTGATCATATTACGCCTATACTGGCTCACCTGCACTGGCTTCCTGTGCACTTAAGATGCAACTTTAAGGTTTTACTACTTACGTATAAAATACTACACGGTCTAGCTCTATACTATCTTGCCGATTGTATTGTACCATATGTCCCGGCAAGAAAACTGCGTTCAAAGAACTCCGGCTTATTAGTAATTCACAGAGCCCAAAAAAAGTAGAGCGTTTTCTATTCAGGCTCCAGTACTCTGGAATGCCCTCCCGGTAACAGTTAGAGATGCTAACTCAGTAGAAGCATTTAGGTCCCATCTTGAAACTCATTTGTATACTCTAGCCTTTAAATAGACCCCTCTTTTAGACTAGTTGATCTGCCGTTTCTTTTCTGCTCTGCCCCCCTCTCCTTCATGGAGGGGGGGCACAGGTTCGGTGGCCACGGATGAAGCGCTGGCTGTCCAAAGTCGGGACCCAGGGTGGACCACTCGTCTGTGCATCGGTTGGGGATGGTCTCCTGCTGGCCCCACTATGGACTGGACTCTCACTATTATGTTAGATCCACTATGGACTGGACTCTCACAATATTATGCTAGATCCACTCGACGTCCATTGCACCGGTCGCCCAGGGGGGGTTCTCCACATCTGCGGTCCCCTCCAAGGTTTCTCATTGTCCCATTGGGTTGAGTTTTTCCTTGCCCTGATGTGGGATCTGAGCCGAGGATGTCGTTGTGGCTTGTGCAGCCCTTTGAGACACTCGTGATTTAGGGCTATATAAGTAAACATTGATTGATTGATTGATTGATTGATAGTGTATAAGCTATTGAACACTACACAGAGTAGATTAGGAAGTCTGCGTTAAAACCAACCGAAGACGAGTTTCTGTTCTTGAGTTGATAGACGGCGCTACCAAACTTGATTGGCGTGTCACTCCCGTTGTTCAGTGACACTTCTTGTTTCCTGTTTAGCTGGGTTCCCAGTGACTTCACGCAACAAATCTTGCTTCATAATGTCTTGATTCTTCCGACCAAAAAATATAAATATACATGGAATGTTTTGTAGAACTCACTGATATTGCAATATATACTGATATCCTTTTATCGGCCCAGCCCTAACTGGATTACAATGAAAATCCTAACAGCACTACGACCACTCATGTAACATGCAGCGGTTCTTGAATGGTATCTCGAATGATAGTCGACTGTATGTAAACTCTTATCCTAAAGCAGAACAGTCGTATCCTAAAGCAGAACACTCGTATCCTAAAGCAGAACACTCTTATCCTACAGCAGAACACTCTTATCTCAAAGCAGAACACTTGTATCTCAAAGCAGAACACTTGTATCTTAAAGCAGAACACTTGTATCTCAAAGCAGAACACTTGTATCTCAAAGCAGAACACTCTTATATTAAAGCAGAACACTTTTATCCTAAAACATAACATACTTATCTCAAATCAGAACACTCTTGTCTCAAAGCAGAACACTCTTATCTCAAAGCAGAACACTTGTATCTCAAAGGAGAACACTCTTATCTCAAAGCAGAACACTCTTGTCTCAAAGCAGAACACTCTTATCCTAAAATATAACACACTTATCTCAAATCAGAACACTCCTATACTTGAGCAAAACACTTATCCTAAAGCATAACACTCTTATTTCAAAGCATAACACTCTTATACTTAAGCAGAACACTTATCTCAAAGCAGAAGACTTATATCTCAAAGCAGAACACTCTTATCTCAAAGCAGAACACTTGTATCCTGAAGAACACGTGTATGTAGGAGTAAGTATAAACAACTGTTATACCAGCACTGGAGAGAGAGAACCAAGCTATCTAAAGATCGGAGCAATCTCTAAAACGGTTGCCCGTTTGTCATACTTTTATCCACTTAGGTTGCCTCTGTTAGATGGAATAAAAATCCTAACAACGCTACGACCACTCATATGACAAGCAGCGGTTTGTGAGTGGTATCTCGAATGAGAGTCGACTGTATGGCACATAAAGTTTCAAAACAAAAAAACACACCAGTACCCAACAGACACCTGTCTTTGCAGCTGACACAGGTGTGTGTGTACTTTAACGTAACATTTTCATTGAGCTCCAACAAAAATGTTCCCCCGACCTTAAATTATGTTTTTCATTGCTAATTCGCTGTCGAGACCTCTGTGCGCTCTTCCAAATGACACAAAAATAACATTTTTTGAACTGCAATTCATGCCCATTGAATCAGATTTCCCTTTGCTCACTTACCTTTGCTGCTTGCATTATTCCTGGTGCACACGGGCAGACACCAGCTGCACTGCTGTTTGGAAAGTAACTTATTGTAATATTCTTTCATATTCTGGCAGCAGCGCCAGCAGCTAAGCGTGGAAAAACTAACAAGAGAGCATCGGATTGCTTTTCTCGCTCGTATTAGATCTCTGTTTGATGCCGGGGGAAAACAAAACTTGTTCCAAAGCACTCAAAGAAGCAAAAACAGAAGCCATGCCTCATTTAAGTGGTACCCACTAAATCTGCTTCACAGTTTCATGAACGTAATAATAAACAAGACGTCAACCAATCATCCACATGCACATACTGTATTAGGACCCCCTTTTAGGAGGGGAGAGTCCTCCTAGATTCTTTAATTCTGTGACTACAACTGAAGATTAACAATCTGTTCTACAACGCAAAGCAGAACACTCTTGTCTCAAAGCAGAACACTATTATCCTAAAGCAGAACACTCTTATTCTTAAGCAGAACACTCTTATTCTTAAGAAGAACACTCTTATTCTTAAGAAGAACACTCTTATTCTAAAGAAGAATACTCTTATCCTACAGCATAACACTCTTATTCTAAAGCATAACAATCTCGTCTCAAAGCAAAACACTCTTATGTCAGAGAAAAACACTCTTGTCTCAAAGCAAAACATGTATGTCAAAGCAGAACACTCTTATACTTGAGCAGAACACTCTTATCTCAAAGCATAACACTTTTATATTAAATCATAACACTTTTATCTCAAAGCAAAACACTCTTATCCTAAAGCATAACACTCTTATCTCAAAGCAGAACACTCTTATCGCAAAGCAGAACACTTTTATCGCAAAGCAGAACACTCTTATCTTAAAGCATAACAATATTATCTTAAAGAATAACAATACCATCCTAAATCATAACACTCTTATCTCTTATACTTGAGCAGAACACTCTTATCCTAAATCATAACACTCGTATTTTAAAGCAGAACACTCTTATTATCTCAAAGCAGAACACTTGTCTCAAAGCAGAACACTCCTACTAAAGCAAAACACTCTTGTACTTAAGCAAAACACTCTTATCATAAAGCATAACACTCTTATACATAAGCAGAACACTTATCTCAAAGCAGAACACTCACATATCAAAGCATAACACTCTTATCCTAAAGCATAAACTCTTATATCTAAGCAGAACACTCGCATCTCAAAGGAGTAAGTACAAACAGCTGTTATACCAGCACTGGAGAGAGAGAACCAAGCTATCTAAAGATCGGAGCAATCTCTAAAACGGTTGCCCGTTTCTCATGCTTTTATCCACTTAGGTTGCCTTTCTTAGATGGTATCAAAACGGAAAGTTAACTTGACATGTGTTCCGAGTGCACACACGTTCTGCTCCACTGTCCCTCCAGGCTGGTACTCAATGACAAAATGAAACTAGAGGAAATAATGTGAGAGAGCGTGCATAGATTAGGAAACAGGGTGAGCTCATCGTGTGTGCATCGACGGCAGAACACATACCTTATCCGCCATGATCATGGACGAGCCTCCGTGGATGCCCAGGATGGGTATGAGCGTCTGCGAGGAAATAAAATCCAAAATCTGGGCAATGGCCTCCTGGTCTGTGCCATCCCCAAACACCACACCGTGGATCTTAGTCCCGGACATCAGGTCGCACATGTTGGTGATGATGCTTTTCGGGTCCGTCTCGTTGACGAGCAGCGAGACCACGTTGACGTCAATAGGTTCCTCCTTGCTCCACAGCGCCCGGATGTCCCGGTCGGAGATGTAGCGCGTGCGCCCCAGAATCACCGCAATGTTTAGGACTGGCACTTTCTCCGAGGCACCCCCTCGCTGCTTTTGAGCCGCCACGGGGTCGGCGACGAGGGTCCCCAGAAGCAAGAGGGTTAAGGAGCGCAGCACGGCGTGGCCACCACTGCCAAAGTCACTGCACCTTCGACTCCTCCTCTTGCTTCTTTTGCTGCTGGCGGACATACTTCCGAACCACTTCAGCCCCTGCATGGAGAGAAGACGGCGGTCAGAGCCCGGTTCTTTTCAGCGACGGTGTGAGACGCATGGGTTCTAATGGAGAAGGGCCCTTGGGAGGGCAAACGCAGCTCGTTTGCAACAAGCAATGGCTGTCTCTGACCAAAATGGCTATGACCTGTGGAGTTCCTCAGGGTTCACTTTTAGGACCCCTACTGTTCAAAGTAAACAAGCTGCCACAAAGCCAGCCAATAACGTAGCTTCAGTGAGCCCTGCAGTGGATTATTTTTCTGCCATGCTGTGTTGTAGCCTTGATAGACTCTACTTGATTTTCCTATTATCAGATCTACTTTGTCTTTGACGCAACTTTGTTTTGGTACCCATTTTTGTTAAGCTCTTTGCTTAACTTGTGCCACCCTTTTTTTTTAACCTTTTAACTGTCCGTGTTTTGTAAGTATCTGTACAGTGTGCAGCCTAGTCTTGGTCAAGGTTAGACAGAGGTCTCTATACACTACGCACGTAGGACTTGCTTGTGTATAGAGACACCAGGCTTAGTAGTGGCTGTCACCCTTGTAGGTTTTGGACTCCATCTCTGGCGAGAGTAGGTAGATAAGTTTTTGGTTTATACTAATTAAATAGTTTTGGTTAGTAAGCTGACCTTTCTTTTTCAGAGGTGTCTTTTGGTATGTTTGGTTCATTCCTTTGACAGCACCTGTATTCCCAAACTAGGCTAGTGTTGTGTCTTGTTGTAACCCCCCATGGTTACCTGTCAATAACACTAGTTTTGTTTTCAATTCTTGGCTTCGTTGTCTTTAATATACACCTCCTTTAGTTTATACACTTTTATGTTGCGTTCTCCTACGATCCCTAGAACCAGAGCCATCTGGGAACGTAACAGTGACCCTTTCCCTGACAACTAACAATCAGGTAAGGAATCTACATGTAACAATGGACTAGGTTTCAGACTAGAACTTTGAATAACATCGGCACTTTTTAACAACCTGAAGAACATTCCTATAGATTTTTAAAAAATGAGTGTCCAAAGCAGACTTAGAAGGACAAACCCAACTATCCGTAAATATAATTATCTGTAAAACACTTTGAATTGTCTTGTGTGTGGTTTGGGCACTTCCTAAACTGGAAATACGTCATGATTTATGACCTCTACGTCACATTTTGTTTGTCGTTTTTATTAAAAGGGATCCGCCATATTGTTTTATATTCCCGAAATACTGATATTACTAAATACTGAAATACATGATTTATGATTCCTACCTCAGTACCGGCAAAAAGTATGCGTCACATCCAGTGGTCATTTTGTTTGTAGTTTTTATCAAAGTTAGTTCCGAAATACGGCATGATTTAGAATTCCTGTGTCAGTAACCAAAGTAATTCTGTCATATCCGTTCCATCGTGTTTTGTAGTAGCTTCCTGTTGCTCAGAGAATAGACTTCAACACAGCTTTGCTTGTGTACAAGTCTTTTCATGGTCTTGTGCCAAAGTGCACCTCGGACATGTTTGAGACATATGAACCATCACGAGCTCTGAGAACCTCCTGGTGCTCAGAGTCAGGACCAAACATGACGAGGCTGCGTTTTGGTTTTACGCTCCTTAAATCTGAAATAGTCTTCCCGGAGATGCGGACCGGGATATAAGCCGCAACCACTACATTTTAGGAGAAAATCTAATAAAATGTCCATATATTAGCCGCGCCGGACTATAAGCCGCAGATATATACGTTGTGAAATGAGTTATTTACACCGAAATATTCTGTAAATGTTTATGTACATACCTTAATTCAGTGTTTTTCAACCACTGTGCCGCGGCACACTAGTGTGCCGTGAGATACAGTCTGGTGTGCCGTGGGAGATTATCTAATTTCACCTATTTGGGTTAAAAATATTTTTTGCAAACCAGTAATTACAGTCTGCAGATGATGTGGCAATGCAGAACGAAACTAAAACTGAACTGGCTGAAAAGTAAACAAAAACAGAATGCTGGACGACAGCAAAGACTTACTGTGGACATGACAATCAACAATGTCTACACAAAGAAGGATAAAAACAACTAGAATATTCTTGGTTGCTAAAACAAAGTAGATGCGGGACATATCGCTCAAAGGAAAACATGAAACTGCTACAGGAAAATACAGAAAAAAGAGAAAAAAACACTAAAATAGGAGCGCAAGACAAGAAGGAAAACACTACACACAGGAAAACAGCAAAACAGTCCAAATACGTCAGGGTGTGATGTGACAGGTGGTGACAGTACACCTACTTTGAGACAAAAGCTATATTGATGCATGTTTGGTTATGCTTTAAAGTCATATCCAACAATTGTGACAACGACTTTTTACTGACAACTGAGTTTCGTTTTTTAAGGATGTCTGCTGGTGGTGTTCCTCCGCCTTTTTTCAACGCAAAAAATGTGCCTTGGCTCAAAAAAGGTTGAAAAACACTGCCTTAATTGTTTCCAAACGGTTTGTGGTACAAGGCAGTAAAATGAATGATCAAACAAAACAGAAGTCATGCGCAAGCTGGCTCTCCAATCAGCTAAACAGACTCTATAACTCAGCGGTGACGCTTTGGTGAATTTACTGAGGAAATTTGTGAAACAGAAACAATACAAAAAGAAGGCCATTGTAAGTTAATAATACTAACACCGACAGTCGTAAACGTGTTAGCATATTAGCATATTAGCTAATGCTAACTACACTCCCTTGATTACATTACGATAGCAGGTTCAAAAATGCATGAAAACACTTCTACAGACGTCACACGTGGGACGGTTTGGTAAGTAAGAATTGGTTTTAGTTATATTGTAAAAATAACAAACGTTGCTTGGAGCAGTGAATGAAGAATCCATACGTATAGAAACGCTATAGACGGCTAGAAGACGGAAATTCATCGCAGTTGAAAAGCTATGGATGGCTAGAAGACGCAACATCATTTCTACTTTCGGTTTAAAGCTCTAAAATGAAGAGCAATGCAGCACCTGCAGTGAGCAAACTCGTCCAAAAAATTGTGCTACGGCACAAAAAATAACACCTTTTCAGCTTCTTTGCTTTTTTCAAATCCATTTATTAGCCGTAATGTTTTATAAGCCGCAGGGTGCAAAGCGTAGGAAAAAAGTAACGGCTTATAGTACGGAATTCACGGTACTCTTTGAATTTAATTTGAATGATGATTGTTTCATTATAATTGTATTTTATTCTTTTAATGATGATAACTTTTATGATTATTTTATTTTTTTATTTTTGCCTTCTTGAAATGATCTGTAAAACACTATGATTTGCCTTGTGCTCTACAAGTTACCTTGACTTCCATCCATCCATTTTCTGGAGTACCCGCAGGGAACCCACGCAGTTCCGGGGAAGAACATAGAAAGTCCACAAAGAAAGACCCCGAGTCCGGGGATCGAACGCAGGACCTTCTTATTGTGAGGCACCAGCACTAACCCCTGTGGCACCGTGCTGCCATGTTAGCCATGTATAACCCTTAAAGGTGTAATGTGTAAAGCATTAATTTTCTTTAATGGCACAATTTTTTGTTTGTGTGACCGCAAAAAATCTGCGCTATTTTTATGTGTGATCGTGGGCTAAGTCTGTAGTGAGGGAGATGCACCGGCGCCAGAGCGAGTTGCGTCCCAAATATCCGCCGCCAGCAGCTAGTTGCCCGACCATGCAGAGAACCCCCCGTCACCTCGACAACTACAACCGACACACTTTCCACAGAAATGTCCAAAAGGGTGTCAACAATCAATACTGGGGAGCACGAGGGGCCTCAACTGTCATGACGACTGAGGTGGCACCCTGCCGACACGCACACCCGCTCAATTGTCATTGATAGTAGGTTTTTAAAGACAGTCTGTGTCAGGAGTGGTAAAAGTGTGAGAGTACGTTTATGTCTGTAAAAAAGTGTTTGAGTCCATTTCGTGTTGAGCTGTTCAAAAATAAAAGCACAATGTTTAATAAACATTTGCATAAACCAAATTGTTCAGTCCAATTTTGGTAGTATTAAATATTTACAAATCATCTTTCTAAGTCAGTGTTTCTGAACTATGCCGGATTGTAGTCAGCTGGAGGCGTGTCTTAATGAAATTAAACAATGGATGTCCGCTAACTTCTTGCAACTCAACGCCGAGAAAACGGAAATGCTGATTATCGGTCCTGCTAAACACCGACATTTATTTAATAATACCACCTTAACATTTGACAACAAAACAATTACACAAGGCGAATCAGTAAAGAATCTGGGTATTATTTTCGACCCAACTCTCTCCTTTGAGTCACACATTAAGAGTGTTACTAAAACGGCCTTCTTTCATCTCCGTAATATCGCTAAAATTCGTTCTATTTTATCCACTAGCGACGCTGAGATCATTATTCATGCGTTCGTTACGTCTCGTCTCGACTACTGTAACGTATTATTTTCGGGTCTCCCTATGTCTAGCATTAAAAGACTACAATTGGTACAAAATGCGGCTGCTAGACTTTTGACAAGAACAAGAAAGTTTGATCATATTACGCCTATACTGGCTCACCTGCACTGGCTTCCTGTGCACTTAAGATGTGACTTTAAGGTTTTACTACTTACGTATAAAATACTACACGGTCTAGCTCCTTCCTATCTTGTCGATTGCATTGTACCATATGTCCCGGCAAGAAATCTGCGTTCAAAGAACTCCGGCTTATTAGTGATTCCCAGAGCCCCAAAAAAAAAAAGTCTGCGGGCTTTAGAGCGTTTTCTATTCGGGCTCCAGTACTACGGAATGCCCTCCCGGTAACAATTAGAGATGCTACCTCAGTAGAAGCATTTAAGTCCCATCTTAAAACTCATTTGTATACTCTAGCCTTTAAATAGCCCCCGTTAGACCAGTTGATCTGCCGTTTCTTTTCTTTTCTCCTCTGCTCCCCTTTTCCTTGTGGAGGGGGGGGGGCACAGGTCCGGTGGCCATGGATGAAGTGCTGGCTGTCCAGAGTCGGGACCGCTCGCCTGTGCATCGGCTGGGAACATCTCTGCGCTGCTGACCCGTCTCCGCTCGGGATGGTGTCCTGCTGGCCCCACTATGGACTGGACTCTTACTATTATGTTGGATCCACTATGGGCTGGACTCTCACAATACAGTATTATGTCAGACCCACTCGACATCCATTGCTTTCGGTCTCCCCTAGAGGGCGGGGGGTTACCCACATATGCGGTCCTCTCCAAGGTTTCTCATAGTCATTCACATCGACGTCCCACTGGGGTGAGTTTTTCCTTGCCCGTATGTGGGCTTTGTACCGAGGATGTCGTTGTGGCTTGTGCAGCCCTTTGAGACACTTGTGATTTAGGGCTATATAAATAAACATTGATTGATTGATTGATTGAACTAGAGGGCCTATTGAGTTATGAAAACTCATTTTTAATTCATTTAATTTATTTTAGCACAACATAATTCTATGTAAATTTATTTTTCATCAGTTGTTTATGAGTCCCTTTTAATGCAGTATATTTGGTTAGTACTTATTTTTCTAATCAGCCTAACCTAAGCCTAAGGTTTTTGTGCTAAATTAATAATCTTTGTGATCAACACGTGTGTTTATATCATTTGACAAGGTTGTAAACTAAAAGTAGGCTAGATATAATTATTGATTACAAATAAAATCAATAGTAATATTACTACTGCCTGGGACCCTCTGTAGTGGAAAAATTTGGCTCAGGTTTAAAAAAATTTAACAACCTCCGGCCTCAGTTACACTTACAGATACAAATGTAATATAATATATAATATATAAATATATACATACTTATATACACATACATATATACAAATATATATATACAAATACATATATACAAATATATATATACAAATATACGTATATATATATATACGTGCATATATATATACGTATATATATATATACATATATATATGTATATATGTGTATATACGTGTATATATATATATATGTATATATATATATATATATATATATATGTATATATATATACATATATGTATACATACACATATACATATAGATGCACATATATACACAAAGTATATGAACATATATACGTAGACACATATATATACATACATACATATACATACAGTATATACACATACATATATACACATACACTCACGTATATATATATATATATATATATATATGTATATATACACACATACATACACATACATACAGACATACACACATATGAGGGGCCGTTAGGGACATTATTCAGAATTACCTCTTACATACACTACTGAAATGCTCTCACACAAACAACTGAAATCTTTTCCTTTTATACACACTACTGAAACACTCTTATAAACACTACTGAAATGCTCTTACATACACAACTGAAATGCTCTCACATAAACAACTAAAATCTTTTTCTTTTATACACACTACTGAAACACTCTTATAAACACTACTGAAATGCTCTTACATACACTACTGAAACACTCTTATAAACACTACTGAAACACGCTTACATACACTACTGAAACACTCTTATAAACACTACTGAAATGCTCTTACATACACTACTGAAACACTCTTATAAACACTACTGAAACACTCTTACATACACTACTGAAACACTCTTATAAACACTACTGAAACACTCTTATAAACACTACTGAAACACTCTTATAAACACTACTGAAACACTCTTATAAACACTACTGAAACACTCTTATAAACACTACTGAAACGCTCTTACAAACACTACTGAAACACTCTTATAAACACTACTGAAATGCTCTTACATACACTACTGAAACACTCTTATAAACACTACTGAAACACTCTTATAAACACTACTGAAACACTCTTATAAACACTACTGAAACACTCTTATAAACACTACTGAAACGCTCTTATAAACACTACTGAAACACTCTTACAAACACTACTGAAACACTCTTATAAACACTACTGAAACACTCTTGCATACACTACTGAAACACTCTTATAAACACTACTGAAACACTCTTACATACACTACTGAAACACTCTTATAAACACTACTGAAACACTCTTATAAACACTACTGAAACACTCTTATAAACACTACTGAAACATTCTTACATACACTACTGAAACACTCTTATAAACACTACTGAAAGGTTTTTGTCTCACGCACACGCATACACACACACCTGGAATTATTTTTCACTAGTATGTATAAATGGATTTCACCTGTGTGTGTGTGTGTGCTTTTTACACGTGCGTGTGAGAGACAACAATTTCAGTAGTATGTGTGCAAAGATTTCAGTTATATGTATGAGCGCATCTTACCAGTGTGTATGCAAGCATTTTACCAGTGTGTGTAAGAGCATCTTACTAGTGTGTGTGAGCGATGTTGCATTCCGGTTCCGGTCACCAATAATCCCCGCCCCTTTTCAGACAAGTTTTTTTTTTTGTTTGTTTGTTTTTTAAAGCCAAGTTGTGGACAAAATGTCTGCCGACGAGTCGCTTAACCGAGGTGGGAGCTCCACTTCATAATTTGAGGGCTTCAGCTGAGAATATAAGAACACTTTCAATGCAACAAGGGTCGGGCTGCCGCCGTGGGTCGCCCCTGCAGGACGCGGTACCTGAGCGGCCACACAGGTGCCTTTCTCCTCCCGACAGCCAAGCAGCCTGGAGCAAATGTTACCTTGCGAGTTTGCACTGCAGCATCATCAAGTGCAACGTTTCAGTTCATGGACATCGAAGCAAGAGGAGGAAAAGGTAATTAGACATTATTTATTTCTAAATGATTGTAGAATCACACGAAATGTAAGGCGACATGGCATTGTAGTGCGCTACAATGGTAACATGTCGAAATGTGAGTCACGTCGTGGTATGTCAGTAGCTGATCAAATACTAATGATAATGGATTACATTTATTTAGCGCTTTTCTATCGACTTGATAAGGGGTCCCCAAACTACGGCCCGCGGGCCGGTTACTGCTTGCCAAAGTCCAACATCCGGTTCGCTGGAGAAAAAAAATGTTGTATTATTATTTTCAATCTGTCTTTTCTAATCCATATTTTGGTGTCCCCTAGCCGCTCAGGCTAATCATATTGTCTAAAAATGCATTTCCCTGTATGACTTATATTGTCTTGGCTGTTTTCATGTGATCTGATTGTTACATTCTTATTTCAGAGTCACCACGCAGCTGCATGACCATTTCAACAAAGACGGAATAAACAACCTCTGGATTCATGGAACTTCTCTGCACACAAATATATTAATTGGAATATTCAATAAATTTCACATAGAAACATTGTGATTATTATTTTCAACAGTGTGTTGAAAACAACCTTGTTTGGCTCAGAAAGGTTCCTTATGTCTTATTATTCATATGCTTTCAATACTTGTCGGTGTGTAATTCCAGACATAGATGTAAACATTAATGAGACAACAATGAACATTTTTCAACAAGTGAACCCACTTGAAAATGATGGCAACTATGGAATAGACATTTTCACTTCAATTCTGCACTTTATTCAGTGAACATGGGAATTATAAGGTTTCTTAAAATGTTTTCTTCACTTGTGCAGTGTATTCTGCAAATTAACATTTTGTTTAAACATTTTGTAAAAAATAAATAAATAAGGAACCTGTTATACAGACCTGTATGAAGTTGCCCACTTTATTATTGCAAATATCACAATAACACTTCAGTGCCCCTCCCGAAAATCTCCCGGGGCAACCATACTACCGAATTTCTTCCGATTTTTACCCGGACAACAATATTAAGGGCGTGCCGTCATGGCACTGCTTTTAGCGTCCTCTACAACCTGTCGACGCGTCCGCTTTTTCACCATACAAACAGCGTACCGGCCCAGACACATGTTGTACTGTATTTTTCGGATTATAAATCGCAGTTTTTTTCATAGTTTGGCCGGGGGTGCGACTTATACTCAGGAGCAACTTATGTGTGAAATTATTAACACATTAGCATAAAATATCAAATAATATTATTTATCTCATTCACGTAAGAGACTAGACCTATAAAATTTCATGGGATTTAGCGATTAGGAGTGACAGATTGTTTGGTAAACGTATAGCATGTTCTATATGTTATAGTTATTTGAATGACTCTTACCATAATATGTTACGTTAACATACCAGTTGGCTATTTATGCCTCATATAACGTACACTTATTCAGCCTGTTGTTCACTATTCTTTATTTATTTTAAATTGCCTTTCAAATGTCTATTCTTGCTGTTGGCTTTTATCAAATAAATGTCCCCAAAAAATGCGACTTATACTCCAGTGCGACTTATATATGTTTTTTTCCTTCTTTATTATGCATTTTCGGCCGGTAAATGGGTTATACTTGTATAGTGCTTTTCTACCTTCAAGGTACTCAAAGCGCTTTGACACTATTTCCAGATTAACCCATTCACACACATATTCACACACTGATAGTGGGAGCTGCCATGCAAGGCCTTAACCACGACCCATCAGGAGCAAGGGTGAAGTGTCTTGCTCAAGGACACAACGGACGTGACAAGGTTGGTAGAAGGTGGGGATTGAACCAGGAACCCTCAGGTTGCTGGCACGGCCACTCTCCCAACTGCGCCACGCCGGTGCGACTTATACTCCGAAAAATACGGTAGTCCTGGGTTCAGTCCCGGGCTCGGGATCTTTTCTGTGTGGAGTTTGCATGTTCTCCCCGTGACTGCGTGGGTTCCCTCCTGGTATTCTGGCTTCCTCCCACCTCCAAAGACATGCACCTGGGGATAGGTTGATTGGCAACACTAAATTGGCCCTAGTGTGTGAATGTGAGTGTGAATGTTGTCTGTCTTTCTGTTTTGGCCCTGTGATGAGGTGGTGACTTGTCCAGGGTGTAGTGCCTTCCGCCCCAATGCAGCTGAGATACGCTCCAGCACCTCCCACGACCCCAAAAAAGGGACAAGCGATAGAAAATGGATGGATGCATGGATGTTTACTGCGATGAGTTGGAGACTTGTCCAGGGTGTACCCCGCCTTCCGCCCGATTGTAGCTGAGATAGGTTCCAGCACCCCCCGCGACCCCGAAGGGAATAAGCGGTAGAAAATGCATGGATGGATGGGCATGGATGTTTACATTTATTTTGACGGCACATTTTATATTCTTGCCAAACTGTCTTTTAACATATACTTGTTTGGACAGCTAAAATGTAAACAAATAAGCTGAACATATGCCTTGTATGACACCTGGCTTAAGTTTATTGCACAAACCCCTTACCATTGCAAATATTAAAACAACACTGCCATTGGTTTGTGCTGTAAAAAAAAAAGTGTTTGTGCTGTTAAGTTTGTTGTTATTCCAAAATAGATTTTCTGACTGGTGATGTCATCCAGCCCCCCCACCTCCTCAAAATCTTCCCAAACTTGTCCCAATTGTTTGTGCTGAATATTTTTTGGGTCCAAAATTATAGTTTAAGTTAATGTGTTAATATTTACACCTAGCCCCAAACCTAAATACAATAATCACAAACAAAAACATTGTGTATCACAAACGTTTGGGGAGATTTTGACAAAGTGTGTGTGATAATGGGGGCTGGATGACATTACTAGTCAGAACATGTATTTTAAAATAACTTAAAAACCTCAACGGTACAAACATAAATGTTCACAGCACAAACGTATTGCAGTGTTATTTTGATATTTGCAATAATAAAGTGGGCAACTTCATACAGGTCTGTATAACAGGTTCCTTATTTATTTATTTTTTACAAAATGTTTAAACAAAATGTTAATTTGCAGAATACACTGCACAAGTGAAGAAAACATTTTAAGAAACCTTATAATTCCCATGTTCACTGAATAAAGTGCAGAATTGAAGTGAAAATGTCTATTCCATAGTTGCCATCATTTTCAAGTGGGTTCACTTGTTGAAAAATGTTCATTGTTGTCTCATTAATGTTTACATCTATGTCTGGAATTACACACCGACAAGTATTGAAAGCATATGAATAATAAGACATAAGGAACCTTTCTGAGCCAAAAAAGGTTGTTTTCAACACACTGTTGAAAATAATAATCACAATGTTTCTATGTGAAATTTATTGAATATTCCAATTAATATATTTGTGTGCAGAGAAGTTCCATGAATCCAGAGGTTGTTTATTCCGTCTTTGTTGAAATGGTCATGCAGCTGCGTGGTGACTCTGAAATAAGAATGTAACAATCAGATCACATGAAAACAGCCAAGACAATATAAGTCATACAGGGAAATGCATTTTTAGACAATATGATTAGCCTGAGCGGCTAGGGGACACCAAAATATGGATTAGAAAAGACAGATTGAAAATAATAATACAACATTTTTTTTCTCCAGCGAACCGGATGTTGGACTTTGGCAAGCAGTAACCGGCCCGCGGGCCGTAGTTTGGGGACCCCTTATCAAGTCGATAGAAAAGCGCTAAATAAATGTAATCCATTATCATTAGTATTTGATCAGCTACTGACGTACCACGACGTGACTCACATTTCGACATGTTACCATTGTAGCGCACTACAATGCCATGTCGCCTTACATTTCGTGTGATTCTACAATCATTTAGAAATAAATAATGTCTAATTACCTTTTCCTCCTCTTGCTTCGATGTCCATGAACTGAAACGTTGCACTTGATGATGCTGCAGTGCAAACTCGCAAGGTAACATTTGCTCCAGGCTGCTTGGCTGTCGGGAGGAGAAAGGCACCTGTGTGGCCGCTCAGGTACCGCGTCCTGCAGGGGCGACCCACGGCGGCAGCCCGACCCTTGTTGCATTGAAAGTGTTCTTATATTCTCAGGTGAAGCCCTCAAATTATGAAGTGGAGCTCCCACCTCGGTTAAGCGACTCGTCGGCAGACATTTTGTCCACAACTTGGCTTTAAAAAACAAACAAAAACAAAAAAAAACTTGTCTGAAAAGGGGCGGGGATTATTGGTGACCGGAACCGGAATGCAACATCGCTCACACACACTAGTAAGATGCTCTTACACACACTGGTAAAATGCTCACATACACACTGGTAAGATGCTCTTACACAGACTGGTAAGATGCGCTCATACATATAACTGAAATCTTTGCACACATACTACTGAAATTGTTGTCTCTCACACGCACGTGTAAAAAGCACACACACACACAGGTGAAATCCGTTTATACATACTAGTGAAAAATAATTCCAGGTGTGTGTGTATGTGTGTGCGTGAGACAAAAACATTTCAGTAGTGTTTATAAGAGTGTTTCAGTAGTGTATGTAAGAATGTTTCAGTAGTATTTATAAGAGTGTTTCAGTAGTGTTTATAAGAGTGTTTCAGTAGTATTTATAAGAGTGTTTCAGTAGTGTATGTAAGAGTGTTTCAGTAGTGTTTATAAGAGTGTTTCAGTAGTGTTTATAAGAGTGTTTCAGTAGTGTATGTAAGAATGTTTCAGTAGTGTTTGTAAGAGTGTTTCAGTAGTGTTTATAAGAGTGTTTCAGCAGTGTATGTAAGAATGTTTCAGTAGTGTTTATAAGAGCGTTTCAGTAGTGTTTATAAGAGTGTTTCAGTAGTGTATGTAAGAATGTTTCAGTAGTGTTTATAAGAGTGTTTCAGTAGTGTTTATAAGAGTGTTTCAGTTGTGTTTATAAGAGTGTTTCAGTAGTGTTTATAAGAGTGTTTCAGTAGTGTTTATAAGAGTGTTTCAGTAGTGTTTATAAGAGCATTTCAGTAGTGTTTATAAGAGTGTTTCAGTAGTGTATGTAAGAATGTTTCAGTAGTGTTTATAAGAGTGTTTCAGTAGTGTTTATAAGAGTGTTTCAGTAGTGTTTATAAGAGTGTTTCAGTAGTGTTTATAAGAGCGTTTCAGTAGTGTTTATAAGAGCATTTCAGTAGTGTTTATAAGAGCATTTCAGTAGTGTTTATAAGAGCATTTCAGTAGTGTATGTAAGAGTGTTTCAGTAGTGTTTATAAGAGTGTTTCAGTAGTGTTTATAAGAGCATTTCAGTAGTGTATGTAAGAGTGTTTCAGTAGTGTTTAAAAGAGTGTTTCAGTAGTGTTTATAAGAGCATTTCAGTAGTGTTAATAAGAGTGTTTCAGTAGTGTGTATAAAAGAAAAAGATTTCAGTTGTTTATGTGAGAGCATTTCAGTAGTGTATGTAAGAGGTAATTCTGAATAATGTCCCTAACGGCCCCTCATACACACACACACACATATATATACATATATGTGTATATATATATATATATATATATATATATATATATGTATATATATATATATATATATATAATATGTTTAATATTCATGAATAAACACAAGTTAACTACAGACAAAACGCAGCTTCACAAAAGCTTATTCTGTAACAGGCTTTCACAAGGCTGCATGTGGTCCGTAGTTACGTAACTCGTAACGTCTTTGAATGCTTAGCACCAAAATGTGTTTAACAGGAAGCACAAAACTGTTGTGTCGTGTTTGACACGGTTTTTGTCACAATCGCCGATCTAAATGGAACTAAGTGTGGTATCATTATGATCTTATGGCGCCAAATAAGATGTTCTTGTTTGCTGTTTGGCTCGTTGACCAGAGCAGCACGTTCCATATTCCTTTCTGCATGTCAAATGTAATAACTTATTTAGTCCAATAGCTGGCGGATGAACATTAGGAGACGCCAACACAGTCAGTGCATTGTCAATACAGGTAGTGAGTGTGCCGCACACTCACTCAGGCGTCATTTACCCATCAATAGCCATCTGTTTACTTTGCCTAAAAATCGCACAATGCAAACCTGCAAAATAAAACACGCGATGTTTACGAATACGCCCGAAAGAGACACTCGGAAAAAATAATTATAATAATAATAAAAATGGGACTGTTGGCCAGGGTAAGGAGGTAATTCTCTTCAAAAGAACACTTAAGGGCAGATACTGCCTCATCCAGAGAACTTTCATTTACCGGTAGTATTTCCCAGCAGTATATCATCACATTTCATCCAAAAATATCCTCCACCAATGAGAGACCAGCGGTGGTTTACGTCACCTGTTATGATTCACCTCACCTGGGACCCGAAGCGTGTCCTGCTAGGTACTAATAAAACATCATTAAAAGCGAAGTAGGCGTCCTGCCGTGTAAATGACAAGAGCAGTGAAACACAGTGAGCCTGAAACGGTGTGACAGTACCCAGGTAGGACGTGTTAAAAATCGCAACAAGAAAGTGTTGGCGGGCGGCGTTTTGATGCCGATCCTCGTGAGAAGCAGCAGTTTCAAAATGTGTTTTCCCACCTGCCGGATATTATGTGCGGTTCATGAACGCACCACGTGTCTAATATCCTTGCAGGTACACACAGAGTCTATCTCATTTAGGTTCCGGAAGAAGAGCTACCAGGAACAGGACGAATGTGTGTGCCAAGTTAACTTTCAGTTTCGATCCCCTAGGTGGACAAAAGCATGCAAGAAGGGTGACCGTTTTAGAGATGGCTTGTTTTGCTGTTTTTTTAACTTCCCCATAAAGCCTCTACATTTTTCCTACGCTTTGTACCCCGCGGCTTATAAAACGATGCGGCTAATTTATGGCTTTTTCGTCACTGACAGCCATAATGCGATAGTTTTCACCAAAAAAAACAAGAAAAGGGTTTGTTATTTATTTTTGGACAAGTTCATTACACTTCTGTTTAGGGCTTTCAACCAGAACTGCAATTGCCCTTCAATAGCGTTTTTCTACCCGTGTGGATTCCTTATTCATCACTCCAAGCAACGTTTGGAGGTTTTACAATATAACTAAAACAATTCTTACTTACTAAATGGTCCAATGTGTGATGTCTGTAGAAGTGTTTTCATGCTTATTTGTACATGCTACCTTATTGTAAACAAGCTAGCGTCGTTAGCAATAGCAAATGTGCTAGCACGTTAACAAGTGTCTGTGTTAGTATTATTAACTCCAAGCAACGTTTGGAGGTTTTACAATATATTGCGATGAGGTGGCGACTTGTCCAGGATGTACCCCGCCTTACGCCCGAATGCAGCTAAGATAGGCTACAGCACCCCCCGCGACCCCGAAAGGGACAAGCGGTAGAAAATGGATGGATGGAGGGTTTTACAATATAACTAAAACAATTCATACTTACTAAACCGTCCCATGTGTGATGTCTGTAGGAGTGTTTCATGCATATTTGTATGTGTTACCTTCATGTAATCAAGCTAGCATCGTTAGCAGTAGCGAATATGCTAGCACGTTTAAGAGTGTCTGTGTTAGTCTTATTAACTCATAACGGAATTATTTTTTGTGTTGTTTCAGTTTCACAAATTCCTCAGTAAATTCACCAAAACGTCACAGTGGAGTTATTGAGCCTGCTTAGCTGATTGGAGAGCTAGCTTGCGCAGCTGGCGGGACCATGAGGATGACTTCTGTTTTGTTTGATCAGCCGTTTTACTGTCGTGTTACAGACACCGTTTGGAAACAATTAAGGTACGCAAATAAACATTTACAGAATATTTCTGTGTAAATAACACATTTCACAATGTATATATCTGCGGCTTATAGTCCAATACGGCTTATACATGGATTTAGTGGGTGTGGCTTATATGCTGGCGCGCTCTATAGTCCAGAAAATACAGTACTATTTTTTGAAGAATACATCGTTAAACTTAAATTGTATTTATCTCTCGTTATTTCAGACATCTTTAGAATAAAAGGATCTGAGTCTACTTTTTTGCTCAAATGCGAGGGTCCAATACATGTAAGGCTGATATCAGCCTCTCCGTATCAGCCGGGCAGAAAAGTACAGCGACATCATCATTGTCTCACAAGCTCGACAATTTACACCCTCATCTCCCCCGGGAGACTCGCTGGTCTCCCAGTGCTCGGAGAGCATGAAAGATTGTGATTATGTGTGTGTGTGTGTGTGTGTGTGTGTGTGTGTGTGTGTGTGTGTGTGTGTGTGTGTGTGTGTGTGTGTGTGTGTGTGTGTGTGTGTGTGTGTGTCACTGAAGTCAGAAGGACATGAAACATATGGCAAGATGATATGTCGATGCGCTGACAGATGACAGGCTGCATGATTTTGTGTCGCCGCAAACACTTTTTGGGTGAGACGGAGTCAAAATCAGATTTCAGATGAGCTCAAAAGCTCATAAAAAAAGAAAAACATTTATTTTAAAAAACGCTGCAATTTTCAGTGGGTACCGATCACATTTGAACCGATACGGAAGCAAATTTTCAGCACTTTTTTGTGTTCCATCCATCCATTTCCTACCGCTTATTCCCTTCGGGGTCGCGGACTTTTTTTGTGTTGATAAAAAAATTAATTTTGTATTGCATCATTTAAAAATGAACTGATTATGTTAACTGCTGTCCAGTGTTTTTTTGTTGCGCCCCAAAAAGTGTTAACGCTGTATGTACGTTTGATTGTAACGTGCATCTTAGTTGTAGTCTTAAATAGCACATTTTGGAGGTGTTGAAATCTAATAGCAAAGCTGATGTATGTTAGCATTAAGCTAGCGCTTTTTGGAAAAGTGGAACCTTACATTACTTAGTTGGAGCGTTTTTTTGGAGTACATGACTTTGTTGGCATTGAAAAGTGCAACATTACCTTGAGCAGCTCTTCTAAAATAGTGGGGCCCCCATGGGTGGGTGTATTGCAATGCCAGAGGGGCCGCGTGTTCAAACCCTGTTTCGAAAATTTGTAGACTACAAAACGTGCTCATTGTCGCTGTTATTCCTGACTTCTTCGTTTCGATTAAAAAATATATTTTATTCATGTGTGTTCTGTAGGATAAAGTGTTTTTTAACTTTATAACTTCTTCAACTTTAATGCCTCCCGATATCCTAGCTTTCTCTCCGTCTCAAACTTGCTAAAAGTACATTTTAGATGAGAATGCATGCATCCCTCACCTGTTTATCATTCACAATCTTTATGTAGGACAAGAACACATATGCTTGACTATTTATTTACGATTTTGAATGCATAATAAAAGCTAACAATTGAGTCAACAGATGGACGGTCCTCTCATTATACTCTCTAAAAACATCTAGGAAGTGCCAACAATACTCCATTTACATGTCGTGACCTGAAAATGAACCAAAAATTTGTGATATTGTTATTATAAACTCTAACGCAGACGGACTATTTTAGCGGACTGGTTTAGCACCTGCCTTCTGAAAGTTACTGTTCATCCTCTTTGTGTTCGGGCTCAAAAATATAAGGTCCTGGATCATCATTTTTTTCCCTAAGTAATCATTGTCGTTTAGCATTGTTGTTGACGGTGAAGGGATCTGTGGTTCCTCCTCTACGTCATGGATCGCGTCCCTGGCTGGGGAATCTCCGTTAGATTGGTCTTATGGTGTCATAAATCTGCTTGACTAAATCTGCTTGACTATTTATTTACGATTTTGAATGCATAAAAAAAACTAACAATTGAGTCAACAGATGCAGGGTCCTCTCATTATACTCTCTAAAAACATCCAGGAAGTGCCAACAATACCCAATTTACATGTCGTAACCTGAAAATGAACCATAAATGAGTGATATTGTTATTATAAGCTCTAACGCAGATGGACTATTTTAGCGGACTAGTTTAGCAGTCGCCTTCTGAAACTTATTGCTCATCCTCTTTGTATTCGGGCTCAAAAATATAAGGTCCTGGATCATCATTTGTTTCCCAAAGTAATCGTTGTGGGTTCTCACAAAGTCTGCTCCATTAGCATTGTTGTTGACGGTGAAGGGATCTGTGGTTCCTCCTCTACGTCATGGATCGCGTCCCTGGCTGGGGAATCTCCGTTAGATTATTTTGATCATATCTATTTATCCACAAACTTTGGAGGTCTTTTGGTGTCATAAATCTGCTTGACTATTTATTTACGATTTTGAATGCATAATAAAAGCTAACAATTGAGTCAACAGATGCAGGGTCCTCTCATTATACTCTCTAAAAACATCCAGAAAGTGCCGACAATACTCCATTTACATGTCGTGAGCTGAAAATGAACCAAAAATGAGTGATATTGTTATTATAAGCACTAACGCAGACGGACTATTTAGCGGACTGGTTTAGCACTCGCCTTCTGAAACGTATTGCTCATCCTCTTTGTATTCGGGCTCAAAAATATAAGGTCCTGGATTATCATTTTTTTCCCAAAGTAATCATTGTGGGTTCTCACAAAGTCTGCTCCATTAGCATTGTTGTTGACGGTGAAGGGATCTGTGGTTTCTCCTCTACGTAAAGGATCATGTAACTGGCTCTGTGAGAGTGGTACTATTTTGATCATATCTATTTACCCACAAACTTTGGAGGTCTTATGGTGTCATAAATCTGCTCGACTATTTATTTACGATTTTGAATGCATAATAAAAGCTAACAATTGAGTCAACAGATGCAGGGTCCTCTCATTATACTCTCTAAAAACATCCAGAAAGTGCCAACAATACTCCATTTACATGTCGTGAGCTGAAAATGAACCAAAAATGAGTGATATTGTTATTATAAGCACTAACGCAGACGGACTATTTAGCGGACTGGTTTAGCACTCGCCTTCTGAAACTTATTGCTCATCCTCTTTGTATTCGGGCTCAAAAATATAAGGTCCTGGATCATCATTTTTTTCCCAAAGTAATCTTTGTGGGTTCTCACAAAGTCTGCTCCATTAGCATTGTTGTTGACGGTGAAGGGATCTGTGGTTTCTCCTCTACGTAAAGGATCATGTAACTGGCTCTGTGAGAGTGGTACTATTTTGATCATATCTATTTACCCACAAACTTTGGAGGTCTTATGGTGTCATAAATCTGCTCGACTATTTATTTACGATTTTGAATGCATAATAAAAGCTAACAATTGAGTCAACAGATGCAGGGTCCTCTCATTATACTCTCTAAAAACATCCAGAAAGTGCCAACAATACTCCATTTACATGTCGTGACCTGAAAATGAACCAAAAGTGAGTGATGTTGTTATTATAAGCACTAACGCAGATGGACTATTTAGAGGACTGGTTTAGCACTCGCCTTCTGAAACTTATTGCTCATCCTCTTTGTATTCAGGCTCAAAAATATAAGGTCCTGGATCATCATTTTTTTCCCAAAGTAATCGTTGTGGGTTCTAACAAAGTCTGCTCCATTATCATTGTTGTTGACTGTGAAGGGATCTGTGGTTTCTCCTCTACGTAAAGGATCATGTAACTGGCTCTGTGAGAGTGGTACTATTTTGATCATATCTATTTACCCACAAACTTTGGAGGTCTTATGGTGTCATAAATCTGCTCGACTATTTATTTACGATTTTGAATGCATAATAAAAGCTAACAATTGAGTCAACAGATGCAGGGTCCTCTCATTATACTCTCTAAAAACATCCAGAAAGTGCCAACAATACTCCATTTACATGTCGTGAGCTGAAAATGAACCAAATACGAGTGATATTGTTATTATAAGCGCTAACGCAGACGGACTAATTTAGCGGACTGGTTTAGCACTCGGCTTCTGAAAGTTACTGTTCATCCTCTTTGTGTTCGGGCTCAAAAATGTATGGTCTTGGATCATCATTTCTTCCCCAAAGTAATCGTTGTCGTTTAGCATTGTTGTTGACGGTGAAGGGATCTGTGGTTCCTCCTCTACGTCACGGATCGCGTCCCTGGCTGGGGAATCTCCGTTAGATTGGTACTATTTTGATCATATCTATTCATCCACAAACTTTGGAGGTCTTTTGGTGCCATAAATCTGCTCGACTATTTATTCACGATTTTGAATGCATAATAAAAGCTAAAAATTTAGTCAACAGGGTCCTCTCATTATAGTCACTAAAAACATCCAGAAAGTGCCAACAATACTCCATTTACATATCGTGAGCTGAAAATTAACCATATGTGAGTGATATTGTTATTACAAGCCCTAACGCAGACGGACTATTTGGGAAATCCTCGCAACTCTTGCTACATGAGGCCCCAGATAACGTTGTCCGAAGTGGACTTGTATTGGCAATTCACAAACTCTATTGCATGTGCTCGTATAGAGCTGCAGGGGCCTTGAGAAAATACAAGTCAGTGCTGCTTAAAATGTGATTTAAATGCTGCACTGCATGAAGGAGACTCGCCCTGCAATGCCAGCCTGCTGAGGTGGGCAAAAACACGTCACAATGGCAAGCAGGCTACTGATCCGTTAAAATATGCGTGGATCAAACTCCAATACGGAGTGTCAGCATTTGGCCCGGCACCACGTCGGAATTTCGGGGAAAAAGGGAGCGGGTTGAAAACGGATGAAGGAAGTTGAGTGGATGCAATAAAAGAAAGGGAGCAGCACGGCGTCACAGAAAAAGCTACCCCTCTTTTGGCACCGCCAAGTGAACGCTGTTTGGCAGGGAGGTGGGTAATCTCTGGTAACACTTCTGGTACCGAAAAACATAACACAATAGGATGAATGTTTGTTTGTATCCGCCATTAAAAAAACATTGTTGGCATATTCCAGCGGTCCTCTCACACATAACTCGCTCGCACACGCATCAATAATTCAGCTTGCGTTATCTCGATACCATGATTAATATGACAGCATTTAGCGCCACAGTCATGGCAGCGCTGCCTTCTATATCGTCCTAAATGGCATTAAAGTTGCATTAACATACTGTATACACTCTATGTGTATGATTTATTTACAAAGTCTGGGCCAGGGTGCTCCATGCACACGCGAAGTGTGTGTTTTACTGTGTTGCGCAGGAATAAAGATCTTTTCATCTCTCAAAGATGAATATTCCATAGTTTTTCCTTCCATCTGCTGGATCTCTTCCATTGATCTCTATAAGTTCTTTACTGCGTTTTATTTATTCCTTCGCTATTTACTTGTCTAGTCAACGAGACAAGAGCAAAGTATTTTAGTGTCGTAGCTTTGGGCATATTCATCTTCATGTTTAATTGGTTGTTCAGCGTTACCTTGACAGAGTGGAATTTATTATTGAATAACCGTGTCTTGGAGCA
Organism: Nerophis lumbriciformis; assembly: GCF_033978685.3. Classification (NCBI taxonomy): domain Eukaryota; kingdom Metazoa; phylum Chordata; class Actinopteri; order Syngnathiformes; family Syngnathidae; genus Nerophis; species Nerophis lumbriciformis. The sequence goes on along the minus strand of NC_084571.2, from coordinate 12,520,419 downwards.
CCGGCGGCAAACGCGGGATGAAAAGCAATATGAGCGATGAAAAATTCAATTACTTCCCCGCGGACCTCCACTGTGGTAACCTTGTCTATTGTATAGTCGGTCTGGGGGAATTCTTGCCTCGTTCCTGTGAGAATCCTGCGTGTAACTTTGATCAAATTATGCACAAAGTGAGTGTATCTTGGAGGGGTCCACGATTTTTGGCTCAGTATTTTTGACAACAGCAAAGCTGTATACAAGAAAGGCATGAGCGGACTCTTTTTCCTGAGGTCCTTTAATGTTTGCAGCAAACTGTTGAAGGTCTTTTTTTCAGTCTGTTGTGGCCAGTGCCCTGTACTTTGCAGTGGTTTGTTGGGGGAGCAGCACCAGCAAAAAGGACTTAAACCGGATTGACAAACTGATCCGGAAAGTCGGCCGGGTATACACTGTTGTTCTTTTTAACACCTAATAACACCATATAGCCTACAAATCCATCATTAATATTCATCAGTTTAAAAATGACCTTTTGAATAATTGCAAAAATGCATGTTGGACAGTATCTTAAGCCGAGGTGTTTTGAAAAACACCGTTACTAGTTTTTCTAGTAACGAGTCATCCAATTAATTGCTTTTATGTACAAACGCCGTTTCCATATGAGTTGGGAAATTGTGTTAGATGTAAATATAAACGGAATACAATGATTTGCAAATCATTTTCAACCCATATTCAATTGAATGCACTACAAAGACAAGATATTTGATGTTCAAACTCACAAACTTTTTTTTTTTTTTTTTGCAAATAATATTTAACTTAGAATTTCATGGCTGCAACACGTGCCAAAGTAGTTGGGAAAGGGAATGTTCACCACTGTGTTACATGGCCTTTCCTTTTAACAACACTCGGTAAACGTTTGGGAACTGAGGAGACACATTTTTTAAGCTTCTCAGGTGGAATTCTTTCCCATTCTTGCTTGATGTACAGCTTAAGTTGTTCAACAGTCCGGGGTCTCCGTTGTGGTATTTTAGGCTTCATAATGCACCACACATTTTTAATGGGAGACAGGCCTGGACTACAGGCAGGCCAGTCTAGTTCCCGCACTCATTTATTATGAAGCCACGTTGATGTAACACGTGGCTTGGCATTGTCTTGCTGAAATAAGTAGGGGCGTACATGTTAACGTTGCTTGGATGGCAACATATGTTGCACCAAAACCTCTATGTACCTTTCAGCATTAATGGTGCCTTCACAGATGTGTAAGTTACCCATGTCTTGGGCACTAATACACCCCCATACCATCACAGATGCTGGCTTTTCAACTTTGCGGACCGGATGGTTCTTTTCCTCTTTGGTCCAGAGGACACAACGTCCACAGTTTCCAAAAACAATTTGAAATGTGGACTGGCCAGACCACAGAACACTTTTCCACTTTGTATCAGTCCATCTTAGATGAGCTCAGGCCCAACGAAGCCGACGGCGTTTCTGGGTGTTGTTGATAAACGGTTTTCGCCTTGCATAGGAGTTTTAACTTGCACTTACAAATGTAGCGACCAACTGTAGTTACTGACAGTGGTTTTCTGAAGTGTTCCTGAGCCCATGTGGTGATATCATTTACACACTGATGTCGCTTGTTGATGCAGTACAGCCTGAGGGATCGAAAGTCACGGGCTTAGCTGCTTACGTGCAGTGATTTCTCCAGATTCTCTGAACCCTTTGATGATGTTACAGACCGTAGATGGTGAAATCCCTAAATTCCTTGCAATAGCTGGTTGAGAAAGGTTTTTCCTAAACTGTTCAACAATTTGCTCACGCATTTGTTGACAAAGTGGTGACCCTTGACCCATCCTTGTTTGTGAATGACTGAGCATTTCATGGAATCTACTTTTATACCCAATCATGGCACCCACCTGTTCCCAATTTGCCTGTTCACCTGTCGGATGTTCCAAATAAGTGTTTGATGAGCATTCCTCAACTTGATCAGTATTTATTGCCACCTTTCCCAACTTCTTTGTCACGTGTTGGTGGCATCAAATTCTAAAGTTAATGATTATTTGCAAAAACAAAAATGCTTATCAGTTTGAACATCAAATATGTTGTCTTTGTAGCATATTCAACTGAATATGGGTTGAAAATGATTTCCAAATCATTGTATTCCGTTTATATTTACATCTAACACAATTTCCCAACTCATATGGAAACGGGGTTTGTACGTTACAACCAGTGTTCGGAAAACTCCTCTTTACTTGTTACTTTAACGAAAAAGTAATTTAATTACAAACTGAATTACGTTTTTAAAAAGTGTAATGAATTACAAGGGAAAGTAATAATGCATTGCTTAAAAAAATCTTACATCCGGTATATATAGTTGAGATACGTTTCATGAGAACAGAGTGTGTGCATGCCTTTAAAATGTGGTGCTTACATTATTTTTAAGTGGATCTTATTAAGGTTTTGGCTCGGTATACACTGTTGTTCGTTTTAACACCCAATAACACCATATATCCTACGAATCCACCGTTAATATTTACCAGTTTAAAAATGACCTTTTAAATAATTGCAAAAGTGTATTTTGCACCGTATTTTAAGCCAAAGTGTTTTGAAAAATGGCATTACTAGTTTTTCTAATAACGAGTAATCCAATTAATTACTTTTATGTACGTTGCAACCAGTGTTCGGAAAACTCCTTTTAAAAAGTAAATCTAATTACTTGTTACTTTAACAAAAAAGTGATTTAATTACAAACGGAATGACTTTTTTAATAAATGTAATGAATTACGAGGGACAGTAATAATGCATTGCTTAAAAAATCTTATAACTGGCATATTTAGTTGAGAGACGTTTCATGAAAGCAGAGTGTGCACGCGCCTTTAAAATGTGGTGTTTACATTATTGTTCTTTTTAAACACCCAATAACACCATATATCCTATGAATCCACCGTTCATATTTATCAGTTTAAAAATCACCTTTTGAATAATTGCAAAAATGTATGTTGCACAGTATCTTAAGCCAAAGTGTTTCGAAAAAACGCCGTTACTAGTTTTTCGAGTAACGAGTAATCCAATAATTGCTTTTATGTAGGTTACCACCAGTGTTCGGAAAACTCTTTTTAAAAAGTAAATCGAATTACTTGTTACTTTAATAAAAAAGTAATGTAATTACAAACAAAAATTACTTTTTTAATAAATGTAATGTAAATGAAATTCAATGATTTGGTGCATTTGCAAACAGCTAAAGTTATGTATAATATAACCTGCTAGCCAAGAATGTTCAACAATTCTTCTCAACAAAAGAGTAAAAATGTAACCTAAACATGTATATACACGTGCAACACTTAAAACATTTAGCATGTCAGTTTGTGGAATTAAATGATGGAATGGATTAAGCAATGCAATCAAAGTACTAAAATGATCCACTTTAAGAACATGTTCAAGTGTTTACAAAGTACAAAGAGGAAGAGTATTGGGAAATGTCTTGAACGTGAGGGGGAAGAAAGATATTGGTCTCATCATAAATGACTGACATAGCCATGAAGAAAAGTGTTGTATCAACACTAATGTTGGAAATGTGTACATAGAGAATACAGGGAGTGAACATATGTGTAAGTCATTGCTATGATGTGGGAAAGAGGTAGGACTAGTGTTGCAACGATACCAATATTTTGGTACTTTTCTAAATAAAGGGGACCACAAAAAAATTGCATTATTGGCTTTATTTTTTATTTTTTTAATCTTAGGGTACATTAAACATATGTTTCTTATTGCAGTTAAGTCCTTAAATAAAATAGTGAACATACTAGACAACTTGTCTTTTAGTAGTAAGTAAACACACAAAGGTTCCTAATTAGTCTGCTGACGTATGCAGTAACATATTGTGTCATTTATCATTCTATTGTTTTGTCTACATTATTAAGGACAAGCGGTACAAAATGAATTATTAATCTACTTGTTCATTTAATGTTAATATCTGCTTAGTTTCTCTTTTAACATGTTCTATCTACACTTTTGTTAAAATGTAATAATCACTTATTCTTCTGTTGATTGATACTTTACATTAGTTTTGGATGATACCACACATTTAGGTATCAATCCGATACCAAGTAGTTACAGGATCATACATTGGTCTTATTCAAAGTCCTCGGGTGTCCAGGGACATATTTCCTGACTTTATAAACATAATATAATTTTTTTTTAAATGAAAGAAGATGTGATGCCGAAAAATATCGACGTAATCATAGTAGTATCGACTAGATATGTGCCTGTACTTGATATCATTACAGTGGATGTTAGGTGTATGGCGTTTGTTTACATTTTGACGCCGGTGAGCTATGGTGTGTAGTGAAGCATGTTTAGCTATTCCTCATCCTGCAGTGATAATGGTACGTGAAAGAAACTTACTTTATTCGTCGCCATGGAGACCAGGATTAGTGATTTAGAAGTCGCTAAAACACTGCCGACGGAGGATAGCCGCTAGCTAGCTAGCCATGTCTTAAAGCACCTCTTCCTGAGGGCATTTCCGGGTTATAACTTCACCTTTATCGTTACTTTTTAGGCCAAAATTTGTCCACTCTCCCTTTTCTGTCTACACTATGTGTCTGCTTGTAAGTACTCTGTGTGTGTGCATTGTCGAACATGCTCGTCTGCTCGTAAACCAGCAAAGTCACGACGTGACTTCGACGCCGGTGCGGGGGGGTGCGGAACCGGTACATTTCAGAGAAGGTATCGTACCAAAAATGATTCATTAGTATCGCGGTACTATACTAATACCGGTATACCGTACAACCCTAGGTATGACTAAATAAGTATTGCTTCTTCCTACTCCTTTTTTGACGATGTAAAGACAATGTAAAAATCATCATTTTGAAACCGTTTATATGTTCAAATAAAACCAATCCGAATCTGTAATGTGTGAAGACAAAATCCCCAGACGAACGTTGACAGCATTTCAGTCCCGTGACATCAATTTCCGCGACTTTTTCACGTTTAAAAGACGTTTTTATTCTTATTGGCCAAAATCGTTATTCCGTCCTCCTCCACTCCGCTAATGCGGAAATCACAGTGCCCTAGGTTTCAAAAAGATTAGTAACACCAAGAAAAAACATGATCCGACAAACAATGTTCCCTCTAATTTTTCATGTGTGTGAGCAAACGCACAAACTCCCTGAGCATTCAGTGGAGCACATGTGAGCAACATCAGACACGCACACTGTGGCCACACCAGCGTCACACCTGTCCCAAACCTGACATCATAACTAGGGATGTCCGATAATGGCTTTTTGCCGATATCCGATATTCCGATATTGTCCAACTCTTTAATTACCGATACCGATATCAACCGATATATACAGTCGGGGAATTAACACATTATTATGCCTAATTTGGACAACCAGGTATGGTGAAGATAAGGTACTTTTAAAAAAAATTTATAAAATAAAATACGATAAATAAATAAAAAACGTTTTCTTGGAAAAAAAAGAAAGTAAAACAATATAAAAACATTTACCGTATTTTTCGGACTATAAGTCGCAGTTTTTTTCATAGTTTAGCCGGGCTCCAGTGCGACTTATAGGTTTTTTTCCTTTTTTATTATGCATTTTCGGCAGGTGCGACTTATACTCCGGTGCGACTTAAACTCCGAAAAATACAGTACATAGAAACTAGTAATTAATGAAAATGTGTAAAATTAACTGTTAAAGGTTAGTACTATTAGTGGACCAGCAGCACGCACAATCATGTGTGCTTACGGACTGTATCCCTTGCAGACTGTATTGATATATATTGATATATAATGTAGGAACCAGAATATTAACAACAGAAAGAAACAATGAGTGTAAATGAGTGTAAATGGGGGAGGGAGCTGTTTTGGGTTGGTGCACTAATTGTAAGTGTATCTTGTGTTTTTTAAGTTGATTTCATAAAAATAAAATAAAATTTAAAAAAATGATACTGATAATAAAAAAACGATATCGATAATTTCCGATATTACATTTTAACGCATTTATCGACATCTCTAATCATAACAATTTAAATGTTTTATTAAAATAATTTTCTGAGATAAGTGATTTTGCCAGAGGGGTTAGTGCGTCTGCCTCACAATACGAAGGTCCTGGGTTCGATCCTGCGCTCGAGATCTTTCTGTGTGGAGTTTGCATGTTCTCCCCGTGACTGCGTGGGTTCCCTACAGGTACTCCGGCTTCCTCTCACCTCCAAAGACATGCACCTGGGGATAGGCCCCTCCCACCTCCAAAGACATGCACCTGGGGATAGGTTGATTGGCAACACTAAATTGGCCCTAGTGAGTGAATGTGAGTGTGAATGTTGTCTGTCTATCTGTGTTGGCCCTGTGATGAGATGGCGACTTGTCCAGGGGTGTACCCCGCCTTCCGCCCGAATGCAGCTGAGATAGGCTTCAGCACCCCCGCGACCCCGAACGGGACAAGCGGTAGAAAATGGATGGATGGATGGAAGTGATTTTGCCCTCTTACAATGACAATAACAATAATGCTATTTGGTAACAGTAGAAAAGAGCATCATACACGAATACAAATAGAGGAGTAGACATCGAAAGGGTAAAAGAAACCAGATTTTTGGGGGTATTAATAGATGATCAAATGAACTGGAAATCTCATATACAATACATACAACATAAGGTGGCAAAAAACATTTCAATAATGAATAAAGCAAAATACATCCTGGGCCAAAAATCACTTCATATTCTCTACTGTTCGCTGGTGTTACCATATCTGAGTTATTGTGCAGAAATGTGGGAAAATAACTACAAATGTGTGCTACATTCGTTAACCGTGTTACAAAAAAGATCAGTTAGACTGATACATAATGTTGGATATAGAGAACATACAAACCCTTTATTTATTGAGTCAAAAATATTAAAGTTCTGTGATTTGGTAAAATTGCAAACAGCTAAAATGATGTACAAAGCAAACTATAACCTGCTACCAAAGAATGTACAACAATTCTTCTCAACTAAAGAGGAGAAATATAACCTTAGAGGAAAAAATAATTTAAAACATTTATATGCACGTACAACACTTAGAACTTTTAGCATATCAGTATGTGGAATTAAATCATGGAATGGATTAAGTAAAGAAGTTAAAAATTGTACTCATATGATCCAGTTTAAGAGGTTGTTCAAAATAATAGTGCTTACAAAGTACAAAGAAGAAGAATTATGAGAAATACTTCCAACCTTATTGAAAATAAGATATTCTTCATCTCAGTATGTTAATAATGACTGAATTAATTAATTAAATATTACAAAACTGTTGTGTATACCAATTCATAGATGTTATTTTATTATAAAAAAGGTCAGTAAATGATGTATATATTTGTAAACGCTCTGAAGTGGGAAAGGGGTAGGATTAAATAAGCTTTGCTTCTTCCTACTCCTTTTCGGGCATGATGTAAAATGAAATGATATGAAATTGTGTGATGTATTATGCTGTAAGTGTGTTCATGTTCGAAATAAACTAAAGAAAGAAAAGAAAGAACAAAAAAACATGTTTTTCATGAGCTATGTGCTAGTATTGTATGTCTGGCTGCAGATCCTGCCTTTAAAAGAAATGTTACCCCTTTCAGAGATTACATTTAGTTCCTGTAACTTTCTGTCTGTAAAATACATCTTTTTATTAGCATTTATGAAATCTAGTGACAACATTTCATGAATAATATCCTTAGATTAACATTCTTAATAAATGGCAGTAAAATAAGCACACATCTGATTGAGGACTCAGAGTGTTACAACCTGGCATTTACACAATGTGTGGCGTTGGGGTTGTCCGACTTTTTGTGTGGCAATAAACGCAGCACTGGCTAAGTGCCATGAGTGCGTGTGTGTTGGTGCAGGTGAGACAGAGCGAGCGGCTTCTGTTGAAATGACGCATGACAAACTTGGTTTAAGCCTGGTTTGTATGGCAGAAAATTACCAGTTTTTATAGATAAGTTTTTTTAATCATGTTTTTGGTGTGGTTACAAACAGTTTTGCTCAATAAAGTGATTGATGGAATTCCTGTCCTTAAAGTGTCTCGACAGACGATAATTGAACTGTCTTGACAAAGATTGTTTTATTCATCAGGGCCACTCTTGTTGTTACCTGTCACTCACAAAGTTGCATTGCAAAATCATACAGAATAAATTGTAATGTGTTTATTTTGTTTAAAGTTCGGATGGGATTTTTGATTTTCTGCGCGGCATTAATTTGCCGTGCGCAGAGAACGCGTGAGCAGTGCGCAATTGCGCAGGCGCGCACATTAGAGGGAACGTTGCCCACAAACACACGGGCTCCGAAACGTGTCCCGACCCGAGTGTCTTGTCGTTTCTATCGTTGATGCAGCTTTTAAATCGTGGTGGTGGCAGATTTAACCCTGCCGTAGCACACGTTCTCCTCTCCTGGGTGACCCCCAAGACTCTCTCGGGTCATATCAGCTGTAATTTGTCCATCTTGCTCTGGGTCAGGGCCAGCTGGAAGAGTCTCTGGAACACCTCCAACGAGAAGTGCCCGAGGACTTCACCCGGGTCAGATGCACCTCAGCTGATTCCCCTTAGCATGAAGGAGCTTGGAGGAGTGATCTCGGTCTCCATCAAAACACAATTCTGGGTTTTGCAACTTAGACTTTGGTGCACCCTTACTATAAGCTGCTACTTTTCCCTGCACTTTGAACCCTGCGGCCTATAAAACGGCGCGGCTAATTTATGAATATTTCTTCGCTGATGGACATAACGCAAATAGTTTTCATTAAACACATGCAAAAACTGAAATGGTGTGGTGAAGTGAAGTAAAATATATTTATATAGCGCTTTACATAGTGAAACCCATTATAAAAGTTACATTTAAACCAGTGTGCTGTGGTGAAGTGAAGTAAAATATATTTATATAGCGCTTTACATAGTGGAACCCATTATAAAAGTTACATTTAAACCAGTGTGTTGTGGTGAAGTGAAGTAAAATATATTTATATAGACCTTTACATAGTGAAACCCATTATAAAAGTTACATTTAAACCAGTGTGGGTGACACTTGGAGAAGGTGGGTAAAGAGTCTTGCCCAACGACATGACAGCTTTGACTCGGATGGCAGAAGCGGGGATCGAACCTGGAACCCTCAAGTTGCTGGTCCGGCCGCTCTACCAACCGAGCCATGCCGCCCCGATGGAGCTTTCTTATGGAGGAGTTCGCTCACTGTAGGCGCTGCTGGGTGAATTCCTGCAAGTGTTTCCGACTGTTTAAAGCTTTGAACTGGAAGTACAAGTGGCGTTCTGTCTTCTAATCGTGCGTAGCATTTTTACTCATACGGATTATTCATTCGGCACTCCGAGCAACGTTTGTAAGTTTTACAATGTAACTAAAACAATTCTTACTTACTAAACCGCCCCATGTGCGTCATCTGTAGGAGTGCATATTTGTGTGTGCTATCGTAATTAGCTAATATGCTAAGACGTGTCTGTGTGTTAGTATTATTACCTTACAATGGCATTCTTTTTGTATTGTTTCAGTTTCACAAATGTCTGCGTAAATTCACCAAAACGTCACCGTGGAGTTATTGAGTCTGTTTAGCTGATTGGAGAGCTAGCTTCCGCAGCTAGTGGGTCCATGACGATGACTTCTGTTTTGCTTTATCAGCCGTTTTACTGCCGAAGTACAGGCACGATTAAAAGGTATGTAAATAAAAAAATGTCTGTGTGAATAACTAAATTCACAACATATATATCTGCGGGTTATAGTCCGGTGCGGCTAATATAAGGATTTTTTTTTTGTATTCTTAAATTTACTGGGTGCGTCTTATACACCGGTGCGCTCTGTAGTCAGGAAAATATGGTAAAGACGCGGACCCTCATCCTCACTACTTTGCACACGGCAATAAATCCCCACTATAACAGACCACACTGGCGAGGCCAGTAAGGCCGTAATCAGTAAAACAAAGAAGAGAGTCCATCAATCAATTATTTAACAGACTCAAACAAACCCACAGAATATAAATGTTAATGTAGAAATTTCCACCGAGAAGAAACAACTGAAGCTTAAAACAGCATACCTGTACACCCAAAGCCGTGATTAAAAAAAAACCACTTCCTGGCCCTCGTCTTCCTACGGTCCAACACATGTACGCCAGCCAAACAAACGTCCGCATCTCAAAGCTTCCTATGGGGGTAAAGAGCTGATCCTTCTGAATCACCTTGCTGATCTGCTGGGGCTTCTTTTCAAGCGGAGATAAATAAGCTCTCTCTAGGAGGATTCAACAACGTGGTCTCTATGTGCTTGGAGCATGATATACAGAATGTTCCAATCGATACAAGCTCAGCTTGAAAGACAAGTAAGGCCAACTCGACTTATAAGTTATGGTTATTGTCGTATGGTGTCCGAAGAACCATGTCCGATCACTGGTATTTTTAACAATAAACCAAACACATGCTTATGACTTGGCTTTACCAATAAAACGATTGTTATTTCAAGCAATTTCCTAAACAAAAAAAAGTGTTTCCAACCTTTTTGACTACTCTTTTATCCCTTGGGCAGACGACGTGTTAAAGCCTGAGTAGAAACAGATAGTTACTTCCGCCGGGCTTCTCACAGGCGCTGATGTCCGTCACACACAGCAGACGGCAATAAATGAGTTTAACCATAACGCACACTTAAAGTAGAACGTGTTCCTCAAAGAAACTTAACACGTTATTAAATGCTGACTTGCTAAAAAGGAATCCTTCAACATTGCACACAATTGGGACTAATCCGAAAATATTTTACTGTAGGAAGAATAGGCACCTAGGACCTTTTTAGGATCGTACAGTCAACCAAATCTTAATCACCATCAGGATTAGATTAGGATGATTGTGGGCGATATTAACGTTTAAAATTGCATATCAAATTGGATGTTTTCACATTATCAAACTTTTCCCCAGGGTTGTTGAAGCCAGTCGCCTTGTTTTCACTGCCCCGAAGTCCGTAGAGTCTAGCTCTAGAGTTCGGCACCGCTTTTAGAGTTCCGGCAACTGCCCACATTCACCGATAGACTGAATAAAAAATGTCTTCCGGATTGTTTCTGTATGGATATAAAATACTTATGTTTCTCAATCAACTGTTGCGTGAATGTGTGAATCTGTGTAGCAATATTCGCTAAGAAATCGCAGCGTTGTACGTGATCACAACGGAACGTCTTCCATACAGAAACATGTTAAAACAAGGCAGGGTACCATGGTCAAAAGCCGTGCATTCAGGGGAAAAAAACAAGATCTGAATATTATGTACGCTGCTCAGTCTACTGGATGTTTGCATCTGTGCTGGGGACATTTTGACAAAGTTATTTGTCCAATCGATGACGGGGCTGTCTTTTTTAAGACTCCTCAAAATAAATCTGCAAAATGGATAAATAGAGCTAAAGCTGTCATGTAAATGTGTTTATTTACAAGAAAATTGATGCAGTAAAATTTACATTTGTGGCCAAAATCAAAAATTAGGAAAACGGACAAACCGAAATGATCATGCCAATTATTGTTACCGTTGCATTTATGGTTTAGACTGTGTACTCACCACACTTAAATCGAGGCAATAGTTATTTACCACTGGTATTACAGCAATATAAAATACAAATGATAATGTACAGGCAAAATACTGAATGGCGCCGCAGACCGAGTAAATGGGGCAATCGGAATGTTTGGATTTTAGATGACCTGAACCTGACGTTGAGAATGTCCTCACAGAAGACACCCCTGGTATGTTCACAGATCACAGTCCGTGGGTCTTTGTCGGATGTATTGAAGTAAGTCATCGCAAAGTCCGGTTTTGCCAGTGTTGTGTGTGATAAGTCTAAGTTTTGGCGGCCCTAAGTTTGGTGGATCACTACTAATGAATCAAAACACAAAGATTTCTATTTGATTATGCATATGTAACGCTTATTTAGCCTTGTTATTATTATTATTATTTCATTGTTAATTATTCTATAATGTCACGTTGTAGATTGCCGACCTGTGGGACACACTGATAAGCTTTACCTAACATAATGAATAATCGTCATTTCAATATTGATAAAAGTAGACAATCAACATTTTCCGGCAGGTCCGTACTGTCTGGTTCTATTGCTTGTATTCTGTCACGTCACTTCTGCCCGGAGGTGAAAAGCAGTGGTGGTCAACCAAGCCAAGATGAACTATCAGAGTACAAAGGAGGCTTAAATCTTCAAGCAAAAATCAGATATGTGCAAAAAAATTTAACTATGCAATGGAATGATCCTAATACTTTATCAAAAAAGGGTTTGTTGTGCGATATCAATGATAATCAGTCTGTGGAGTTCCCAGACATGTCGAACTATCTTGTGCTCCAGACATCATTCAGTCGAAAACTTGGAAAAGCACAGAGGTCTTTAGATTATCTGTGTGTGGTTGGGTTAAGGAAATTGGTATCAAGACTCTCTCGGATAAATATGCATAGTTTTTGCTCGGGTAAGGTTGTATTTCGTGGTTTGACTTTGCATCTTTCGAGGACCAGTCCATATAAACAAACTAGAGCCCGACAGCTCGACACTTGAGACTGCATATCCACTTAATAAACTAAAAACTACTGAATCATTACCATATTTGATTGTTGTCCTGTTGTCATATGTACTCGCGAAGACTTAGAAGTATGTTTCCTGACTAAGTATCACTGACCCTGACTTTCTGGGTTTTTTTAATTTACTACAAATAATAACTAGATTATACTTTAATGGGAAATACTAAACAAGTAAAGTATATTAAAAATATATCATTTAACAAAGTGATCACTGCACACTCATGCGTTCTTCGACTTTGCTCCCTTGCACTGGAGTGCGTGCCACTTTTGTCGTCGTCTTTCGTAAAGTCTCGCACTCTTTCGCCCTTCACGATTACTTCTCAAGTGACTCTGAAGAAAAAGTTCATCCTTTTCGCGATTTGGACTGTTCGTACAGCCGAAAACAACGCAAACGTAGGGCATTTTTCTTCGAGGAACAGACCCTGGCTTGTCCACCACGCATATTTGATGAGCCGGACGCCATTCAAATCCAAGCAAAAGTAAATGTTTCAAATGGTAGCATAAAGTTAATCGGCGAGGTTGAAACTAGCCGTTCATCCGTGGACTTTGAACTGATGACAGTTTTAATGGAAACACTGTACACGACAGTTTCTATAAACAAATACATTCTGACACGTTTCAGATGCAACTTCAATCTGGCCATTTCGAGGCTGTAATCAAGTTCACAATGCCTCAAAGGTAGCCATTGTACTGCCTCCTGAAATGGGTTTTCAGTTGAGACAAGGGTTTTCTAATGATTAATTAGCTACTAAAAACGTGTTAGTTTAACACAATTAACACAATGTTGCAGTTGGACCACAGGAGTAATGAGCACCGTCGTCTGTTCCTATACCATTTCCAGCTGAATCAGTCACTTACCGCCTCACTCTTTTAATTGCCGGCTGAAATTTCACTAAACGCCAGCATCTGAGCAGCACTGGGAGCCTGCAGTTTACCCTTGGCTACACCACGGACAGCCAATCGGAGAAGAGACAACCATTCAGACCCTGCGGGCGATTTGGGGTCATCAATGAACCTAACATGTTATTGGACTTGGGTTTATTGGAACTAGGAAACACAAACACTTCCTTCTAGTGAGCCATTTGCTTTACAGTACATCAGTCAGACTTTGAGCTACTTGCGTCTCAGCAGACGAGTAAATGGGGCATATTAATAGAAGTATAAAGATGATGTAATGGTGATAGCAACTGCTTGCTCTATCGCGTGTTCCGCGGTTGCACTCACGTCAGATAGACGCTTTGTTCATTCCGCACTAACTTAAAAGGAGTTTGTTGTCGTGCATGTAAGCCTCGTTTTGTGGTAGTGGGCAATAAACAGGATTGCGGTCTTTTCGTTTCCCCAAAGTGCTCTCTGAGGGGCCCACGTTCGGAGTTGGCGTTAGCCACGGACGATACTGATGACACAGTAACTATCTTGCAATTTGCTTATCTTAGGTCTGGCAGGTGTGCTCCAAGTAATTAATTTGGTATCAAAACAAAGATTTGATGACATGCCACCATCACATGTTCCTTTTAAGCTCGCCTTCCAGTCTCCCAGGTAGGCAGCAAACCCAGAAGCGAAAGAGGCTTTGGCGTTGGCCTCAATCTACATGGGGGGAGGTGGGTTAATACTTTATTTCCTTTTTTCTGTCCAAAAAAAAAAATATATATATATATATATATATATGTGTGTGGATTGGCCCTCCATGGGCTGCAGCTGACGCCTTTACAGAGTGGGAGGAGGCGAGAACTGCGCTTGAACAACGTGACTGGCGCCTGGGAGCAGGGCAGCAGAGGATGGAGGCAAGGCAATGCAAGTGCGACCCCTGCTGGCGACAAGAGGGGAAGCCTCCTGCACCCCGCGGACAACTGTCTTCTGAAGACACTATATCCACCCCCCAAAAGCCCAAAGCCAGCGTTCTAACACGGTTTTGACCAAAAAAAAATTTGATTCCAGTTTATGAACTCACCAATAAGAAACTGAATGTTTTGCTCTATTCACCAATGCATTACTATTTGTTCACCCTGCACATATTATGGATTTAAGTACTTATTAGTTACTCACTCATATGCATTGTTTACATTGGACAATAAGAGCAGAGTCTACCAAGTCCAATTCGTTGTACGTGAAACATAACTTGGTCATTAAAGCTGGTTCTGATCCTGACCTGGCATGGAGTGGGTACCAACTAAAAGTTGTGCCAGCGACCAATTTGAGTAAAAGCCGCAGATTTTAGTTCATTTTAACGGTCTGTGTCACAAGAGATGTCTGATCAACCATGCCTTTCATGCCGAATTCATGGTCAAAGTAACGGATTCTAGAAGACGAGGGGGGGTGCACCTACAGAGGTGGGTTGTGTACCCAATCTCACTGCGCCAACACGATGAATTAGAAGCTAATTAGAGCGCATCATCCATGCAGAGGGTTTTTTTTTTTTTTTTGGCACAATCTTTTATTGTTTCTTATTCAAATTAGACAGATGTTTGTGCCTGGTGTGGTGTGGGTGCCGCACTTTGGCTCGGGGACGCCTGTGGGGAACCCGGTCCGAGGAGAGCACCAGCAAAGAAAAATAGGCGTGGGATCCCCGGCATGCGGAACACGGAGGGGGGGGAAAATGCCAAAGTACTTACAGCGTCTCCCTTCCACGGAGCTCCAAAACAGTGGCGTGAGATGACATTGCAACGGTCCCCTTACAGCCTCGTATGGTGCTCACTCTCAAACCCTGCACAACAGGAGGGGGGGGGGGGGGGGGGACAAACCACCAAATATCGGGAGAGCGATAATTTCCACCGTGCCAAAAAAAAAAAAAAAGAGTGGAATTCCAGGTTGTTCTCACTTTGTGACGGCAAAGAACGTCAACGTTGTAGTAATCCAGTCTTCATTGTGCGTGCGCCTGCGGCTGATGCTGCACTGCAATCTCTGCTGGCCCCGCCGCGCATGGTGGGGGGGGCTCGAGCCGCCTCTGCCAGATCACAGCGCTCGGTCTCTTGTCATTGCCGTCCCGGGGCTGAGGAGAAGGGAAGAGGCAGGCTGGACGCGCACGTTCGCGGACCAGTAGAGAGATCCCGCAGCCCGCAGAGAGCGTGCATGTGACCCGCTCTCTCTCTCAAAACCCCCACCGCCCCTCAACCCTCTCGTCGCGCGCGTTTTGTGTTTACGGGATGTGTGCGCCGAGTGTGCACTCGTGCGCGCTCTGCAGAGACGTTGGCAGCTGGAAGGATGGACGGACTCTTGGTGGTTCTCGCCAATCTGCATGCGCTAAAGCGCCTTTCAGGAGGGGGAGAGTTGGGGTGAATCGCACATCCTGCGCTTCTCCTGGAAAAAGGGACTGCTTTACTCCTGATAGGTCTTTAGGGGAACGGTGCGCTGTGGAGTCGATCCGACCTGGCAAAGTGGGGAAACAGCAGAGCTGATGAATGGTGCAACAAGCAATGGTGCATAGAAGAGGGATCAATGCTGAGGAAAGTCAACTCCTGCATCTTCACCCACTCGTGAATACAGAACAGTCAGGGCTACACATTAGAGATGCGCGGATAGGCAATTTATCTCATCCGCAACCGCGTCAGAAAGTCGTCAACCATCCGCCATCCACCCGATGTAACGTTTGATCAGAACTGCATCCGCCCGCCATCCGCCCGTTGTTATATATCTAATATTAATTTAAAAAAAAAAAAAGGGTGAAAACTACGCGAATTGCACCTTGTGCAGACAAGATTTTTCGATCGGACACGGAGGAATTAGCGATGTAAAAGACCACGTTGGGACAAAAAAACACAAGTCTAATGCCGTTGCTAGCGATACAAGTGGAAAACTTTCAACGTTTTTCGTCGCCCAAACAGATTCTTTGGATGTGATAAATGCCGAAGTTTTATTTACGGAGGCAATAATTGAGCATGGACTTCCAATTGCACTGGCTGATCACATGGGACAGTTAATAATGTAATGCAACCTTTAAAAATCATTACGCGGTGATCGCGATCCCAAAAATAAACTTTTCTTGCATGATAATGTCCAGAAAAATTTGCTTTATATTACTATAGAGTCCTTTTAACGAATGAGTTTGATGGTTTATCACAAACCTTAAATGAAATTCCATGGCCACTGTCCTGCTCTCTATATCAACCAGGGTGAGCCCCACCCCTTTCGTGAGCGCACTGAGCGCGGAGTGACCCCTTTTACGCGCCCCCGGCAACAGGGGTGGCAAGCAGGTAAGCTGCGCGGGCGGAGCGCGCGGAGTGACCCATGTTACGAGCCCCCGGCCACGGGGGTGGCGGGCAGGTAAGCTGCTTACCTGCTGCGCGTGACGCCGGCCGCGTCGAAAGCGGACGAGGCGGGGTGTCGGTGCGGTGGGCGCGGTAGTGACCCTGGACGTGCGTCAGGCCCTTCTCGCGGATCGCCTCAGCTACGGCTCCCGGTGGGGCCCTCTCCGGGGAAGGGGCCTCGGTCCCGGACCCCGGCGAGGCGTCGGGGGCCTTCTCCGCTCCGTAAAAGTGTCCATCTCTTCTTTTTTTTTCTTCTGTTGTGGCATATGCAGCAGGTGCCTGCTCGTTTTTCGTATGTGGGTAACAACATTTAACTATGTATATATATTTCCCAATTGGTTTAACTGCCACCCGCAAAAAAAAAAAATACAAAAAAAAATAAAAAAAATATCTAATTAATCCGCCCGACCCGACCCGCGAGCGGATAAAATCTTATTTTTTTTTATTTCATCCGCCCGATCCGCGGATAATCCGCGGACTCCGCGGTTGTGTCCGCAAACCGCGCATCTCTACTACACATTCATGAAATCTTACAGCTTATCCTGCAGAATCACGCCTGAGCCAGAACCCACCTCAGCGGACTTTAGGCAAGAGGTACAACCTGGAGCAACCACCAAACAACAACAATTCACGCCAGATTCCATGGACAATGTCTCCAAGGAACTGAACATGACCATGCAGATGGCCGATACCGGCAAAAACTGTATCACTATGGCCTTGTTCACACTGCAGGTCAATTCCATCGTTTATTTTGTTGTTTTGTTTGGAATTTTTTAAAGGCTGTGTGAACAGTGCAATTCCGATTTGTTTACATATCTGTCCCAGAGCTCTTTCGTATGTGGAAACATAGGCGACGATCTACATTTTTGCCAGTGGGTGCTCGGTGTGTGTATTTAAAAAAAAAATAGACGTTTAGCAAAGTTAATATCCCATATGATTTGTGGCTTTATTATTTTGTAAAACGGACCAAACTCGCCACAAAATTAACTACAACAAAATCGATTTTTCAAAAATAATTTTAAAGATTGAAAGTTGCCATTAATCCCACGTGGGTGCTGGGCATTGTCCGTGTGATAGATGTTTGGAAAATAGTAGTTTTTTATTTTACTTAGACTTAGACTTAGACTTAGACTTCCTTTTTATTGTCATTCAAATTTGAACTTTACAGCACAGATAATAACGAAATTCCGTTACATAATCTCATGGTAGTGCAGGATAAAAAAGCAATAAGGTGCATATATAAATAAATAAATAAATATAAATAATATATATAATACATATATAAAATAAATAAATATATATAAATAAATATATAGATTACTGTACAGATAAATATATTGCACTTATTCACATGCGTCCACGTTTATGGATGTATGTTATATTGTCTTTTTTATTCCAGCGAGTGAATCCATTTTGGGGGCAATTGAGGGGATCATTTAATTATGATGCGTTCAAGAGTCTTACGGCCTGAGGGAAGAAGCTGTTACAGAACCTGGAGGTTCTGCTTCGGAAGCTGCGGAACCTCTTTCTAGAGTCCAGCAGTGAAAACAGTCCTTGGTGGGGGTGGGAGGAGTCTTTGCAGATTTTCTGAGCCCTGGTCAGGCAGCGGCTTTTTGCGATCTCCTGGATAGGAGGAAGAGGAGTCCTGATGATCTTTTCCGCCGTCCTCACCACTTTCTGGAGAGACTTCTAGTCTGAGGCATTGCAGGCTCCAGTCCAGACAGAGATGCAGTTGGTCAGCAGGCTCTCTATAGTGCCTCTGTAGAATGTGGTGAGAATGGGGGGAAGGGAGCTGTGCTCTTTTCATCCGACGCAAAAAGTGCACGCGCTGCTGAGCTCTTTTTACAAGAACTCCGGTGTGTAGGGACCAGGTTATATTGTCAGTTATCTTGAAAACAAATTAAAGTAATATAACATATTGTAATCCGCAGAAGAAATCACACAAAGTCCAACGCTCTTTTTAACTCTTATTGCCAATCTTATGATAACAAACGGCACAATTCCAACAGGTTTTACCTTCCGTGCAAACACTTTCGTCTTCCCGGGCACACAACAACGCTTCCTCGTTCTCCACCAATCAGCTTTCAGGCAAGGATGGTGTGTTTGCAAACATGGGAAAAACTGACATCAAATCCAAAACAAACAAACATAAAAAATTTGCATGAGCTGGTTGTTAAAGTATGAATTGATATATACAGGCTATTTTTTGCGCACTATTGTAAATGATGTACCGAAAACATAGCTATTTTTTACTTTTATTATCAATCTTGTGATAACAAACGGCATAATTACAACAGGTTTTACCTTCCGTGCAAACACTTTTGCGCTTCCCCGGACTCACAACAACGCTTCCTCATTCTCCGCCAATCAGCTTTCAGGCCAGGATGGTGTGTTTGCAAACATGGGAAAAACTGACATCAAATCCAAACCACACAAACATAAAACATTAACATGAGCTGGTCGTTACAGTATGAATCGATATATACAGGCTATTATTTGCGAACTATTGTAAGTGATGTACCGAAAACGTAGCTATTTTTAACTTTTATTACCAATCTTATGATAACAAAGGGCACAATTCCAACAGGTTTTACCTTCCGTGCAAACACTTTCGCGTTTCCTCGAACTCACAACAACGCTTCCTCATTCTCCGCCTTGCTTTCAGGCAAGGATGGTGTGTTTGCAAACATGGGAAAAACTGACATCAAATCCAAAACAAACGAACATAACAAATTTGCATGAGCTGGTTATTAAAGTGTGAATTGATATATACAGGCTATTTTTTGCGCACTATTGTAAGTGATGTACCGAAAACATACCTATTTTTTACTTTTATTATCAATCTTGTGATAACAAACGGCACAATTCCAACAGGTTTTACCTTCCGTGCAAACACTTTTGCGCTCACAACAACGCTTCCTCATTCTCCGCCAATCAGCTTTCAGGCCAGGATGGTGTGTTTGCAAACATGGGAAAAACTGACATCAAGTCCAAACCACACAAACATTAACATGAGCTGGTCGTTACAGTAAGAATCGATATATACAGGCTATTATTTGCGAACTATTGTAAGTGATGTACCGAAAACGTAGCTATTTTTTACTTTTATTACCAATCATATGATAACAAATGGCACAATTCCAACAGGTTTTACCTTCCGTGCAAACACTTTCGCGTTTCCTCGAACTCACAACAACGCTTCCTCATTCTCCGCCAATCAGCTTTCAGGCAAGGATGGTGTGTTTGCAAACATGGGAAAAACTGACATCAAGTCCAAACCACACAAACATAAAACATTAACATGAGTTGGTTGTTACAGTATGAATTGTATATATAGGCTATTATTTGCGCACTTTTGACAAGTGATGTACCGAAAACGTAACCACCGGGAAAAAAACTTTGATCGCAGAAAACAGTGCTACCGAAACCGGATGTAAACAAAATGCACACCATTGTGACTGTCAGGAGCGTTGTCAGCATGTCTGTGATGTGGACATAATTTTTATATATATCGCAGATATACCCGCGGACAGCCATCTACAAAATGTGCAAATATTAAGAGGACAGTGGCGGCTTTTAAAAATAGAAACACCAGAAGAAGATGCTAGTTGTTTTTAATAAAAACAATCCATTAAAAAGTCTGTAAACATTTGAAAAAATCTCAGCAAAGTACATTGTACAAAAAAAGCAACAATTGAAAACTTGGAAAAACGATAAAACAATGTCAAAACTAATTATTAACAGATTTGTTTAAATGTATGTATACATCTTCTGAGACTTTTTTAAGAAAATCATATTACCATGGCAAATTATTTGATGACGTAGTGGTGACCACACCCCCACCGCCACAGATATCTTGGCAGTTTAGGGGAAACCATGGTCATATTCATACCAAAGACAATAACAATAGGACCCATTACCTCGCTGCTTGGCACTTAGCATCAAGGGTTGGAATTGGGGGTTAAATCACCAAAATAATTCCCGAGCACGGCCACCGCTGCTACTCACTGCTCCCGTCACCTCCCAGGGGGTTGAACAAGGGGATGGGTCAAATGCAGAGAGTAATTTCACCACACCTCGTGTGTGTGTGACGCTCAGTGGTACTTATTTATTCGCCACAATACATGGTTGGAAAATAAATAGCAGGAGAAAATCAAATGAAACTTTCACCACTCCGGTTTCCGACTGCTCGCCCCTCAGACATGCTCTTCAAGCAGACATCGGAGAAAATAATCCAGTAAAACTGCCATAGCCAAAATACTTTTCTTCCTTGGGTTCAGAAAATGTTGAATTTGACCGCAGAAAACCGTTTAAATTGCCACAAAAACGCCAGAACTGAAGACCAGGCAGATTGCGTTCACATTAGACAAGGCTTTTTTGGGGGGGCGGGGGGAGAATGTGAACGCCCACCCAAAAAAAGATCGGATTCGACCAAAAAAATCCAATTCAGACCTGCAGTGTGAACGTAGCCTACTATGGTGTTTTAAATTGGTCGATATCGATAATTATATACAACCTGTAACAATAAATCAACTCTTTATTGATCAAACGGCACAATTGTCCTCCCATGCAGCTTAGATCTACTTCCTGTCCTTGTCTACGATGCTAAGCCTTCAGGGTAAAGTACCGTATTTTTCGGACTATAAGGCGCACTTAAAATCCTTTCATTTTCTCAAAAATCAACAGTGCGCCTTATTACCCGGTGCGCCTAATGTACGGATTCATTCTGGTTGTGCTTACCGACCTCGAAGCAATTTTATTCGGTACATGGTGTAATGATAAGTGTGACCAGTAGATGGCGGTCACACATAAGAGGTAGGTGTGGACCGCAGGTTGACGCCGCCAGTTCAATAAATGACGCTAGCAAGTAAGCTTAAAACGTTGATGTTCCATTGAGAATATAGAACATTACACATGGCGCTCATTTTTTTAGTACGACTTTGGTAAGCTATGACGCCGCACCGCAGACTTACGGCGACCATAGTCAGACGTACTGTGCTTCAACATACGGGTATTATTATGGTGCGTGTATAAGGCAAGACGTTATCTGGCATTTTGTTTCGCAATATTATGCGAAACCAACTTTTCTTACCTGTTGGTGCCTGCTGATGTGTATTCGGGATCTGCATAAGTCCCGAAAATATGCGTGCGTCCGCCATTGTAGTCAATAAGCCCCTACTTGTTCTCTATCCTCTCGTTGTGGGTCATTGATCCTCTACTCTCAAGTAGTGTACAGTTCTAACTTATATCTGTCAGTAGACTTGCTATGGAAGGGCTAAAAACTAACGGTACAACAAAGACGACGGGGAGAAGACGCTGTCAAAGTGGAGGCACGTAAATAAGAGCCCACAAAATGACGCATCCTGAAGAGACTGTCAGAAAGTGACTTGAAGATGATCTGTAAAACATAATCTATGCAACATTTTGACAAAAGAACCACCATTACATGTTATGTAGACCACAAGGAAGAGAATCATAAAATTACCCCTTTAATGCGCCCGATGCTCCGAAAAATACGGTAGTATATAAACTTTTACTACCCAGTTTACTAATTGTATTTTGTTGTTGTGTTTTATGTATTTAGTTTGACTTTCATTCGTCCAGGGAAAAACAAGCAAGAACCAATTTTAATTGGCAATGCTGACGTAGCAAAGAAGCACCATTAACATGTTAGAGATATTGAAGTGTGATAAACTCTCACTGTTTTTCATTTAACAACAACAAAAACAGTTCACGAATGCTATTAAATGGGTCGGAACATAAACAAATGTTTAAGAAGGACAAATATTTTTCAAGTGTAAAACATACAAGGAGAATGTCAGCAACTTCCACATTTTATGTTAAAGCCTAAATCTAAAATGGAACAAATTCATGTTTGCCCTCAAAATTCTACACAAAATACCTCATCATGACAATGTGAAAGGGTTTTCCAAAAAATTTTTTATTAATAATTAAAAAGATGAAAAACAATGCACATGTACATGAGTATTCACAGCCTTTTCTCAATACTTCTTTGATCCAGTTTTGGCAGCAAATATACTTGTAGTCCCAAGTCATTTTGAATCTGATACATATTACAGATATAGCGCCTCTCAAGCTCCATCAGATTGGATGGGACG
This sequence comes from Nerophis lumbriciformis, assembly GCF_033978685.3. Taxonomy (NCBI): domain Eukaryota; kingdom Metazoa; phylum Chordata; class Actinopteri; order Syngnathiformes; family Syngnathidae; genus Nerophis; species Nerophis lumbriciformis. The sequence continues at coordinate 12,497,531 of NC_084571.2, read as the reverse complement.
CGTTGGTTTTCGCCCAGTATGTAATTATTCTAACTTAACAGACATTTAGCGTTTGAACTCTTTCAAACCTTTTTTAAATCAAAGCCATTCAACATTCAAAACCGTTTCTACTTTCAGTCTACACCCCATCATCTGCGTTTTCAGTTCAGCTTCAAAGTAGAGCTGCAAATTTAGATTATTTTAATAATCGAGTAATATATCGATTAGTTTATTAACATATTTCAAGTATCGTAAATTTCGGACTATAAACCGATACTTTTTTCCTACACTTTGAACCCTGCGGCTAGTTTTGGGATTTGTCTACGCTGACCGCCATCATAAAAAAAACAAAAAACAAGCAAAAACACAGAGAATGTGTTGTATTGCTTGTTCATTCACTGCAGGTGCTGCACTGTCCTTTCATTTCATTTAAAGGCGAGTGCCGTTCTGTTTTCTAAGATGTCCATAGCGTTTCTACTCATATGGATTCTTCATTCATTATTCCTGTCAGGTTTGTCACTGACAGTTTGGTTATGTTTTGAGTTTTTCCTCTGTCTGTCTTTATTTCCTGTCAGCGCTTTTATTTTGGTTGTTTGTTTGTTTCCTGCTTGTCTCCCTGAGCCCTGCTTCCCCTCAGCTGCGGCTGATTGGCACCTGGCCACACCTGGTGTCAATCAGCCAGCTACTATTTAAACCTGCCTTCCCATCCAGTCTGTGCTGGAGTATTGTTGATTGTCGCTAATGATTGTCAATGTCATCATTGTAGCTGTGTCTACTTCTGTTCACTCTGCTCATGTCATAGTTCCTTCGTGTCACAGTAAGTGTTTTTGTTTCTTGTCCACAGTTAGCCTTTGTGCTAGTTTTTGTTCATAGCCAAGTTTGTTCTCCGCCTTGTGCGCGCCTTTTGTTTGTACCCTTTTGTTTGTTCTTGGTTATAGTGTTAAATTAAATCATGTTTTCCTGCTCAATGCCTGCCACCATCTCTGCATCTTGGCGTTCGTCACCCACACCTTGTGACAATTCCCAGCAACGTTCCTAAGTTTTACAATATAACTAAAACAATTCTTAATCACTAAACCGTCCCATGTGTAATGTCTGTAGGCGTGTTTTCATGCATATCGTAATGTAACAAAGCTATCTTTGATAACACTAGCTAATATGCTAACACGTTTACATGTGTCTGTGTTAGTATTATTAACTTACGGCATTTCCTCAGTAAATTCACGAAAACATAGCTAGTGGGTCCATGACGACGACTTCTGTTTTGTTTGCTCGGCCGTTTTACTACTGTGTTACAGACACCGTTGGTAAACAATTAAGGTACATAAACAAACATTTAGAGAATATTTCTGCGTAAATAACTCATTTCGGAACATATATATATACATATATATATATATATATATATATATATATATATATAACTGCGGCTTATAGTCCGGTCCGGCTAATATATGGAAAATATTTGCCAGCTACTGTATCAAAAGCTCGCGGCCCAATTTTGAGTACCGTAAATTCCGAATTATACGCTTTGAACCGTGGGGCTGATAAAACGGTGCGGCTAATTTATGTATTTTTCTTCGCTAACCGCCATAATGCAAATAGTTTTCACTAGACACATCCAAAGACAACTAAAAGGTGCGTTATTGTGTGTGCTATGGCGCCATCTTTTGGACTGGTTTGCTCACTGCGGGTGCGGCTGGGTGAATGGGAATTCCTGCTGTTTAAAGCTTTGAACCAGAAGTACAATTGCCGTTTCGACTTCTAATCGTCCACAGCGTTTCTACTCATATCGTCATTCATCACTCCAAGCAAGTTTTACAATATAACTAATACAAATCATACTTACTAAAGCGTCCCACGTGTGACGTCTGTTTTCATGCATATTTGTACTTGTTATCGTAATGTAATTGATTGATTGATTGAAACTTGTATTAGTAGATTGCAAAATACAGTACATATTCCGTACAATTGACCACTAAATGGTATTACCCGAAAAAGTTTTTCAACTTGTTTAAGTCCACGTAAATCAATTTATGGTACAAATATATTCTATCATCATAATACAGTCATCACACAAGTTAATCATCAGAGTATATACATTGAATTATTTACATTATTTACAATCCGGGGGTGGGATGAGGAGGGTTTAGTTGATATCAGCACTTCAGTCATCAACAATTGCATCATCAGAGAAATGGGCATTGAAACAGTGTAGGTCTGACTTGGTAGGATATGTACAGCGAGCAAAGAACATAGTGAGTTCAGAAAGCATAAGAACAAGTATATACATTAGAAATCATTATTTACATTTAGTTATTTACAATCCGGGGAGTAATCAACCTAGCGTTGTTAGCATTAGCTAATATGCTAACACGTTTGCAAGTGTCTGTGTCAGTATTATTAACTTACAACGGCATTCTTTTTCTATTGTTTCACTTTCACAAATTCCTCAGTAAATTCACCAAAATGTCATCGCGGAGTTATTGAGTCTGTTTAGCTGATTGGAGAGCTAGCTTGCGCAGCTAGTGGGCCCATGACGATGACTTCTGTTTTGTTTGATCAGCCGTTTTACTGCCGTGTTACAGGCACCGCCCGGAAACAATTACGTTTTAAAACATTGATTTAGTCTACGACACTAATAAATTTGACGAAAATCAATGCATCTAACGATTTTTTCTCCAAAATGCTGTAAACCAATTGTTTTTTTACTGCATGCCGTCTTTTTCTTAAAATAAAACATGTTACCAACCACACTTCTGAGTAGTAATCGTAATACATTACATGCTTGGAACACTTGAAATGCCATAAATTCCGGATTATAAACTATAAACTTTTTTCCTACTCGTTGACCCGTGCGGCTTATAAAACGGTGCAGCTAATTTGTGGATTTTTTTTCTTCGCTGACGGCCGTGATGCAAATAGTTTTCATCAAACAAATGCAAAGACAAGTTCGCTCACTGCAGGTGCTGCTTGGTGAATGTAAATACCTGCTTCCTTTGAGCCGGAACTAGACCTGCCGTTCCGTTTGGAGAGTTAAATCCCGCAGCTCGCGGGTCCATGACGATGACTTCTGTTTTGTTTGATCAGCCATTTTACTGCCGTGTTAGACAATTAAGGTATGTAAATAAACATTTACAGAATATTTCTGTGTAAATAACTCATTTCACAACGTATATATCTGCGGCTTATAGTCCGATGCGGCTTATATATGGGGGAAAAAATTGGGGGACCCGCCCAAAACGTATAGCATTGGGCCTGCATGTCCCACTGTTAATGCAAAAGGGACTCAAGTAGTTAAGTTGGAAGAGCTACAATTACTTTCAGGGTTATTAAACCCCAAAATCTGACCTCCATAAGTCAGCTCGACCTGACATTTCTCACACAGCTCAGCAAACTCCACTAAACCTCCACACAGTTCGTTTACTTCATGTGCTGCTTGGTGAATGTGAATTCCTGCTGTTTAAACCTTTGAACCGGAAGTAAACCCACCATTCCGTTTGGAGAGTTAAATCCCACATCTCGCGGGTCCATGACGATGAGTTCTGTTTTGTTTGATCAGCCGTTTTACTGCCGTGTTACAGCCAATTAAGGTATGTTGATAAACATTTACAGAATATTTCTGTGTAAATAACTCATTTCACAACGTATATATCTGCGGCTTATAGTCCGATGCGGCTTATATATTGGAAAAAATGTGGGGACGAGTTTGTTTACTTCAGGTGCTGCTTGGTGAATGTGAATTCCTGCTGTTTAAACCTTTGAACCGGAAATAGACTCGCCATTCCGTTTAGAGAGGTAAATCCCGCAGTTCCTGGGTCCATGACGATGACTTCTGTTTTGTTTGTTCAGCCATTTTACTGCCGTGTTACAGACAATTAAGGTATGTAAATAAACATTTACAGAATATTTATGTGTAAATAACTCATATCACAACGTATACATCTCCGGCTTATAGTTCGATGCAGCTTATATATGGAGAATTATTTTTGGGGGACGAGTTTGTTTACTTGAGGTGCTGCTTGGTGAATGTGAATTCCTGCTGTTTAAACTTTTGAACCGGAAGTAGACCCACCGTTCCGTTTGGAGAGTTAAATCCCACAGCTAGCGAGTCCATGACGATGACTTCTGTTTTGTTTGATCAGCCGTTTTACTGCCGTTTTACAGCCAAATAAGGTATGTTAATAAACATTTACAGAATATTTCTGTGTAAATAACTAATTTCACAACGTATATATCTGCGGCTTATAGTCCCATGCGGCTTATATATGGAAAAAAAATTGGGGACGAGTTTGTTTACTTCAGGTGTTGCTTGGTGAATGTGAATTCCTGCTGTTTAAACCTTTGAACCGGAAGTAGACCCGCCATTCCGTTTGGAGAGGTAAATCCCGTAGCTTGTGGGTCCATGACGATGACTTTTGTTTTGTTTGTTCAGCCATTTTACTGCCGTGTTACAGACAATTAAGGTATGTAAATAAACATTTACAGAATATTTATGTGTAAATAACTAATTTCACAACGTATATATCTGCGGCTTATAGTCCGATGCAGCTTATATATGGAGAATTATTTTTGGGGGACGAGTTTGTTTACTTCAGGTGCTGCTTGGTGAATGTGAATTCCTGCTGTTTAAACCTTTGAACCGGAAGTAGACCCGCCATTCCGTTTGGAGAGGTAAATCCCGCAGCTCGTGGGTCCATGACGATGACTTCTGTTTTGTTTGTTCAGCCATTTTACTGCCGTGTTACAGACAATTAAGGTATGTAAATAAACATTTACAGAATATTTCTGTGTAAATAACTTATTTCACAACGTATATATCTGCGGCTTTTAGTCCGATGCCGCTTATATATGGAGAATTATTTTTTGGGGACGGGTTTGTTTACTTGAGGTGCTGCTTGGTGAATGTGAATTCCTGCTGTTTAAACCTTTGAACCGGAAGTAGACCCACCATTCCGTTTGGAGAGTTAAATCCCACAGCTAGCGGGTCCATGACGATGACTTCTGTTTTGTTTGATCAGCCGTTTTACTGCCGTTTTACAGCCAAATAAGGTATGTTAATAAACATTTACAGAATATTTCTGTGTAAATAACTAATTTCACAACGTATATATCTGCGGCTTATAGTCCCATGCGGCTTATATATGGAAAAAAAAATTTGGGGACGAGTTTGTTTACTTCAGGTGTTGCTTGGTGAATGTAAATTCCTGCTGTTTAAACCTTTGAACCGGAAGTAGACCCGCCATTCCGTTTGGAGAGGTAAATCCCGTAGCTCGTGGGTCCATGACGATGACTTCTGTTTTGTTTGTTCAGCCATTTTACTGCCGTGTTACAGACAATTAAGGTATGTAAATAAACATTTACAGAATATTTATGTGTAAATAACTAATTTCACAACGTATATATCTGCGGCTTATAGTCCGATGCAGCTTATATATGGAGAATTATTTTTGGGGGACGAGTTTGTTTACTTCAGGTGCTGCTTGGTGAATGTGAATTCCTGCTGTTTAAACCTTTGAACCGGAAGTAGACCCGCCATTCCGTTTGGAGAGGTAAATCCCGCAGCTCGTGGGTCCATGACGATGACTTCTGTTTTGTTTGTTCAGCCATTTTACTGCCGTGTTACAGACAATTAAGGTATGTAAATAAACATTTACAGAATATTTCTGTGTAAATAACTTATTTCACAACGTATATATCTGCGGCTTTTAGTCCGATGCCGCTTATATATGGAGAATTATTTTTGGGGGACGGGTTTGTTTACTTCAGGTGCTGCTTGGTGAATGTGAATTCCTGCTGTTTAAACCTTTGAACCGGAAGTAGACCCACCATTCCGTTTGGAGAGTTAAATCCCACAGCTAGCGGGTCCATGACGATGACTTCTGTTTTGTTTGATCTCCCGTTTTACTGCCAAGGTACAGACGCCGTCTGGAAACAATTAAAGTATGTAAATAAACATCTACAGAATATTTCTGTGTAAACAACTCCTTGCCGCTAATATATGGATATATGGATATTTTTTATTTTTTTTATTTTAGTAGGTGCGGCCTAGCCCATATAGTACGGAAAATACGGCAACTAAGAGTATTTGCTTAAACTTCCAGTATTATTCAGATACCGTGCCTATTCAATGGCAAACTACCACACAATAACAAGTAAAATACAAATGATGCTCAAACACAAATAATACAGCTCTCCTTTCATGTTGTCAAAGTAGTTCTTATGGCAACTTTAACAGCAGCGTTCCTACAAAGTTAGAAGCTTTGTCCGAAGTAAGACGCTTGCGACAACTTTAAATTGGCCATTTACGCAGGATAATGCACCCGATGACGCTCTTACAGATAAGTGTACGTCCTTCCTGCGAATGGCCGGCAAAGTGCCGTCAGCTCGGCAAAATCTCTCCTTGCAACCCAGACGCGTCGATCAAATTGTCAGAGCAAAGAAGTGTGATTTGTCTCTTCCCGCTACGCCAAAGACTACATCACTGCGCCCAAAACGTATAGCATTGTGCCTGCATGTCCCACTGTTAATGCAAAAGGGACACAAGTAGTTAAGTTGGAAGAGCTACAATTACTTTCAGGGTTATTAAACCCCAAAGTCTGACCTCCATAAGTCAGCTCGACCTGACATTTCTCGCACAGCTCAGTAAACTCCACTAAACCTCAGCACAATTTGGTGGAGAAACCTGGCAAACATTAACCGTATATTAGAGGACAAAACGAATAGATCATTTGGGAACTAATTGTCCGTGAGACATTGGCCATTTGTCTCATGACTATGATGTTTTCATCTGCATTAGCATGTTGGGTTATTTACAACCAGTTAGGTGTTCAGTCATATTTACTTGAATGGAGCGATTCTTTCATGCATTGGGACGAGGACGATTCTGAATTAATTAAATTTCCCTCAGCTATCAAGCCAGAAGGCACATTTCAACACAAGCATGGATAACATTGTAAACAAAATAGTCAAATCACTTTGAACTCTTAAAAACTAAACTAGGAAATAACGGCTGTGTAACATTAATTTGCCCTGTTATTTTTGTTTAAGAAAAGGAATTTTTGTTATGTAGTAATTATTTAAATATTATTATTAAATTGGTCGATAGCGATAATTTTTTTTTTTTTAAATGTATGACCTATGTAAAATAAGGAGCAAAAGAATAATCTATTTTATTTGAAATGTAACCTTACTCTGATTAAAATCCCTCAGCTATCAAGGCAAAAAAGGAAATGTCAACACAAGCATGGATAACACTGTAAACAAAATAGTCAAATCACATTGAACACTTAAAAAATAAGCTAGGAAATAACGGCTGTGTGTCAAAACGTGGACTTTGGGGTGTTGTGTTTTCCCGGAATGCAAAGGAAAGTTGGCGCGGGCAAGGCGTGAATGTAAGTAAATATTTATTTTTACACTAACAAAAAGAACCAAAGGTGCGCACAAGGCGGAAGTACAAAAACTTGGCTAATGAAACAAAACTTGCACAAAGGCAGAAACTATGAACAATAAACAAAAACTTACTTGGCATGGAACTATGGTAGCATGAAGTCAAACAGAGGTAGCAGGGGTGTCAGAAGTAGCATGGTATGATAGGATAGATAATGTCACCAGGACGAACAACAGAAACAGACCGGCTTAAATAGCAGTGACATGATCAGTGAAAACAGGTGCGTGACGCAAAACGTGAAACAGGTGCGTGACATGACAGGTGAAAACTAATGGGTTGCGATGGTGACAAAACAAACAAAAGTGCACAAAGAGTCCAAAAACAAAACCGAACATGACTAAAACAAAACATGATCACACAGACATGACACTGTGTAACATTAATTTGTTTTGTTTATTTTAACTATGGAAAGGAATTTTTGTTAAGCAGTAATTATTGAAATATTATTATTATATCGGTCAATAGCGATAATTATTGACATTTGTTATGATTTATGGAAAATAAGGAGCAGGAGAATAATATATTTTATTTAAAATGTAACTTTACTCTGATTATAATCCCACAGCTATTAAGGCAGCGTTTCTCAAAGTGTGGGGCGCGCCCCACTGGTGGGGAATAGAGACATGACAGGTGGGGCGCGAGGAACGGGAGGAAATTTCACTTTAAATCTTTTTTTTTTATTATTATATTCTTAGATTATTTTTTTTTACTATGCTTTCATTTTCTATACACACTGTAAATCACTTTGTGATTCTGTCTGTGAAATCCGCTATATAAATAAATGGAAATTACCGGTACTTATTTTTACTGTAGGCTTTAAATTTCTCGGTAGGAGCGAAAGTTTGACAGACATAGCAACAGTAACTAATGGGGGCGGGGCTAAGCGGAACAAACTTTCGCGCGGATGGGTAGCAGGCTAATGTGTGGACCACAATTACACAAATATATACATTTGTGACTCGCACCTCAAAGGTCGTCGAGCCAGAGCCAGCGCCTGCAGAGAAACAAAAATCTGACGGGCACACACTGTGTCATTCACCGGGAAACACTCGCGTCAAGGCAGCTCAGCCCCGAACTCAATGAGGTTTTAACAGATGTTGTGAGCGCGGTAAATTTGATCAAAACACGACCACTGAAAGTGCGACTGTTCTCTGCACTGTGTGAGGAAATGGGAGCTGATCATACAGCAGTGCTGTTTCACAGTGAAGCAAGGTGGCTCTCCCGGGGAAAAGTGCTGTCACTTGCCCTGTCTTGCCAAATGCATAGCTCCTCCTTTTTTTTTTTGCAAAGATTGCAAAGTGGCACTTTTATTTGATTTATTATTGAACTTGATGCAAGTTATTTGATTTATTATTGAACTTGATGCACATTATAACACTTTTTTTAATTTATTATTGAACTTGATGCAAGTTATAACACTTTTTTTGATTTGTTATTGAACTTGATGCAAGTTATAACACTTTTGTTTGATTTATTATTGAACTTGATGCAAGTTATAACACTTTTGTTTGATTTATTATTGAACTTGATGCAAGTTATAACACTTTTTTTGATTTATTATTGAACTTGGTGCAAGTTATTTGATTTATTATTGAACTTGATGCAAGTTATAACACTTTTTTTGATTTATTATTGAACGTGATGCAAGTTATAACACTTTTTTTGATTTATTATTGAACTTGATGCAAGTTATAACACTTTTTTTGATTTATTATTGAACTTGATGCAAGTTATTTGATTTATTATTGAACTTGATGCAAGTTATAACACTTTTTTTGATTTATTATTGAACGTGATGCAAGTTATAACACTTTTTTTGATTTATTATTGAACTTGATGCAAGTTATAACACTTTTTTTGATTTATTATTGAACTTGATGCAAGTTATAACACTTGTTTTGATTTATTATTGAACTTGATGCAAGTTATAACACTTTTGTTTTATTTATTATTGAACTTGATAGAAGTTATTTTATTTATTATTGAACTTGATGCAAGTTATACCACAACTGCACAGTTATTTTATTTATTATTGAACTTAATGTTATTTTATGTTATTGAGTTTGAATGTATACAACTTGATGTTCAATAAATTTGAAAATGTTAAAGCTTGGCATTAGCGCTCTGTTGGGGCAATGGGGGCAGGTGGGGCTTGAAAACTCCCCCTTGTCCAAAGTGGGGGATGACAAAAAAAGTTTGAGAACCACTGTATTAAGGCAAAAAGGAAATGTCAACACAAACATGGAAACCCCTCAAACAATGTAAACAAAATAGTAAAATCACATTGAACACTCAACAATAAGCTCTTAAAATGAAGATGCAAATATAAGGAACATGTAAAAAATGCTTCATAAAGTGTAAGAAAATAGTGCAAAGTGTGAATATGTAAAAATAGAGAAACCTGAGAAGAACTATTTTCTGCAGGTTTAGTTCTAGGAAATAACGGCTGTGTAACATTAATTTGCCCTGCTATTCTTTTTTAACTATGGAAAGGATTTTTTTTTTGTTATTATATTGGTTGATAGCGATAATTATTGACATGTTTTATGTCCTATGGAAAATAAGGAGCAAGAGAGTAATATATTTCATTTAAAATGTAACCTTATTCTGATTATAATGCCCTCAGCTATCAAGGCAGAAAGCAAATGTCAACATATATGTGGATAACACTGTAAACAAAATAGTAAAATCACATTGAACACCTAACAATAAGCACTTAAAATGAAGGTGCAAAAATAAGGAACATGTAAGAAATGCTTAATAAAGTGTAAGAAAATAGTGCAAGATGTGAAAATGTAAACATAGAGAAACCTGAGAATAACAATTTTCTGCAGGTTTGGTGCTAGGAAATAACGGCTGTGTAACATTAATTTGCCCTGTTATTCTTGTTTCACTATGAAAAGGAATTTTTGTTATGCAGTAATTATTTAAATATTAATATTAAATTGGTCGATAGTGATAATTATTTAAATTTTTTATGACCTATGGAAAATAAGGAGCATAAGAATAATATATTTCATTTAAAATGTAACCTCCTTTGAATATAAACTCTCAGCTCTCAAGGCAGAAAGGAAATGTCAACACAAGCATGGAAAAGACTCAAACAATGTCAACAAAATAGTAAAATCACATTGAACACTTAACAATAAGCTCTTAAAATGAAGGCGCAAATATAAGGAACATGTAAGAAATTATTCATAAAGTGTAAGAAAATATTGCAAAGTGTGAAAATGTAAACATGGAGAAACCTGAGAAGAACTATTTTCTGCAGGTTTAGTGCTAGGAAATAAGGGCTGTGTAACATTAATTTGCCTTGTTATTTTTTTTTTTAACTATGGAAAGAAATTTTTGTTATGCAGTAATTATGTTTAGGTCATAAAAACATCAGTAATTATCGATATTGACTGACATAAAACACCTTTATCATGAAACAGTTTCCAGCCATACTCCCCAGCTCTATGCCGCACACACTCGTACAGACGAAACATGCACCAAGTGTCACGGTGTTGAAAATGTCAGAGCACCATTCGTGACGTTAAAAATACAGTTCGGCCAGGTCACTGGGAGCTCATTACCCAGGACCACAAAACACATTCTGGCATGTCAGTGTAAAAAAAAAAAAAAAAAAAAAAAAAAAAAAAAAAATATAGCCTCGCCATCCAAACAGGATCACATTTGACGTGCCATAAAAGGTCATATAATCTTAATATGAGTGGTCCGCCGCGCAGTGAGTCACAAATGGGCCGTTAAAAACGCCTATAAAACACTGCAAAAAAAACTGAAATACAAGCGCCGTAGGAACGTAGCTGGATTAAAAGTGTACCTGAGAGCATATAAACACAAATCAAAATGAGAATGAGCCCATCAGTGGGAGAAATAAGAATGCACTCGGTAACCAAACCACTCAAACTCTTTCCACAGTTACGTGACCCGTGTCAGCTTAATTGCAGGCGGATAATCCATCAAGTGCCATCCTCCATGTAAAAAGATGCAGCATGCTTTTATTATGGAAAATGAATCTTAGGAAATTAAGGCTAGTGGTGTCTCGGCCAGTCGCAGTCAACTGGAATCCGTGTTAAAACATTTATTTAGTCGACGACACAAAAAGATTTGACAAAAATCAATGCATCAAACTATTTTTCTCCAAAATGCTGTAAATATATATATTTTTTTATTAGATAGCATCTTATTCTTAAAATAAAACATGTTGCCAACCACACTTCTGAATAGTAATCGTGATTAATCGCAATAAATTACATACTTGGATAACTTGAAATGCCATAAATTCCGGACTATAAGCCGCTACCTTTTTCCTACTCGCTGACCCCTGCGGCTTATAAAACAGTGCGGCTAATTTGTTAATTTTTTTCTTCGTTGACGGACGTAATGCAATTACAAACGTTTGTAGTTTTCATTAAACACATGCAAAGACACTTAAAAGGTAAATAAATAAATGATAAATGGGTTATACTTTTATAGCGCTTTTCTACCTTCAAGGTACTCAAAGCGCTTTGACAGTATTACCACATTCACCCATTCACACACACATTCACACACTGATGGCGGGAGCTGCCATGCAAGGCGCTAATCAGCAGCCATCAGGAGCAAGGGTGAAGTGTCTTGCCCAAGGACACAACGGACGTGACTAGGATGGTAGAAGGTGGGGATTAAAAGGTGAGTTATTGAATGTGCTATGGCGCCACCTTTTGGACGGGTTCACACATTTCAGGTGCTGCTTCATGAATGTAAATTCCTGCTGTTTAAACCTTTGAACCGGAAGTAGACCTGCCGTTCCGTTTACAGAGTTATGTAAATCCCGCAGATAGTATGACGATGACTTCTGTTTTGTTTGATCAGCCCTTTTACTGCCGTGTTACAGACAATTAAGGTATGTAAGTAAACATTTACAAAATATTTCTGTGTAAATAACTCATTTCACAACTTATATAAATATGCGGCTTATATTCGGATGTGGCTAATATATGGAAAATATTTTTGGGGGGACGAGTTCGTTTACTGCAGGTGCTTCTTGGTGAATGTGAATTCCTGCTATTTAAACCTTTGAACCGGAAGTAGACCTGCTGTTCCGTTTGGAGAGTTAAATCCCGCAGATAGTATGACGATGACTTCTGTTTTGTTTGATCAGCCCTTTTACTGCCGTGTTACAGAAAATTAAGGTATGTAAGTAAACATTTACAGAATATTTCTGTGTAAATAACTCATTTCACAACTTATATATATATGCGGCTTATATTCCGATGTGGCTAATATATGGAAAATATTTTTGGGGGGACGAGTTCGTTTACTGCAGGTGCTTCTTGGTGAATGTGAATTCCTGCTATTTAAACCTTTGAACCGGAAGTAGACCTGCTGTTCCGTTTGGAGAGTTAAATCCCGCAGATAGTATGACGATGACTTCTGTTTTGTTTGATCAGCCCTTTTACTGCCGTGTTACAGACAATTAAGGTATGTAAGTAAACATTTACAGAATATTTCTGTGCAAATAACTCATTTCACAACTTATATATATATGCTGCTTATATTCCGATGTGGCTAATATATGGAAAATATTTTTTGGGGCACGAGTTCGTTTACTGCAAGTGCTGCTTGGTGAATGTGAATTCCTGCTATTTAAACCTTTGAACCGGAAGTAGACCTGCCATTCAGTTTGGAGAGTTAAATCCCACAGTTCGTGGGTCCACGACAATGACTTTTGTTTTGTTTGATCAGCCGTTTTACTGCCGTGTTACAGACACCGTTTGGAGACAATTAAGGTATGTAAATAAACATTTACCTGCGATGAGGTGGCGACTTGTCCAGGGTGTACCCCGCCTTCCGCCCGATTGTAGCTGAGATAGGCTCCAGCGCCCCCCGCGACCCCAAAGGGAATAAGCGGTAGAAAATGGATGGATGGATGGAAATAAACATTTACAGAATATTTTTTTGTAAATAACTAATTTCATAACGTATATATCAGCAACTTATAGTCCGATGCAGCTAATATATGGGGAAAAATTTGTTTTTAGTTTTTTTATTTAGTGGGTGCGGCTTATACACCAGTATAGTGCAAAAAATACGGTATCATATTTTGAAACAAATGACAAGGGTTTTTTGTCGGAATGTCACACATGAACATTTTTGTAGATATTTTACATGGATGGCAACCTTTTATTGCACAAAACGTTTTATATAAAGTTCCATCGGGGTGTATTTATAAGGGAAATGTGCAGTGAAAATAAAATGGGTGATTAATCTGCATATACACATAATAAATGTGAAAAAATTATCGTGATGAATCATGTGTGTTATTTTAAATCGGACAGCATTATTTATAACACACTATACAGGACTGGTTTGGCTCGGTTTTAGCAACTCAAAGGCCTACTGAAACTCACTACTACCGACCACGCAGTCTGATAGTTTATATATCAATGATGAAATCTTAACATTACAACACATGCCAATACGGCCGGGTTAGCTTACTAAAGTGCAATTTTAAATTTAGCGTGAAATATCCTGCTGAAAACGTCTTGGTATGATGACGTCAGCGCGTGACGTCACGGATTGTAGAGGACATTTTGGGACAGCATGGTGGCCAGCTATTAAGTTGTCTGTTTTCATCGCAAAATTTCACAGTATTTTGGACATCTGTGTTGGTGAATCTTTTGCAATGTGTTCAATGAACAATGGAGACAGCAAAGAAGAAAGCTGTAGGTGGGAAGCGGTGTATTGCGGCCGACTGCAGCAACACAAACACAGCCGGTGTTTCATTGTTTACATTCCCGGAAGACGACAGTCAAGCTTTACCATTGGCCTGTGGAGAACTGGGACAACAGAGACTCTTACCAGGAGGACTTTGAGTTGGATGCGCAGACGCGGTACCGTGAGTACGCATGCAGCTGCGGCTTCCAAACATTTGATCGCTTGCCCGTATGTGCGTGCCGCTATGTGCATGTCACGTACGTAACTTTGGGGACTTTGGGGAAATATATGTGCTGTATGAACTTTGGGGAGGTGAACGGTACTTTGGGCTGTGGGATTGAGTGTGTTGTGCAGGTGTTTGAGTTGTATTGGCGGGTTATATGGACGGGAGGGGGGAGGTGTTTGTTATGCAGGATTAATTTGTGGCATATTAAATATAAGCCTGGTTGTGTTGTGGCTAATAGAGTATATATATGTCTTGTGTTTATTTACTGTTTTAGTCATTCCCAGCTGAATATCAGGTCCCACCCGCCTCTCACAGCATCTTCCCTATCTGAATCGCTCCCACTGCCCTCTAGTCCTTCACTCTCACTTTCCTCATCCACAAATCTTTCATCCTCGCTCAAATTAATGGGGAAATTGTCGCTTTCTCTGTCCGAATCGCTCTCGCTGCTGGTGGCCATGATTGTAAACAATGTGCAGATGTGAGGAGCTCCACAACCTGTGACGTCACGCTACTCGTCTGCTACTTCCGGTACAGGCAAGGCTTTTTTATCAGCGACCAAAAGTTGCGAACTTTATCGTCGATGTTCTCTACTAAATCCTTTCAGCAAAAATATGGCAAATGATCTAGTATGTCACATAGAATGGACCTGCTATCCCCGTTTAAATAAGAAAACCGCATTTCTGTAGGCCTTTAAATGCACAAAATGTAACAGTGGCCCTAAAAATTTTTAGATTCACTAGACAATAGTTCTATTTTTTATTTGCAAATGTTGTCCATTGAAAATAGGGTTGCAACGATTCATCGATCAAATCAATTAATTTGATTATAAAAATATTTGATTATTATTATGTTGCTCCGATTAATCGTTTGATGAGTTTAACTAATAAAAATATGTTGTCCGGAAATTTAATTATGCAAACATAGTTTCCCCACGGCCGCTGCAATAAAGCTCATAAAGTTGTGTTTGGAATCCAAAATATTTTTTTTTGCTTTATAAAATTTGGATTGTTTGCACACATGCTGAAAGTTCAGTTTCAATGATGATGATGTGCATTTAAAAAAAAACAAAAAAACAATGGTTATGGCAAGCATAAAATATTTGTTTATTTCAACCATTTTCCCTAGAATACACATTGAAGCTATAGAGTGTGTTTAGCCGATTAATCGATTAATCGAACAAAATAATTGATTATTGAAATATTCAATAGCCGCAACCCTAATTGAAGAATTACTCGACAAGAGATTGCGTATTTCATGTTAGTAACCGTTAAAAGGGCCCAGTCTGGGTACGTTGTGACGTCACAGCAAGGTGGACGTACTTATTTGGGCATGAGGTCCGGCTCTCAATCTGCTTCCAGCTGTGAAGAAACAAGAGAAGGTCGGATAAAGTATTATTTTTCATCTAATCATAGCATGCACCCAATATACAGACGTACGACATGCAGCGAGTGACATAAGTGCTGCCAAATCTTTTTTAAATACGTTTTGTTGTGACCCGGTGAATCTATACCTTTATAAAGTTTATTTTCAACCTTAAAAATAGCGGCGACTTCAAGATATATTTTTAAACATTGTGCATTTTCAAAAGATAAATACCGGGGGGTTCTTAACCTTTTCGACCTCGGCGGCCCAACTTTTCCACTACAAAGGGGTCAAACAATAACACCGACTTAGTAATCTTACTCTTAATTGTAGTCATATTCAATAATGATTTTTAAACCACTTACAGTTCACAACCTTGCCAAATGATATGAAAGCATGTGTTAATCACAACGATTAGCCTTTATTTAACACATACACCTTAGGCTTAGGTCAGGCTGATTAGAAAAAATAAATACTAACCAAATAGACTCAAAAAATAACTGACGAAAAATGTATACATAATTAAGCTGTGCTAAAATTAATATAATGCATTTCTTAACTAAATTAAAACACAGATTCACCACTTTAGTCATGTTTTTTTGCGCTGAAGAAACTTCCCTTTGACTTTAGCTCCAGACTTCTTCTGTTTGAGATTGTCATTACTGCCACAAGTGGTGGGAAAGTGTATTACAAGTGAGTACAGCTGCGACCCACACGAACCACAGCTAAGAAACAGATAACAATGGGCCCTATGGTTAAGAAACCCTGTCCTAGACGACAAGGAAGTGCTCTAAATGTAGATTGAAATAATCATAGGTCCCCTTTAAAACTAGCTAAGCAGTTTTTGCATTTTGTTCCCAAAAATGAACCGAACCGTGACCTTAAAACCAGGGAACTGGTGATTATGGAGTATCGCTAAACCCCTACATATCAATAGATACATGTACAATAAAAAACTGACTATTGACCTTAATACTAACTGTAATGGTGGCCCCGGGGGTCACATTATCTGATTTAGACAACACAGATCAGGTGTCATGATCCGTGGTCCGGATAATGTTTTGTTTAGTTATGTTCTGTTAGTTTTGGACTTCTTTAGTTCCCGTTTGCGCTTCCTTGTTTGTTTTGTCACCATGGCGACTCATTAGTTTCACCTGCCTCATTTGTTTGGATCACACCTGTCGCTAATCATGAGAACACTATTTAAGTCTGCCTTTGTTAGTCACTCGTCCTGGCTTCATTGTTTGCGTCACACCTTTGCCAAGTAAGTTTTTGTTCCATACCAAAGCCTATGCTAAGTCTAAGCTTTACCTTTGTTAGGCACGCTTGCCTTTTTGTTGTTTGCTGTATGTTGTGGACTGCCTGTATTTTGGTAGTTGGGTGATTTATATTATTATTATTATTTTTATTTTTTTATTTTTTTTTATTTATTTATTTTTTTTTTTTGGTGTCCTGTCCAGCTTCTCAGGCAAATCATATAGTTGATGTAGATGCCCATGTCGGCTGTTCAGATTTACTTTACAAAAGAGAAGTGTAGGATACTTCTCTTGTTGCCTTATTTGTATTTGACTTTATTAAATGTATTTATATTATCATTTAGTGCAGCCGGGCCGGAGCAGGAGGGGATAGAAAGAGAAAAAAAAAGAAGACAGAGGGGGAAATTGTGGGGACAAGAGGGGGATTAGACAGAGAGACAAAAACAACAACAGCAAACAACAACAACAACAACAATAGAGCAACATCAGCAAATATGACATGTACAAATATGATGGTAAAAGTAATAGCAAATAAGCAGTTAGCGAAAAATAAAAAATAATACAGAAATGACAATGAGCATTATTACACTACAAATGGATCAATACAAATACCAATAGAAATAGCGCTATTGAAAATGAACAATACCAATAATTTACCTTTATTATCAACAATACAGTTGTTTAAATGCAACAATACATATACGTAATGATAACTTGAGATACGAAAGAATGCAGAAAAATGGAGGGGGAGAAAGAGAAGCAACCTACATTAACCTTGTAGATTAAGCTTTGTCAGTGTGCCATGTGTTACACCCAGTTTACCCTAGGGCAACAACGTTAATATATGTTTGATGAAACGTGATTATGTGCATGAGTGTAAGTATGCATATGTACTTGTATATGTACAGAATGTGTATATGTGTTTGTACAATGAATGTATATGTACAGAATGTGTATATGTGTTTGTACAGTGAATGTATATGTACAATATGTGTATGTGTATGTTTGTATATTGAATGTGCGTGTGGATGTATGAACATTAGGTAGGTAAATATGTACTGTATTTGTGTATGTATGTGGGAGCGTAGGTACCTATGTACGAATGTGAGCATATGTGAATTTGCATGTACAATACATTCGACTCCCAGAGTGCGTGGGAGCCAGAGCACGAACCCATCACCCCCGAGAGCCCAACCCATAAACAGTAGGCGTGGTGCCCAGGGAACCAGGGACCACCGCCCCCACGCAGCCAAGCCGGCCAGCGACAGGAACCCCAGAGCCCGGCCCACCGTACCGCCCACAAGGGCCAGCAGCAGGCCGCAGACAGACGCACCCGGCAGAGGACAGGGCACGAGAAAAGCAGGGGACAGCCAGACCCCAAGCCAGCGAGAGACCACGCCCCACACGGGCAGAAAGGCGAGACGCCCCGCCCGAGGGACCCAGAGACTCCCCGCAACCGGACGGGAAGACCGCCCCCGCCCCACCGGCAACCGGGCCCCCACGAGCCCACGAGCCCACCCCCCACCCCCGGAGAGCGCGGCGAGGCCATCCCCCGGCCACCCCACCCAAATCGGCCGCCGCAGGACCACCCAGGCACAGGGCCACGGGAACCACCCACCCCACCCGCAGGGACCCCAACGATGGAGATGGAACAACCAGCAACCGCCCCGCCGAGCCCCCCCCCCCTCTGAGGGAAGGGAAAAATTTAAAAATAATATTAATAAAATACATTTAAAAAAAAAAAAAAATAAATAAATAAATAAATAAAAGAAGATCACAGACATGCTGACAAACAAGGTCACTACCCCAGCAACTGGCCGACTCGCAGCACCTCGGAATACCTTGCAGCACCAAGCTACCACAATAGACACAGGGACTAGGCCCAACAGGCCCCAACCAAGACGGGCACCCGGAAGGGATGGACAGCGGGACCCAGGAGCTCCAGACACGCAGTTCGGATGCAGTAGCCTGAGGCGTCGACCCCCGTCTGACAGGCAGGCCCAGAGCGTACCCCCAGAAATATACATACATACATACATACATACATATATACATACACATACACACATACATATATACATATACATACACATATGTACACATACACATATATATACATACATACATACACACACATATACAGGTAGAAGCCAGTAAATTAGAATATTTTGAAAAACTTGATTTATTTCAGTAATTGCATTCAAAAGGTGTAACTTGTACATTATATTTATTCATTGCACACAGACTGATGCATTCAAATGTTTATTTCATTTAATTTTGATGATTTGAAATGGCAACAAATGAAAATCCAAAATTCCGTGTGTCACAAAATTAGAATATTGTGTAAGGCTAATACAAAAAAGGGATTTTTAGAAATGTTGGCCAACTGAAAAGTATGAAAATGAAAAATATGAGCATGTACAATACTCAATACTTGGTTGGAGCTCCTTTTGCCTCAATTACTGTGTTAATACGGCGTGGCATGGAGTCGATGAGTTTCTGGCACTGCTCAGGTGTTATGAGAGCTCAGGTTGCTCTGATAGTGGCCTTCAACTCTTCTGCGTTTTTGGGTCTGGCATTCTGCATCTTCCTTTTCACAATACCCCACAGATTTTCTATGGGGCTAAGGTCAGGGGAGTTGGCGGGCCAATTTAGAACAGAAATAGCATAGTCCGTAAACCAGGCACGGGTAGATTTTGCGCTGTGTGCAGGCGCCAAGTCCTGTTGGAACTTGAAATCTCCATCTCCATAGAGCAGGTCAGCAGCAGGAAGCATGAAGTGCTCTAAAACTTGCTGGTAGACTGCTGCGTTGACCCTGGATCTCAGGAAACAGAGTGGACCGACACCAGCAGATGACATGGCACCCCAAACCATCACTGATGGTGGAAACTTTACACTAGACTTCAGGCAACGTGGATCCTGTGCCTCTCCTGTCTTCCTCCAGACTCTGGGACCTCGATTTCCAAAGGAAATGCAAAATTTGCATGGTTGGGTGATGGTTTGGGGTGCCATGTCATCTGCTGGTGTCGGTCCACTCTGTTTCCTGAGATCTAGGGTCAACGCAGCCGTCTACCAGCAAGTTTTAGAGCACTTCATGCTTCCTGCTGCTGACCTGCTCTATGGAGATGGAGATTTCAAGTTCCAACAGGACTTGGCGCCTGCACACAGCGCAAAATCTACCCGTGCCTGGTTTACGGACTATGCTATTTCTGTTCTAAATTGGCCCGCCAACTCCCCTGACCTTAGCCCCATAGAAAATCTGTGGGGTATTGTGAAAAGGAAGATGCAGAATGCCAGACCCAAAAACGCAGAAGAGTTGAAGGCCACTATCAGAGCAACCTGGGCTCTCATAACACCTGAGCAGTGCCAGAAACTCATCGACTCCATGCCACGCCGCATTAACGCAGTAATTGAGGCAAAAGGAGCTCCAACCAAGTATTGAGTATTGCACATGCTCATATTTTTCATTTTCATACTTTTCAGTTGGCCAACATTTCTAAAAATCCCTTTTTTGTATTAGCCTTAAGTAATATTCTAATTTTGTGACACACGGAATTTTGGATTTTCATTTGTTGCCACTTCAAATCATCAAAATTAAATGAAATAAACATTTGAATGCATCAGTCTGTATGCAATGAATAAATATAATGTACAAGTTACACCTTTTGAATGCAATTACTGAAATAAATCAAGTTTTTCAAAATATTCTAATTTACTGGCTTTTACCTGTACATACATATACACAGTTCGTCAGCCCCGACAGTCATCACGCGCGCGCGCTGCCACCAGTCACAACATCAGCCACACCCTTGCACCAGACCCAGCAGCCACGGGCGCCCACACCACAAACAAACGGCAGCAGAAACAGCAGCCGCAATAACCCCAGACACCCAGCACCAGCCAATCAAATCAAAGCGATCAAAAAAAACTGCGACCAGCAACCACACGCCACCAGGACCACGGAGACCAGCCGGCGCCAGCCCGCCAGTCAGCCCGAACGCCAACACGCAAACAAGAGACACCAACACCCCCCCCCACCAAAAGGCCCCCCACCCCAACCCAAACCCGCACAAACACACCACCGCCCAAACAACCGAGACACAGCATCCAGACCAGACACGGGGGCTGCGCCGCCACCACATCAAGTCACCAACAGAGACCCCACAGCGCAAGGTCGGGCCACACGGGCACGGACCCCACCCAACAGGAAGTGAGACCCGCGCGACGCCACACACAAATAAATAATAAGATTTAAAAAAATAATAATAATTAAAAAATTAAATAAAATAAAAATAAGTAAATAATAAAAATAAAAATAATAAATACATTAAAAATAAAAATAAATATATAACAATAATAAATGAATAAAAGCCTGGCAGGCCACCAGACCGCAGTCCCCGCCGGCCGACGAGGCAATGAGGGGTGCGCCGAACCCCAATCCCCCCATGCATGTGTACAAGGCCCCCAGAGTGTCTACTGTGTAGTTAAAATTAGGAGGTCAGCCGGTGATTTATATTAAATAAATCTAATCCTACCTTCACGCCTTCGTCCGGAGCCGTCAGTCTTGCATTCCGGGAGAACGAACCTCTGTAAGCCGACCCTCGCCGTGACATCAGGAAAGCTCTTTTATGAACTTTTATGAGCTCATCTGACAATGTATCATCCCACTTTGACCAGGCGTCAATTGGATAAATACCGAAAGGTTGCTAATATGATTCAAATCAGACATGTTACTTTTTTATAGTGATTACAAATTAGTCAGTGATGCAGGCCTCAACTTTTTACTTTTTAAGGTCAAGGCAGGCAGCACGGTGAAAGAGGGGTTAGTGCGTCTGCCTCACAATACGAAGGTCCTGAGTAGTCTTGGGTTCAATCGGGATCTTTCTGTGTGGAGTTTCCATGTTCTCCCCGTGACTGCATGGGTTCCCTCCGGGTACTCCGGCTTCCTCCCACCTCCAAAGACATGCACCTGGGGATAGGTTGATTGGCAACACTAAATTGGCCCTAGTGTGTGAATGAGTGTGAATGTTGTCTGTCTATCTGTGTTGGCCCTGCGATGAGGTGGCGACTTGTCCAGGGTGTACTCCGCCTTCCGCCCGATTGTAGCTGAGATTGGCTCCAGTGCCCCCGCGACCCCAAAGGGAATAAGCGGTAGAAATGGATGGATGGAAGGTCAAGGCAAGTGTTGCCTTAAAGGAGGGCTAATATTTTAGGGCACCAAGGCAAGTGAGAAGGGCACCAAGGCAGACCACAGAACTTTCCTCCAGAAGGTCTTATCTTTGTCCATGTGATGTCAGATGAAACAAAAATTGAGCTGTTTGGCCACAATACCCAGCAATATGTTTGGAGGAGAAAAGGTGAGGATGTTAATCCCAGGAACACCACTCCTACCGTCAAGCATGGTGGTGGTAGTATTATGCTCTGGGCCTGTTTTGCTGCCAATGGAACTGGTGCTTTACAGAGAGTAAATGGGAAAATAAAAAAGGAGGATTACCTTCAAATTCTTCAGGACAACCTAAAATCATCAGCTCGGAGGTTGAGTCTTGGGCGCAGTTGGGTGTTCCAACAGGACAATGACCCCAAACACACGTCAAAAGTGGTAAAGGAATGGCTAAATCAGGCTAGAATTAAGGTTTTAGAATGGCCTTCCCAAAGTCCTGACTTAAATGTGTGGACAATGCTGAAGAAACAAGTCCATGTCAGAAAAGCAACACATTTAGCTGAACTGCACCAATTTTGTCAAGAGGAGTGGTCAAAAATTCAAGCAGAAGCTTGTGGATGGCTACCAAAAGCGCCTTATTGCAGTGAAACTTGCCAAGGGACATGTAACCAAATATTAACATTGCTGTATGTATACTTTTGACCCAGCAGATTTGGTCACATTTTCAGTAGACCCATAATAAATTCATAAAAGAAGCAAACTTCATGAATGTTTTCGTGACAAACAAGTAGGTGCTCCAATCACTCTATCACAAAACAATAAGAGTTGTAGAAATGATTGGAAACTCAAGGCAGTCATGACATTATGTTCTTTACAAGTGTATGTAAACTTTTGGCCACCACTGTACATAGTGTAATATGTTTGGGAGTAGTAATGAATACTTAGGTCAACTACGCTACTGTACTTTAATGTATGTCATTACGGTGGTACTTAATGAATACTTTGGTTGACTACACTACTGTACGTTAATGTATGTCACTATGGTGGTACTTAATGAATACTTAGGCCTACTACGCTACTGTACATTAATGTATATATCTATGGTGGTACTTAATGAATACTTACTTCTTACACTCTATCACAAAAAAATAAGAGTTGTAGAATTTATTGGAAACTCAAGACAGCCATGACAGCTTTTGACCGCGACTGTAGAGTAAATTCCTGTAATTGGTAGAAAACAGACGGACATTTTTGTACACAAAAACTTAGAAAAGCTACTTTTTTTAAACACTTTTATAAAACAATACAATTCCAATATGAACACCTGCAACATGCTGGGAGAATTTGAAAGTCACTTCAATTGTAAAACACCACGGCGAGTCTGTCTCTATGGGAATGTCTATTTCAAACAACCAGTGTGTGTGTGTGTGTGTGTGTGTGTGTGTGTGTGTGTGTGTGTGTGTGCGTGTGCGTGTGCGTGTGCGTGTGCGTGTGTGTGTGTGTGTGAGGACATACTTGGGGCTGCCCAGGGTGTCCATACACGTGTGTGTAATATGCTGGGGCAGTGGGAGTGGGGGGTGTTACCAGGTCACCAAACAGCTGTCTGCGAGACAGAATGGCCGCAAGGGGAGTGGAACAAAAACACACACACACACACACACATTTTTACACACACATGCAAACAGGGTTTCATGTGCTTTTCCCAATGCACTAAACTGATCAATCAATTACTATTTCATATCCCTCTTTGGGACACAGGAAAACACATGACACGTTTAAAGGGTTGGAAAGCCATACACATTGTACACAAATCATGACTTCATACATATATATATATATATATATATATATATATATATATACAAACCCCAAAACCAGTGAAGTTGTCATGTTGTGTAAATGGTAAATAAAAACAGAATACAATGATTTGCAAATCCTTTTCAACTTATATTCAATTGAATAGACTGCAAAGACAAGATATTTAATGTTCCAACTGAAAAACGTTGTTATTTTTTGCAAATATGAGTTCATTTGGAATTTGATGCCTGCAGCATGTATCAAAAAAGCTGGCACAAGTGGCAAAAAAGACTGAGAAAGTTGAGGAATGCTCATCAAACACTTATTTGGAACATCCCACAGGTGAACAGGCTAATTGGGAACAGGTGGGTGCCATGATTGGGTATAAAAGCAGCTTCCATGAAATGCTCAGTCATTCACAAACAAGGATGGGGTGAGGGTCACCACTTTGTGAACAAATGCGTGAGCAAATTGTCCAACAGTTTAAGAACAACATTTCTCAATGAGCTATTGCAAGGCATTTAGGGATTTCATCATCTAATCTGGAGAAATCACTGCACGTAAGCGATGATATTATGGACCTTCAATCCCTCAGGCGGTACTGCATCAAAAACGACATCAGTGTGTAAAGGATATCACCACATGGGCTCAGGAACACTTCAAAAAACCACTGTCAGTAACTACAGTTTGTCGCTGCATCTGTAAGTGCAAGTTAAAACTCTACTATGCAAAGCCATTTATCAACAACACCCAGAAATGCCGCCGGCTACTCTGGGCCTGAGCTTATCTATGATGGACTGATGCAAAGTGGAAAAAGGTTCTGTGGTCTGACGAGTCCACATATCAAATTGTTTTTGGAAACTGTGGATGCCGTGTCCTCCGGATCAAAGAGGAAAAGAACCCTCCGGACTGTTCTCGGCGCAAAGTTGAAAAGCCAGCATCTGTGATGGTATGGGGGTGTATTAGTGCCCAAGGCATGGGTAACTTACACATCTGTGAAGGCACCATTAATGCTGAAAGGTACATACAGGTTTTGGAGCAACATATGTTGCCATCCAAGCAACGTTATCATGGACGCCCCTGCTTATTTCAGCAAGACAATGCCAAGCCACGTGTTACAACAGCGTGGCTTCGAAGTCAAAGAGTGCGGGTACTAGACTGGCCTGCCTGTAGTCCAGACCTGTCTCCCATTGAAAATGTGTGGCGCATTATGAAGCCTAAAATACCACAAGGGAGACCCCGGACTGTTGAACAACTTAAGTTGTACATCAAGCAAGAATGGGAAAGAATTCCACCTGAAAAGCTTAAAAAATTGGTCTCCTCAGTTCCCAAACGTTTTCTGAGTGTTGTTAAAAGGAAAGGCCATGTAACACAGTGGTAAAAATGCCCCTGTGCCAACTTTTTTGAAATGTATTGCTGCCATTGAATTCTAAGTTAATGATTATTTGCACACAAAAAAATTAAGTTTCTCAGTGTGAGCATTAAATATTTTGTCTTTGCAGTCTATTCAATTGAATATAAGTTGAAAAGGATTTGCAAATCATTGTATTCTGTTTTTATTTACCATTTACACAACGTGCCAACTTCACTGCTTTTGGGTTTTGTATTAATATCTACGATTAAAGATCATAAAGAGACAATTGCTCAAATGACAATGAAAGAAAGGGGAAAAAAGAGTTCTGATTGACACGTAATCAATATGATTAGAAAATGTGTTCGACAAAACATTCAGTTTTTAGTGTCCCGGCTGATAGCTAATGATGTGTCTCCATACTGTCATGTCTGTTGATCATGTTTTTGTTTAGTTATGTTCTGCTTGGTTTTTGGACACTTTTTAGTTCCTGCTTTCACTCCCTTGTTTTGTTACCACAGCAACCATTAGTTTCACCTGTTTCACGTTTTGTACTTGCGCACCTGTCACAAATCATGTCTGTATTATTTAAGCCCATTGTTGCCAGGAAGTCCGCCTGGCGACATTACCTCTGCTCGCTTCATGCCATGCTACTTCTGGTACTCATGCCTGTTTGTAGTTATGCTTCTTGCCATGCCACGTAAGTTTTGTTTTTTCATGTCACAGTTAGCGAGTTTTGCTTCATGTTCATAGTTTCTGCCTTTGTGCAAGTTTTTGTTTAATTAGCCGAGTTTTTGTACTTCCGCCTTGTGCGCGCCTTTTGTTCCTTTTTATAGTAATAATAAAATATGTCCTTACCTACACGCCTTGCCCGCTCCAACTTTCCTTTGCATTCCGGGAAAACAAAACACCCCATAGTCCCCTTCTTGACACATACACGTGTGGAGCTGCTTCCCTCAGTGAATAATAGTCACCTCCGTTGCATTGCAGTATTATTATCACTGCAAGACGAGGCTAAACATGTTACAAACCGAGAGCAAGCAGGAGCAGGCATGCTACCAAAAGTGTCTTATTGCAGTGAAACTTGCCAAGGGACATGTAACCAAATATTAACATTGCTGTATGTATACTTTTGACCCAGCAGATTTGCTCACATTTTCAGTAGACCCATAATAAATTCATAAAAGAACCAAACTTCATGAATGTTTTTTCTGACCAACAAGTATGTGCTCCAATCACTCTATCACAAAAAAATAAGAGTTGTAGAAATTATTGGGAACTCAAGACAGCCATGACATTATGTTCTTAACAAGTGTATGTAAACTTTTGACCGCGACTGTATGTGTGTGTACGCACATATGTGTGTATATATATATATATATATACACGTGTGTATATATGTGTGTGTGTTTATGTGTATATATATATATATATATATATATATATATATATACACACACACACGTGTATATATATACAGTATATGTGTGTACATATATATGTGTGTATATATTTATATATTTACTGTAAATATATTTTATTTGTTTATTTTTATTTACAATCACATTATTTTAGATTGTGAGATTAGATTGTTTGCAAAACGTACTGTCACACTGGCAGAGACGGGTAGAGTAGCCAGAAACTTTAGTCAAGTATGAGTACTCTTACTTTAAAGTACTGTATTATGACTCAAGTAATAGTAAAAAGTACCGTATTTTCCGTATATATATATATATATATATATATATATATATATATATATATAATATGTTTCATATATTAGCCGCACCAGACCATAAGCCGCAGATATACACAATCTGAAATGAGATATTTACACAGAAATATTTTGGAGATGTTTATTTACATACCTTAGTTGTTTCCAAACGGTGCCTGTAACAGAGCAGTAAAACGGCTGATCAAACAAAACAGAAGTCATCGTCATGGAACCACCTGCTGCGCAAGCTCGCTCTCCAATCAGCTAAACAGACTCAATGACTCCACGGTGACGTTTTGGTGAATTTACTGAGGAATTTGTGAAACTGAAACAATGCAAAAAGAATGCCGTTGTAATTTAATAATACTAACACCGACACTCGTAAACGTGTTAGCTTATTAGCTAATGCTAACAACTAATGCTAGCTTGATTACATTATGATAGCACATACACGTCTGCATGAAAACACTCCTACAGACATCACACATGGGACGCTTCAGTAAGCAAGAATTGTTTTAGGTACATTGCTTGTATTCCGACTAGTGATTTCTTCCTGGAGATAAAAAAAAAACAGTGGTGGTCAACCAAGCCAAGATGGCTGTTGTACAGCAAGTAGTGTGCCTGCTAAATTTGCGGGACACAGCTAGAATGTGTCATCAAATTGCATTATCAAATTTGTACCATTTATATGAGGGATTCTCAAACCGTGGTATGAGCTTCACCTAGTGGTACGCCAAATAATCACCCAATTAACTATTCAAACAACAATGTTATTGTTTAAACTGCCTGTAATGTTACAGTATATACACAAATATACATGTGTATATATATATATATATATATATATATATATATATATAAAATTTTGGGGGGGGGTAAATAAATACAGTACTTAAACATCTTATTCGACTTATGGTTTTAAAATCAAGTTATCCATCAAATTATGCAATAAATTATAATACTTTATATATTTTAAGATAAAATTATGCTGACTGAGCTGCCAGTTGTTACCGTACAGTGTATAAGGCTTTATCCAGCATATTACCGTAAAAAGAAAAAAAAAATGGGGTAATTTGTTGACCTGTGTTTTTTTTTACAGTAAACTAAACTGTGGTACCGTTTCTTCTATTTACAGCAATACTTTTTTTTTTTAATTATTTTTTGTATGAATCAATCAACAAAACAATACACAACAACACTACAACAATGCAATCCAATTCCAAAACCAAACCCGTCCCAGCAACATTAAGAACAACAATAAACAGAGTAATTGAAAGCAATTGAGGACACACAAATCCAAATGTAGTGAAACAAAAATGAACATTATCGACAACAGCATCAATATTAGTAACAATTTCAAAATAGCAGTGACTAAAAAAACCCTCATTGAAAACCATCATCATTAAAAACATTAATAAAAAATACTAAAAAAATGAGTGTGTCACGGTGGCTTACACTTGCATCACATCCCATAAGCCCGCCAACACACCGCGTCCAACATTTTCTACAAAGATATAATAAGTCATATTTTGGTTCATTTATTAGTTGAAACAAATTTAAATAATGGATCCCATATTCCAATATATGACTCATTATTATCTAAACTAAATGCAGTTTGTTCTACTGATATCATCTCCATAGCTTGTGTGTACCAGTCAGTATGAGTTGGACTATCAACAGCTATCCATTTTTTAAATATTACCCTTTTTGTTATTATTCATATTGAAAGAAAAGCATTTTTACTCTTTGATGACACGTTACTAAATTGATGTAGATCCCCAAGAATACAAGTTTAATACTCAATAAATAAACAACTGTAGAAAAAAAAGTGTCACTTTGTTTTTTTTTACAGTGAAATGCTGTAAAAAAAAAAAAAAAAAAAAGAAACATTGTAAATTTGCCTCTAAAACTGGCGAATGAGCTGCCACTTTTTTTTTTTTTTTACTGTAAAATGTACTCTTATAATACTGTAAACGGAAAAAAGTACCACTATGTTTTGTTTTTTTAACGATAAACTTCTGGCCACTGTGTTTCCGTTGACAGTGATGCACTGCAGAAACAACAAATGTTGAATTTTACCGTAAAAAAAAACAAAAACAAAAACCATCAGCACTATTTTTACATTTACAGTATGTAAAGAAAAACATGGCAAATTGTCTAACTTTGTGTCAGCCTGTTAATACAGATGACATTATTTTCTCATGCGATATTGGAGCCTTGAGTATTGGCTGATACCAGTATTGAGCCGATACGGTGTCAGCACAAATGATGTATTATTTAGTAGTGTGGAATGTCAGAAAAGATTTGATCAAGTGAAATAAGTCAAACAGAGAACACTAACATATTTATTATTAACCATCTGGAATGGACTTATGCTGTCTTTAAATTGAAGTGGAGTGTTTTTTGGGGGGTTTTTTTTATTTATTTTTTTATTGACACAATAATGTGACATAGTAACACGTTTGTTACTGGATACAATTTTAATACGCCTTGAAGACTTTGAATCTGTATTTAATATTATTTAATATTTGTTTATATTGACAAATGTAATTTTTTTTAAACTGCAATATTGTGCACTTAAAGAACTTATTATGTGAATCTGTTAGTTGTTGTCCATTTAGGACTCCAGTTATCTTTATCTATCGTGTGCTAATCCAATTATTGTCATTCTTGGTTATTAATATCAAAATGTAAGCTTTTTCTCACCACATTGTCTTTTTGCTCTTTTTTCTTGCATCGTTACTTATTTTGTTTGATTTTATTTCAACAATAACTCTAGATGTTACAATACAAAGGAACATTTTTATCACTTTTATGTGTGCGGAGTTTCAGTTCCACGGATGTCACCGGTTCGAGTCCCCGGCTGTCAAGATTAATTTTCTCTATGAGCTTTTTCTAAATATGAGTTATGGCATTTCACTTCTTCTCAAACGTATGTATTGTAGCGAATGGCTACGGGGCGTTAGCCAATGACTTTGGCTGGGGGGCGGGACTTCCGGGAGAGATAGGGAAGTGACGTTGTTAATAGGAAGTGGGGGTTCGAGTTTTGCCGGGGAAAAGGATAGACACACATTGGAGCTGTTGTGTGGTTGAATTACATCTTGTGCAACACGACAAACAAAGAAGTTGTATGAGCCTACATTCCTGGGATTATTACACTGGTGTCAGAAGTAAAAACGGCGATTTTGAAAGAGACTTTGTCGCTCCTTAGCCAGTTAGCTTCGGTCTGTGAGTTAGCTAGGACCGCAAGCCGTTTAGCATGTTTAGCTCCGGTGAGAATAAGTTTAAAGTTGAGCGGGATGACGCTGTTTTGGAGCGGGTGACCGTCGAACAGCCGCGCTCCTGCTCGCACACAAGTGGCCCGTCGGCCCGTGAAGACGTAAAGATGTCGCCGCTGCCGCCGCCACCCACTACTTCCCCGCACGGCGCCCCCCCCCCCCCCCCACCGTCTGATGCCTCAGTGAAGACGGCAAAATTTGCCGGTGGATCAGATTGGGAGGCGTTCCACGCTCAATTTGAACTGTTGGCGGACGCTAGAAGGTGGGAAGCGAGGGACAAAGCATTACAATTGGCTTTGTGTCTGGAGGGAGAGGCTCTTTTATGCCTCCTGCTGCTGGACCCTGAACAGAAGCGGTGCTACACAGCCCTGGTGGGGGCGCTCAAGAGGAGGTTTGGGAGATGGTCTCAGCCAGCGCTTTTAAAAACTGAACTGAGAGGGAGGTGCAGGAAGCCTGGCGAGCCACTCCGGGGGCTCGCTAATGACATTGAGGGCCAGGTGCGCCGTGCATATGGTCACCTCCCTACTGATGCACGGAACGAGCTTGCAACTGACCTGTTTGTTGGAGCCATTATGCCTCCTGACCTGCGCGTGCAAGTGCAGCTTCAGCACCCGAGGTCCCTCCAGTAAGCCCTGGAAGTTGCCATTGAGAGGGAGATGCTGGGGAGTGCAGCTGCAGCCGGGGAACTGGAAATTAAACCCCATCCAGTGAGGACGGCATCGTTACACCCGTCTAGTGACGGGGCTCCGGCTTGGGCGACAGAAATTACCAAACTACTGAGGGCGGTGACTCTGCAAAGTCAATGTGGCCCGCGCCCCATGCAGGTCTGCTGAGGATGTGGCCAACCAGGACACTTTCGTAGGGAGTGCCCTGCCACTCGTCAGGAGCCGGGAAACGGTGCCGGGCCCGCATAATCAGGGGTATGCGGGCCCCTACGTTCACCGCGGATCCTGACTCGCCAGCCCAGGCTCGTCAGGCAGGGGAGGGAGCCCGTCAGCACAGCCAGGGGGAGGTGCGCCATGCCCCCAGAAGCAGAAGACGACTCGCCTTCTACACCTTCTTCTCGCTTTCGGGCAACCGGAGAAGCCCAGCGGCACAGCCAGGGGGGAGGTGCCACCTATGGCGGTGGGCTGGACATGGGGGGGCCCAAAGTAGGGGACTACTGCCACGTTGCTGTCTCTGTCCAGGGGGTGCCTACCGTGGGCCTGGTGGACACAGGGTCATCGGTAACGCTAGTAAGACCGGACGTTCTGGGTGCCTGCTAGACATGGGCAGGGGTACACTTAACTTACCGGGGGGCCTTACAGTTTCCATGGGTACTCTAGTTCCCGGGCCCCTACCCGTTTCACCGCATGCCTCTGCATTCTTGTTGCCTCACACCACACCAGTTACTACTCCTGCCCTCGCCCTGTCTTCCTTCAGCCAATGAGGGGGGGAGACAGAGCTGTTTATTACCCAGGGATGCCAGCCCTGGGCAACCCCGCCCACGGCCCCCCGTCCGCAGCCAGCACCCTCGATCATAGGGGGAAGGGTGTGGAGAGAGGAGTACGGAGACCTGGAAAAACAACAACAGGAGCAACTGAAACAGCTGCTGATGGAATTCCAGGGCAGCTTTGCAATGAATGACAGTGAAGTGGGGTGAAGTGGGAAGAACCCACTTGGCAGAGCATGTAATAGACACTGGCTTGGCGCGGCCCATCAAGTGCCACCCGCGCTGCATCCCCCTCGCTCGACAGCAGGCATGCGACAAGGCCGTGGATGACCTGTTGCAGGCCGACTTTATTGAGCCGTCTGAGAGCCCCTGGGCGGCACCTGTGGTCATGGTCGCAAAGAAGAAGGCTGGTGATTGGCGATTCTGTGTGGATTACAGACGGCTGAACGAAGTGTCCACAAAGGACTCTTACCCCTTCCCCCGTATTGATGAGTTCTTCGACCTAGTTTCCGGCTCCTCGTGGTTCACCACTCTGGACCTTAAAAGCGGATATTACCAAGTACCCCTTTCTTCCGAATCTCGCCCTAAATCTGTCTTTTGTACTGGCCGTGGCTTGTGGCAATTCAAAGTCCTTAGTTTTGGCCTCTGTAATTCCCCCGCCACTTTTGCCCAGGTTATGGACAAAGTGCTCCCTGGTATTCCCCGCCAAGAGTGCCTGGTATACCTGGACGACATCCTGGTACATGGGCGTTCTTTCGAAGCAGCCCTGGGGTCCCTGATGAGAGTCCTGGAGAGGATTCGAGCAGCGGGCCTTAAACTGCACCTTGAGAAATGCAGTTTCATGCGGCGAGAGGTAGCCTTCTTGGCATCGGCGCCATGGGCGAGAAGGTGCGGGCTGTGAGAGACTGGCCCGCCCATCAGGACCAAGGACAGCTGAAGAGCTTCATCGGGCTTGCCTCTTACTATCGGAGGCACGTGCGGGGTTTTGCTACAATCGCCGTGCCCCTATATCGATTGCTGGAAAAAAAGCAAAGACGTTGTGTGGTCCGAAGGGTGCCAGGAGGCATTCTGGGGGCTAAAACGGGCCCTGTGTGAGGCCCCGGTACTCACCCCACCTGACCTCGCCCTGCCCTTCTTACTGGACACTGATGCCAGCGGTGTGGGGGTGGGGGGCGTACTTGCACAGCCGTGGCAGGAAGGGGAGAGGGTGGTGGCATACTTCAGCCAGAAACTCACAAAGTCGGAACGAAATTACTGTGTCGTAAAACAAAAGCACTATTATGACGTGACGACCCGAGGGAGGGACTTCGCACCAGGCTAGTTTGTCTGGGTCTACAACCCGATTCGGAAGAAGGGCCGCAGTGCCAAGCTGTACAGCAAATGGACAGGGCCCTGTAGGATACTTCAGAAGCTGGGAAAGGTTGTGTATCGTGTCCAGCTACCCCCCCCCCCCCCCCCTCCACAGAGACAGACTTGCCCCCTACCGAGGGGGGTCCCACTTCCCCTGCCTCGGATACACAGGTGACCTCTCCCTTGCCCGCCCAGCCCTTCCCCAATTCCCCGCTTAAGCACCAGAACGAACCAATTTCCCCACCCGTCTTGTCCCCCACCCCCTCCAGTTCCCTCCCGAGGACTGGCACACCCGACCCAGTTGTCCCAACCCTGGGGGACTGGGAGGAAGCGGCCGAGGCGGAAGAAGAGGCCTCCGAAACTCTTGCAAGATTTTGTGGCGTCCTTAGACTGAGGGAAAATAAGGGAAGGGGGACGTTTGTGAAGCAGCTGTGCTGTAACGGTTACGTTGTCTACACTGTTTTGTTTGCACTAATGGGTTGCTCTGATTTACATGCTGCTATGTTACCAAAGGTGGCCTTACGGGTCAGTCCTCGAAGGCGAGGACTTTTTGTAAGGGGGGGTGGTGATGTAGTGGCTGGCTACGGGGTGTTAGCCAATAACTTTGGCTGGGGGGGCGGGACTTCCGGGAGAGATAGGGAAGTGACGTTGTTAATAGGAAGTGGGGGTTCGAGTTTTGCCCGGAAAAAGGATAGACACACATTGGAGCTGTTGTGTGGTTGAATTACATCTTGTGCAATAAAGACGAGACAAACAAAGAAAGCGTATGAGCCTACATTCCTGGGATTATTACAGTATTTAGGTGTGACAAATGTTTAGTGGATATAAAAAGTTGTGATTAAAAGAGATAGCATTTTCAGATGTGTGCATGAATAGTCACTTTTTTTTTTTTTTTATTCCACAGAATTATGCATTTTCTAGAGTTGGTTAGACAGAAAAATTGTCACGTATAATGGAAACAAAGCAAGGCAGCATAATTAACTAATTCATTTTTGCTGCGTTTGTCGCCATCTAGTGGTTATTTTGGGTTCAGCAGCCTGCCTGCTTTTCAGACACGACACTTTGTTTCTGCAAATTATTTGACGGATATTTTTCACCTTTTATTTAAAGGAAGTATATTTCCGTTCATATACTACACGTAAGCATACAATTACTTTTACTTATTCATTAATATTTCCCTGAAATGACCACAAAACTTCTAATTACTGCGTGTTTTCTTGACAGGAAGTCGACAACGTGTGTTTTATTTTGACAGCCTTTGCGGGAGCCGCATTGCATGACGGGAAAGTAGTCTTCTGGGTCTTGTAGGACACAGTCAATGCTGTGATTTGTCGTTGTTTTTAGCCTTCACCATACTTGCCAACCCTCCCGGATTTTCCGGGAGACTCCCGAAATTCAGCGCCTCTCCCGAAAACCTCCCGGGACAAATTTTCTCCCGAAAAACTCCCGAAATTCCGGCGGAGCTGGAGGCCACGCCCCCTCCAGCTCCATGCGGACCTGAGTGACGTGTTGACAACACACAACAAAAGCAGTTCGTCTGCCGTAAACAGCAATGTTGTGACACTTTTAAACAGGACAATACTGCCATCACAATACTGCCATACACCCATAATGTGTCACATTTTTGTGTTGATTTATTTATTTTATTTTGTGGTTTGAATTCGTTTTTGGAGCTGTCATTACACATTTATCAGTATTCACATTGGTCAGTAGGGGGCAGTAAGGCGTTTCTTCCCAATTCACCTGCAGACCGGAAGTATCTTGTCATTCTGATGAGCGCGACCAGTCTGTGAACAATTGAAACGTCCTGTGTGCTTTTTCCTCCCGTATAACAGGTTAGTTTTGGTGAATCAACTCACTGAATAATATCCATGTGATCTTTATAAGTTTAAGTACACACTCTGATGGTGGAGCCTAACTCTAATGTGTTTGTGAGTTGTAGTTTGTATTTGTGAATGAATCCAGTGCACAGCTGCAGTAATCAATACAAAAAGGCGACGTGAGTACGCAATGTTTATATAAGAACTTCTGATCCTAATTCAGACTCCCAAATTAGAGCTCCCGTTTTCTTATTGATTTTATAATGTATATTTGTATATTGTGTGTGTTCTGAAATAGTGACAGAAAATAGAACAAGGATGGACAATTCAACCCTTAACTCAACAATGAGTAGATGAGTGTTATGTGTGTGTATATGTGTAAATAAATGAACACTGAAATTCAAGTATTTATTTTATTTATATATATATATATATATATATATATATATATATATATATATATATATATATATATATATATATATATATATATCTTAACCACGCCCCCAACCACGCCCCCCGCCCCACCCCCAACCCCAACCACGCCCCCACCCCCCACCCCCCACCTCCCGAAATCGGAGGTCTCAAGGTTGGCAAGTATGGCCTTCACACGCTTCAGAAAGCAACGACTGTAAGTAATTAAATGTCTAAAAGTTAAAATGAAAATGTTATCTAACTTTTATTTGTCATATGTGCATTATTGTTGACCGTTTTTGTGGCTAATTGACTGCTGCTATATTATCGGGTATGTAATGCGCGTTTGTCGCCATCTAGTGGTCATTCGGGGTTCATCAACCTGCCTTCTTTTTGCATTATGCAAATCCATCCATTTCTACCGCTTGTCCCTTTCGGGGTCATAAATCCATATTATTGGAGATTGAATACCAAGTAATGCATGATATAATCATATTTATATTTTTCTGCTCGATACTGCAGTTTCGTCGGTTGCATCTCCTGGCTTTACTGGGAGTAAACAACACGTGGTGGGAACGGTTTTTGGGCCATTTTAAAATGGAAAATATGTGCAAAAAAGTTTTTATAATTTTTAAAATCATAGTTTGACCTCTATTTGATTCAGACGACCTATTCAAAAATTGTGACATCCCATATTTAAACATTTACAATTACAAAAGCCCAGTCGGCTTTGGGCAGTTTTGCTTCATTTGCACATTTCAGAGTGGCCTTTTATCGTGGGCAGCCTGAGGCACACCTGTGCAATAATCACGCTGTTTAATCAGCATCTTGATGTGCCACACCTGCGAGGTGGGATGGATTATCTTGGCAAATGCTCAAAAAGAGCAGAAACTTTTGTTTTATTTGTTGATCTGTAGCACCCCCCAGTGGAAATCCATGTGTGTTGCAGCTGAAAAAAATAGCAAAGACAAAGCATCGGTCCGAAGACTTTATTTGTAACCACACAAATTTGCAAGGACACAATCATTGAAGACTTGAGTGCATATTTGCAACCATACAATCTTGCAAGAAATGCCATTTGTTTCCAAATGAATAGAAAAGTGTGCACTTGAGCAACTTAATTAACTCTTTTTGAAATCCACGGACAAGATCTTGTTCATGGTGAACAAATCCAATGACTATGACAGCCAAGTGGCACAACATTCACATCTCCAACACTACATCATCCATTTTAGGAGCAACTTCAAAGCAGACTTATTTTGTTCCCCAACGTTCACATTTAAAGACGCAGAGGTTCTTAAAAGTGTTTGCTAGGACTGAATCCAAAGTCAAATATGTGCCAGTAGAGCTGCTTGGTTGCCATGGTGACATGTCGTCTCACTCCCACACCTGGACCAACACAGACATGATGGTGGCCACCACCACCAGCAGGACCGAGGCGCCGGACTGGGCGCATGCATGTTGCACTTCTTTTTAGCATCAGTATCAGTAATAACGGGTGCATGCAGCGGCCGCGGAGCCCTTGACGAGTCCGTTGGTCGCTAATATCAACATAAAGGTTGGTATCAGTATCAGATTGATATCAGCAGGATTTTTCACAAATACATTTTTGTTGTGTTATTCTGTTTTACTGCCATTATAATCACAATGAAGACAAAATCACTGAATCTAAACTGAAAACATGTAAATATATCGTACCAAAGGGCTGATGCGATACTATTTACATGTTTTCATATTAGGCTAGTACTACTCCGAGGGCCCAAAGCAGGACGTTAGTGATCTGCATACTGTCAAAAAAGCTGGCGTGATGAAAACACTCAGGAAGTAGAAGCGAGAGATGTCCGTTCAACTGCTGCTGCTGTTTGTGTGCAATCATATCATGCTCCACGTATATAGCATTCTCTCGTCGTGACGTGGGATCACTGTCGTCCATCACAGCAGGCCTGACCCACGTCACGGTACCTTTGGATCGTCCACGTCCGGTTACGTATCAAGAGCGTCGGGTCTCGGAACACCCGCCTGGAATTCAGTGGCGGGCCGTGCGTTTGCCACCTAGGCCTTCAGTTAGGGCTGGGCGATATATCGAATATACTCGATATATCGCGGGTTTGTGTCTGTGCGATATAGAAAATGACTATATCGGGATATTCGAGTATACGTTCTCACGCTGTTGCTTTTAACTGCAGGCATTACACTACATGCGTTTCTCAGTCTTTCTTGTCTCTTCTTCTCAACAACAAGCGCACCTTCTTACATATGTCACATACTGCAACGTCATACGCCCTCGCCGAGCAGAGAAGTAGCAGCATGGGTAACGTTAGCAGTGATGCTAGCGGAGTGGTGCCACTGGTAATACGAGAGAAAGAAGGTGCAAATCTGGTAACAAATGGAGGAAGAAGAATTAATTCCCAAGAATAACAGCTCCGGGGTCCATCGTCTTGCGGTGATTTGGCTTCAAGCGGGAAGATGTTGAACAGACAACCGTAATATGTCAAGTATGCGACAAAAGCGTTGCTACAAAAAGTAGCATTTCTGCTAATTTGCAGCATAATTTGAAAAGTCACCCGCTAGAGAATGAAGAGTGCTTGATGCTCCGCAGGTCAACATCTCCAGCCGGTGCCACACCAACAAAATGCCCAAGCAACCATTTCCACATCAACACCGTATGAAAAAAATAGTCAACAACAGAAGGAGATAACGTCCGCAGGAAACTACCACATACACTGTAAAAACTGTTGCCTAGATCTAACTCAATAAAAATAAGGCAACATTTTCCAAGCAATTTTCGTTAGTTTAGTCAACTAATTGGTATTTTGAGTAAGTAGAACTTAATAATATGCATTTCGATTTATGCAAAACGATTAAGTTGCGTTTACAGAAAAAGCCAAGAAATTTAGTAAAATCAATGTAAAAAAAAACATCAGCATATTAAACACACAAGACTTAATTAAAATAAGTAACATTTAAATGAAAAAATAATTTTTGTACTCAATTTTATTAATTTTGACCAACTTACCCTTTCTTTGTTTTGAAAATGGAAACTGCTTAAAATAATTTTATAATTTAAAAATCAAGACATATCAAATTCCAACCATTATTAAATCATTACCATATAAAAACAGTGGCAATGAGCTGGACAGTATGAACAGTCAACATCCATATTATACAAGAATGCATGACCTCAACTTTTTAAAGTGCTGTATAGAACACCTTCACAGTAGTTTTCTTTTTTAACCGTAAACATATTAAAACATTTTCACAAGCCATATCCAAACCTGTCAATAAGCTGGACAGTATTAACAGTCAAGAACATCAGTATTTAGTGCATAAAATAATGCATGACCTCAGCATCTCAAGTTGTACTTAGAACATTCACAGTACAGTTTCTTGCTAAAACAATTTAACATTAAGATTATCTGTACTTCTGTAACAATTCACAAGCAGAACACCTTCACTGTAGTGTCTTTCAGTGTGTATATTTTGAAACATTTTAACTTAAACAACTCACAGATCCCTCCTTCTGACCAGCTGGAGCTTCACAGTGGGGCAATTTAGTGTGTATAAAACATAAAAAAACTTAATTTACACACCAGAAACGATGACCTGGAGCTTTGTATAAAACCTGAACAGGACAAACCGTTACAACATTCTGAAGAATTCCACTCAATGAACAATGTATAATGATTTTGAACAGACACAAGAAAATAGCTGTTCAAAAGTGCAAGCTGACAGTCATGGCTCACTGCCTAAGCTAGAAGCTTGTTTTTGAGAGTCATGAATTTGGGGGTTGGTTTTGGGCGCAGTGTGTCAAGTCCCACAAAAAGTCTTTGAAACACCTCAAATGTTTTGGAAAGTTTGGATGGATACTCAAGATTAAGTGCATACGTCAACCCCAGAAGTAGGCAGCATGCTTTGACCAGGTTTCCAAGATGAGTAAGGACTGGTACTCCCTCAAGGATGATTCCTACTGCATTTGGCTCACGACAGATGTAGATGCTCATATTCTTCATTTCCAGGTCCTCATGAACAGCGGTCTCTGCAGTTCCCTTTGAGATACAAAAACAGTAATTACAAACATCTAATTTTATATTTACAGTAATATAAGTTGTGTGATTTAATTCAGATAATGATTACTTTTGTGAAGACCATTTTGAAAACTTTTGAATTCTAATTTGAGATCTTGTACATTAAACTTGGTACAATAGATGCATTTCCAGCCACATGTTTTTTATTGGCATTTCTAATTTGCATATAAAAAACCTGAATAGAACCACCAGAAATTAAAACAAAGTAATATGTTATATATATATATATATATATATATATATATATATATATATATATATATATATATATAGAGTAAATGTTTTAATGCTTGTTTAAGGGGAGTATTTTTTGTTTGCATTGTTTTTTTAGGGCAAAGAGAAACACAAGACAGAAAGGCATCACTCTGTGGTGCTATGCTAATTGGCTATCCTGGGGCTCTTGCCAACTAGCTGCATGCTCGACCTCCACCTGACAACTGCTGGTTCAGTCAGTTCACATAAAAGTAAACCCAATTTAAGCTTGTACATCAGACTGATCCAAACCTGCTTTTAAACAATACTTACAGTAGTCAGAGATTAGCTGCTGTCCACTCTCTCCCATGTACTCTATGAGGCATCTCACAGTCACATCTCTCTTCTTCACTGCAGAGGCACTTGGGTCCTAGAGTTAAGAGAAGAAGAATAAATTAATTAATTTTGTTGGCAATTTTACTCAATCAATCAATCAATCAATCTTTATTTATATAGCCCTAAATCACAAGTGTCTCAAAGGGCTGCACAAGCCACAACGACATCCTCGGTACAGAGCCCACATAAGGGCAAGGAAAAACTCACCCCAGTGGGACGTCGATGTGAATGACTATGAGAAACCTTGGAGAGGACCGCATATGTGGGTAACCCCCCCCCCTCTAGGGGAGACCGAAAGCAATGGATGTCGAGTGGGTCTGACATAATATTGTGAGAGTCCAGTCCATAGTGGATCCAACATAATAGTAAGAGTCCAGTCCGTAGTGGGGCCAGCAGGACACCATCCCGAGCGGAGACGGGTCAGCAGCGCAGAGATGTTCCCAGCCGATGCACAGGCGAGCGGTCCACCCCGGGTCCCGACTCTGGACAGCCAGCACTTCATCCATGGCCACCGCCCCCCCCTCCACAAGGAAAAGGGGAGCAGAGGAGAAAAGAAAAGAAACGGCAGATCAACTGGTCTAACAGGGGGGTCTATTTAAAGGCTAGAGTATACAAATTAGTTTTAAGATGGGACTTAAATGCTTCTACTGAGGTAGCATCTCTAATTGTTACCGGGAGGGCATTCCATAGTACTGGAGCCCCAATAGAAAACGCTCTATAGCCCGCAGACTTTTTTTGGGCTCTGGGAATCACTAATAAGCCGGAGTTCTACTCCAAATCTGTGATACCGTTATTAGAGCATGATTACAGATTCAGTTTAAACTTTTAAACCACTTTTAACCCACCTGTATCAGTTCCATCAACAAGTTCTTGATGCGCTGCAGTCACTCCTCCTTTTGCACTGAAGAGCTCCAGGAGTTTTGGCGTGTACCTGTCCAGTTGGGACATAAATGTTGATTCCAGTGGAACAGCAGTGCACCTTCGGACACTTCATTAATCTGTAAGACAGCAAATGTTGACCGTTACTGATATTAAGGGTATTAGTATACATTTTCAGGCAAAAAGTGAGTCTAGTATGTCATGTCCAAGTCACAATGGAAACTTGGTCAGGAAAAATAGAACGATAATAAAATAGAATAGAAGATATTCTACGAGTCGGTGGTGGCAGGCGCCTTCTTGTACGCCATGGCCTGCTGGGGCAGCGGGCTGAGAGCGAGGGACGCAAACAGACCGGACAAGTTGGTAGAGAAGGCCAGTAACGTGGTGGGAGTGGAGCTAGACTCTCTGGCGGTGGTGTCAGAGAGGAGAAGTCTAGCATCTTGACAGATGAGAGCGAAGGGATTTATAAGAGCATGGGCAACCTACATGAATGCAATGCAAGGAATGGCTGTGTCCAAAGGTCCCATGGTGCAGTCTGTAATGCTTTAAAATGTCACTCTTGGTTGGTACAACAGTGCTGCACAACACCATCTGTCATTGGAGAGAGAGAACAAAAAAGACAAGTTATGGTTCATGTCTAACCTCTTGGATATATAAGACCGATTAGAGCCCTTTATATCTGTTTTTTTTACACCCTAATATACTCATTTGCAGTATTTCCTCAAGATTTTTTTGTAGCCACGGTGGTCTAAGTTGGTAACCTAGCAACAGTAGGGGGGTCCGGGGGCATGCCCCCACGGAAGAAAAATTTGAAAATGTACCTTTTAAATGGTGACTACTGGTGAGATTTTTTTTGGGGGGGGGGGGAATGTTGAGATTGAGACTTACACAATGAGTGTTATTCTTACAAGAGTAGCGTTTTGCCTAGGAGTGTGCATGGAAAGTTTTGCCTAGGAGTGTGCTTGGACAGTTTTGCCTAGGAGTGTGCATGGACAGTTTTGCCTAGGAGTGTGCATGGACAGTTTTGCCTAGGAGTGTGCTTGGACAGTTTTGCCTAGGAGTGTGCATGGACAGTTTTGCCTAGGAGTGTGCTTGGACAGTTTTGCCTAGGAGTGTGCATGGACAGTTTTGCCTAGGAGTGTGCTTGGACAGTTTTGCCTAGGAGTGTGCTTGGACAGTTTTGCCTAAGAGTGTGCATGGACAGTTTTGCCTAGGAGTGTGCATGGACAGTTTTGCCTAGGAGTGTGCATGGACAGTTTTGCCTAGGAGTGTGCATGGACAGTTTTGCCTAGGAGTGTGCTTGGACAGTTTTGCCTAGGAGTGTGCTTGGACAGTTTTGCCTAGGAGTGTGCTTGGACAGTTTTGCCTAGGAGTGTGCATGGACAGTTTTGCCTAGGAGTGTGCATGGACAGTTTTGCCTAGGAGTGTGCATGGACAGTTTTGCCTAGGAGTGTGCATGGACAGTTTTGCCTAGGAGTGTGCATGGACAGTTTTGCCTAGGAGTGTGCTTGGACAGTTTTGCCTAGGAGTGTGCTTGGACAGTTTTGCCTAGGAGTGTGCTTGGACAGTTTTGCCTAGGAGTGTGCATGGACAGTTTTGCCTAGGAGTGTGCATGGACAGTTTTGCCTAGGAGTGTGCTTGGACAGTTTTGCCTAGGAGTGTGCATGGACAGTTTTGCCTAGGAGTGTGCTTGGATAGTTTTGCCTAGGAGTGTGCTTGGACAGTTTTGCCTAAGAGTGTGCATGGACAGTTTTGCCTAGGAGTGTGCATGGACAGTTTTGCCTAGGAGTGTGCATGGACAGTTTTGCCTAGGAGTGTGCATGGACAGTTTTGCCTAGGAGTGTGCTTGGACAGTTTTGCCTAGGAGTGTGCTTGGACAGTTTTGCCTAGGAGTGTGCATGGACAGTTTTGCCTAGGAGTGTGCATGGACAGTTTTGCCTAGGAGTGTGCTTGGACAGTTTTGCCTAGGAGTGTGCTTGGACAGTTTTGCCTAGGAGTGTGCATGGACAGTTTTGCCTAGGAGTGTGCATGGACAGTTTTGCCTAGGAGTGTGCATGGACAGTTTTGCCTAGGAGTGTGCATGGACAGTTTTGCCTAGGAGTGTGCATGGACAGTTTTGCCTAGGAGTGTGCTTGGACAGTTTTGCCTAGGAGTGTGCTTGGACAGTTTTGCCTAGGAGTGTGCATGGACAGTTTTGCCTAGGAGTGTGCATGGACAGTTTTGCCTAGGAGTGTGCATGGACAGTTTTGCCTAGGAGTGTGCATGGACAGTTTTGCCTAGGAGTGTGCATGGACAGTTTTGCCTAGGAGTGTGCATGGACAGTTTTGCCTAGGAGTGTGCTTGGACAGTTTTGCCTAGGAGTGTGCATGGACAGTTTTGCCTAGGAGTGTGCATGGACAGTTTTGCCTAGGAGTGTGCATGGACAGTTTTGCCTAGGAGTGTGCATGGACAGTTTTGCCTAGGAGTGTGCATGGAAAGTTTTGCCTAGGAGTGTGCTTGGACAGTTTTGCCTAGGAGTGTGCATGGACAGTTTTGCCTAGGAGTGTGCATGGACAGTTTTGCCTAGGAGTGTGCATGGACAGTTTTGCCTAGGAGTGTGCTTGGACAGTTTTGCCTAGGAGTGTGCTTGGACAGTTTTGCCTAGGAGTGTGCATGGACAGTTTTGCCTAGGAGTGTGCATGGACAGTTTTGCCTAGGAGTGTGCTTGGACAGTTTTGCCTAGGAGTGTGCTTGGACAGTTTTGCCTAGGAGTGTGCATGGACAGTTTTGCCTAGGAGTGTGCATGGACAGTTTTGCCTAGGAGTGTGCATGGACAGTTTTGCCTAGGAGTGTGCATGGAAAGTTTTGCCTAGGAGTGTGCTTGGACAGTTTTGCCTAGGAGTGTGCATGGACAGTTTTGCCTAGGAGTGTGCATGGACAGTTTTGCCTAGGAGTGTGCATGGACAGTTTTGCCTAGGAGTGTGCTTGGACAGTTTTGCCTAGGAGTGTGCTTGGACAGTTTTGCCTAGGAGTGTGCATGGACAGTTTTGCCTAGGAGTGTGCATGGACAGTTTTGCCTAGGAGTGTGCTTGGACAGTTTTGCCTAGGAGTGTGCTTGGACAGTTTTGCCTAGGAGTGTGCATGGACAGTTTTGCCTAGGAGTGTGCATGGACAGTTTTGCCTAGGAGTGTGCATGGACAGTTTTGCCTAGGAGTGTGCATGGACAGTTTTGCCTAGGAGTGTGCATGGACAGTTTTGCCTAGGAGTGTGCATGGACAGTTTTGCCTAGGAGTGTGCTTGGACAGTTTTGCCTAGGAGTGTGCATGGACAGTTTTGCCTAGGAGTGTGCATGGACAGTTTTGCCTAGGAGTGTGCATGGACAGTTTTGCCTAGGAGTGTGCATGGACAGTTTTGCCTAGGAGTGTGCTTGGACAGTTTTGCCTAGGAGTGTGCATGGACAGTTTTGCCTAGGAGTGTGCATGGACAGTTTTGCCTAGGAGTGTGCTTGGACAGTTTTGCCTAGGAGTGTGCATGGACAGTTTTGCCTAGG
The DNA here is from genome assembly GCF_033978685.3 of Nerophis lumbriciformis. Taxonomy (NCBI): domain Eukaryota; kingdom Metazoa; phylum Chordata; class Actinopteri; order Syngnathiformes; family Syngnathidae; genus Nerophis; species Nerophis lumbriciformis. The sequence continues at coordinate 12,453,158 of NC_084571.2, read as the reverse complement.
AGTGTGCTTGGACAGTTTTGCCTAGGAGTGTGCATGGACAGTTTTGCCTAGGAGTGTGCATGGACAGTTTTGCCTAGGAGTGTGCTTGGACAGTTTTGCCTAGGAGTGTGCTTGGACAGTTTTGCCTAGGAGTGTGCATGGACAGTTTTGCCTAGGAGTGTGCATGGAAAGTTTTGCCTAGGAGTGTGCTTGGACAGTTTTGCCTAGGAGTGTGCATGGACAGTTTTGCCTAGGAGTGTGCATGGACAGTTTTGCCTAGGAGTGTGCATGGACAGTTTTGCCTAGGAGTGTGCATGGAAAGTTTTGCCTAGGAGTGTGCTTGGACAGTTTTGCCTAGGAGTGTGCATGGACAGTTTTGCCTAGGAGTGTGCATGGACAGTTTTGCCTAGGAGTGTGCATGGACAGTTTTGCCTAGAAGTGTGCATGGACAGCAGGTCTGAGGGGGCTTCACATAGCTCTGTCAAGTGTACCTAGCTAGCTGCTAGCAACTTTGAATGCAAGCTGGTTAAGCAGCTTTAATGTGGCTGCTTATAAACTGAAGAATAAAATATTAAACTACCACGCAAAGAAAACGCTAATTATAAACTTCACAGCTATAAACAATGTTTGGTTGAAGTTAATGAGCTGTTGGAGGTAAGAGCACATTCGAAATGTCGGC
>NC_084571.2:12342500-12447500 GCF_033978685.3 Nerophis lumbriciformis | reverse complement strand
CTAAAATGTCTGTCAAAAAGAACTGTGAAAAGAAATGCAACAATGCAATATTCAGTGTTGACAGCTAGATTGTTTGTGGACATGTTCCATAAATATTGATGTTAAAGATTTTTTTTTTGTGAAGAAATGTTTAGAATTAAGTTCATGAATCCAGATGGAGCTCTAATACAATCCCCAAAGAGGGCACTTTAAGTTGATGATTACTTCTATGTGTAGAAATCTTTATTTATAATTGAATCACTTGTTTATTTTTCAACAAGTTTTTAGTTATTTGTATATCTTTTTTTCCAAATAGTTCAAGAAAGACCACTACAAATGAGCAATATTTTGCACTGTTATACAATTTAATAAATCAGAAACTGATGACATAGTGCTGTATTTTACTTCTTTATCTTTTTTTTTTTCAACCAAAAATGCTTTGCTCTGATTAGGGGGTACTTGAATTAAAAAAAAATTCACAGGGGGTACATTGCTGAAAAAAGGTTGAGAACCACTGACCTAGTATATACAATAATATAAACCAAGTCATTGTATTTCATTTAGGATTATTTCATAACTTCATTTAAATAAAAATATATGTTTTGTCTTTTTTAGATACAGTCAATAAATAATGTGAACATGTATCATAACATGGAAATCTAGGAGAACGTGTTGTGAATAAGGATGCTTGTGGACCTGGAATTTTTTTTTTTTTTTACACATTTTTATTTTTTTTTTAAAACAGTTTTTCCAACGTATTCAATTTTAGACGCCTTCTCTTCTTAGTTATTATTTCTCCGGCTGTAGAAAAGACCCTTTCACAGGGCACAGAGGAGGCGTCAGTGCGACACAGTTCGCGTATCGGTCACGTGACCAAAACAGCTCATGATCGGTCACGTGACTTTCTAAAAGCGGTACGCGCACCGACACAGGGTTTCGCTCTATGAGCTCGACGCATTCGCCGATGCATCGGTGTTGCCGGACCCATCACTAATCACCTGCCTGCCCCATGGACTGCCTCGTTTGCTCTCGTCAACACTTGGTAACACACTTCAGCTAACTACACACATAGTCTTACACCACACACTCTTGTATTCTAGTTCACACTCCATTTCCTTAGTTCAGTAGTGTTTGTTATTATTATTATATATATATATATATATATATATATATATATATATATATATATATATATATTGAATTATTATATATATATATATATATATATATATATATTAGAGATGCGCGGATAGGCAATTTATCTCATCCGCAACCGCGTCAGAAAGTCGTCATCCATCCGCCATCCACCCGATGTAACGTTTGATCTGAACTGCATCCGCCCGCCATCCGCCCGTTGTTATATATCTAATATTAATTAAAAAAAAAAAAAAAAGGGTGAAAACTACGCGAATTGCACCTTGTGCAGACAAGATTTTTCGATCGGACACGGAGGAATTAGCGATGTAAAAGACCACGTTGGGACAAAATAAACACAAGTCTAATGCCGTTGCTAGCGATACAAGTGGAAAACTTTCAACGTTTTTCGTCGCCCAAACAGATTCTTTGGATGTGATAAATGCCGAAGTTTTATTTACGGAGGCAATAATTGAGCATGGACTTCCAATCGCACTGGCTGATCACATGGGACAGTTAATAATGTAATGCAACCTTTAAAAATCATTACGCGGTGATCGCGATCCCAAAAATAAACTTTTCTTGCATGATAATGTCCAGAAAATTTCGCTTTATATTACTATAGAGTCCTTTTAACGAATGAGTTTGATGGTTTATCACAAACCTTAAATGAAATTCCATGGCCACCGTCCTGCTCTCTATATCAACCAGGGTGAGCCCCACCCCTTTCGTGAGCGCACTGAGCGCGGAGTGACCCCTTTTACGCGCCCCCGGCAACAGGGGTGGCAAGCAGGTAAGCTGCGCGGGCGGAGCGCGCGGAGTGACCCATGTTACGAGCCCCCGGCCACGGGGGTGGCGGGCAGGTAAACTGCTTACCTGCTGCGCGTGACGCCGGCCGCGGCGAAAGCGGACGAGGCGGGGTGTCGGTGCGGTGGGCGCGGTAGTGACCCTGGACGTGCGTCGGGCCCTTCTCGCGGATCGCCTCAGCTACGGCTCCCGGTGGGGCCCTCTCGGGGGAAGGGGCCTCGGTCCCGGACCCCGGCGAGGCGTCCCTTCTCCGCTCCGTAAAAGTGTCCATCTCTTTTCTTTTTTTTTCTTCTGTTGTGGCATATGCAGCAGGTGCCTGCTCGTTTTTCGTATGTGGGTAACAACATTTAACTATGTATATATATTTCCCAATTGGTTTAACTGCCACCCGCGAAAAAAAAATTAAAAAAAAAAAATCTAATTAATCCGCCCGACCCGACCCGCGAGCCGATAAAATCTTATTTTTTTTAATTTCATCCGCCCGATCCGCGGATAATCCGCGGACTCCGCGGTTGTGTCCGCAAACCGCGCATCTCTAATATATATATATATATATATAAAATAATTGTATATACTGCCCCCTGGTGTCTGTTTGCCGTCACCTCCCCTCAGTAAACACAACAGTAAGTTCCCGCCAGAATTATTAAGGACCTGACGGCACAGTTCCTTAGCCCCGCCCCCAGTGACTTTAGTTCCGCCCCCTGTGAATTTTTTTTTTTTTCTTCCTCTTTGCCCCATTCACCATGTCTTTTTCTTTTTTTCGCTCCACACGGGAGGATTTTTCTTGCCCTGTCGACATATCTTGGAAGGGGATGTTTAGTAGCAATATGGGCAAGGAAGAATTCTCTCGCCGCCTGGACACCCTCTTTCCACCCTCAATGTCTGTTCCTCAGTCTACTGGAAGCGTCTGGAATACGCCTTTGGAGGGGGGGAATGGTACCGACAGCCGTGCTGGTGAGGTAGCACAGCTGCGGCCAGCAAGACCGCTACCATCGATCTTTCAGTTTGCCTGGCCGCACCCACCAACCACGCTACCAGCAACGGTCCCCGAGCTAGCGTCCGAACTAGCACTTGTCCCCGAGCTAGCGTCCGAGCTAGCACTTGTCCCCGAGCTAGCGTCCGAGCTAGCACCTGTCCCTCGGCTAGCGTCCGAGCTAGCACCTGTCCCTCGGCTAGCGTCCGAGCTAGCACCTGTCCCTCGGCTAGCGTCCGAGCTAGCACCTGTCCCTCGGCTAGCGTCCGAGCTAGCACCTGTCCCTCGGCTAGCGTCCGAGCTAGCACCTGTCCCTCGGCTAGCGTCCGAGCTAGCACCTGTCCCTCGGCTAGCGTCCGAGCTAGCACCTGTCCCTCGGCTAGCGTCCGAGCTAGCACCTGTCTTTCGGCTAGCGTCCGAGCTAGCACCTGTCTTTCGGCTAGCGTCCGAGCTAGCACCAGTCCCTCGGCTAGCGTCCGAGCTAGCACCAGTCCCTCGGCTAGCACCAGTCCCTCGGCTAGCACCAGTCCCTCGGCTAGCGTCCGAGCTAGCACCAGTCCCTCGGCTAGCGTCCGAGCTAGCACCAGTCCCTCGGCTAGCGTCCGAGATAGCACCAGTCCCTCGGCTAGCGTCCGAGCTAGCACCAGCTCCCAGGCTGGTCCCCTCATCTCCGCCAGTTCCCAGGCTGACCCCTGCGTCTCCTCCAGCTTCCAGGCTGGCCTCGACCTCTGCCCCTCGGCCGGCAGCGCCGACCTCAGCACCTTGGCCTGATCCTCAGCCGTCCTCCTCGTCTCCGGCGCTGCCAACGTCCGCTGCTTCCATGCCTACCTTGTCGATGGCGTCTTACTCCATGCCTGCCTCGCCGATGACGTCCGCTGCTTCCACGCCTCAGACGACGGCGTCTTCCTCTTCACCTCAGACGACAACGTGCCCTCCTCTTCGTTGCCGGCGGCACGCACCACGGCGCCGCCCTCCTCTTCGTTGCCAGCGGCACGCACCACGGCGATGCCTTCCTCTTCGTTGCCGGCGGCACGCACCACGGCGCCGCCCTCCTCTTCGTTGCCGGCGGCACGCACCACGGCGTTGCCCTCCTCTTTGTTGCCGGCGGGACGCACCACGGCGCCGCCCTCCTCTTCGGTTCCAGAGGGACGCACCACGGCGCCATTCGCGTCCGCCTTCCCGACGGCCAAGATGGTGGCCGTCCCTTGGTCGCCCGCCTCGCCGGCTTCAGCGGCGTTCTTCTTGCCGCCGCCATCAGACTCGTCCTCGGTGGATTCGGGGACACTTGGGCCGGCGACCCACCACCAGTTCGCCCCTCCGCCCTCCCTTGACTGTTGTTCCTGTTTTTTCGGGGGTTCGACTTCCAGGACATCTGGAATCTGTCCATAGGGGGGGGATACTGTTACGGCGCACGCGCAGTCTGATTCTCCCTCCTCTGCGGGAACACTTGGAGGCTCCGTCTGTGCGCACCTCGGGACACGCCCACGGGTGCGCACATCCAGGAACGCGCCGCGCGCGTCTCCGCCCTGCTGCAGCCACCAGCTGCAATCACTCGCTGGCAATCATCACACCTGGAACTGATGAGGGCGAGCTGGTTAAAAGACCAGTGGACCCTAGGATCGGCGCGGGAACTAAGTTTTCTCATGGTGTACCGTAAGGCTTATGATCTCTCTCTGTCTCTCTCTCTGCGTGTTTTCCCTCGTGTCTGACATCCTTGTTTGTTCTCCCGTGCCTCCGCAGTGTTTACCTTCCGTTGCCCTGGACTTTGACGCCTCTCTCTCGCCCCGGATCACCTGCCTGCCCCATGGACTGCCTCGTTTGCTCTCGTCAACACTTGGTAACACACTTCAGCTAACTACACACATAGTCTTACACCACACACTCTTGTATTCTAGTTCACACTCCATTTCCTTAGTTCAGTAGTGTTTGTTATTATTATTATATATATATATATATATATATATATATATATATATATATATTGAATTATTATATATATATATATATATATATATATATATATATATATATATATATATATATTAAATAATTGTATATACTGTCCCCTGGTGTCTGTTTGCCGTCACCTCCCCTCAGTAAACACAACACATACACTTGTAAAGAACATAATGTCATGGCTGTCTTAAGTTTCCAATAATTTCTACAACTCTTATTTTTTTGTGATAGAGTGATTGGAGCACATAATCGGTCACAAAAAACATTCATGAAGTTTGGTTCTTTTATGAATTTATTATGGGTCTACTGAAAATGTGAGCAAATCTGCTGGGTCAAAAGTATACATACAGCAATGCTAATATTTGCTTACATGTCCCTAGGCAAGTTTCACTGCAATAAGGCGCTTTTGGTAGCCATCCACAAGCTTCTGGCAAGCTTCTGCTTGAATTTTTGACCACTCCTTTTGACAAAATTGGTGCAGTTCAGTTAAGTTTGTTGCTTTTCTGACATTAACTTGTTTCTTCAACATTGTCCACACGTTTAAGTCAGGACTTTGGGGAGGCCATTCTAAAACCTTAATTCTAGCCTGATTTAGCCAGTCCTTTACCACTTTTGACGTGTTTTCGAGTCATTCTCCTGTTGAAACATCCAACTGCGCCCAAGACTCAACCTGCGGGCTGATGATTTTAGGTTGCCCTGAAGAATTTGGTGATAATCCTCCTTTTTCATTGTCCCATTTGAAGCACCACAACGTAGTTACCTGTATTGCACAGTAAGCCCAAACGTCTCTAGCTCTCTTTCCATGTGCCTACTCTGTTTCCCCTCCTCTGTGCTCATTGTCTTGTGTCCTGTTTCGTCGTCCCGCAGCTTCTCTCTGTTCCCTGGCTTCGAGCTGTGTGTCTCGTCTCCCTGGACTCCCCCTGGACTTCTTGCTGCCTGTCCGGATCTCGACCTCTCACCTGCCCACGAACCCTGACGCCTCGCTCCTGCCCTCGACCTCTGACCTGCCCATGGCCGTCCGAGCCTGCATCGCCCTCTCTGGACTTTGGCATTCTTCACAACACGTACCTTCAACACTTGCCGGCAACACTCTCCCAGTAAACGCATCACTTAGTCGCACACCACGTATTCTGGTTGATTACACACGTCACACTTGTGCTAATAAACACGCCTAAGGCTCATCGACGTCCCTGTCTCAGTGTTGTCTTCTTCTCCACTGTACCATTACACAAATTGGAACCTTGCAACTACCGACCTGTTTCTATTCTCAGTTCCATTTTGAAAGTAATGGAGAAAATAGTTTATGAACAGGTCGATAGTTACCTTGCCACTAATAAACTCATGTACAAATTCCAATCCGGCTTCAGAACTAACCACTCCACTGACACATGCCTTCTCTATCTGACCGACCACATCAAACATGAGGTGGACGCGGGCAAATACTGCGGCATGGTCATGCTGGACCTTCAGAAGGCCTTTGACACCGTTAACCTTGCTATACTGTTGGATAAGCTCAGAGCAATCAGATTTAACAACCTCATCTAGCTGGATGCAATCTTACTTGGAGGGGAGGGAGCAGGTGGTAGAGGTGAACGGCACCGTGTCCCCCCCCCTCAGTGAGCTGTGGAGTCCCCCAAGGCAGTGTATTGGGGCCTTTACTGTTCCTAATATACATAAACGACTTGTCAACGGCATGCGACTGTGAATTGTTCTTGTTTGCGGATGACTCGGCCTTGCTGGTATCAGACAAGGACAAGTCACAGGTGGAGAAAATCCTCAGTGCTGAACTCTGTAGAACTTGCACCTGGCTCGCTGACAACAAGCTATCCATACACTTGGGTAAAACGGAATCCATCCTATTTGGGTCCTACATCAAGCTTAAGAAAGTCAATGACTTCACTATAAAAGTGGATGACATTGTTATCACTAGGAAAGATGAGGTCACCTACCTAGGTTCCATCCTAGAGGCTAATCTTTCCTGTGATAAAATGGCAACCAAGGTAATAAAAAAGGTCAACCAACGAACGAGATTTCTCTCTAGAATCTCCTCTCTGGTCAACAAAAGCACCATGAGGATTCTGGCGGGAACTCTCGTTCAACCCTTTTTCGATTACGCATGCACCTCCTGGTACCCTAGCACCTCCAAAACCCTCAAATCTAAACTCCAAACATCCCAGAACAAGCTAGTCAGATTACTTCTAGACCTCCACCCCAGATCACACCTCACTCCTACCCACTTCTCCAAAGTGGGCTGGCTCAGGGTGGAGGACAGAGTAAAACAACTTGCACTGAGCCTAGTCTATAAAATCCGCTACACCTCCCTGATACCGAAGTACATGTCAAACTACTTCCTTAACGTAAATGACCGCCATAACCACAACACCAGGGGGAGCTCCACGAACCACGTTAAACCCAGATTCCGAACTAACAAAGGTCTTAACTCATTCTCTTTCTATGCCACATCAATGTGGAATGCGCTCCCAACAGGTATAAAAGAAAGTGCATCTCTATCCTCCTTCAAAACCGCAATAAAAGTTCACCTCCAGGCAGCTACAACATTTATCACCAACTGAAACTGTCAGTAATGGAGACAGGTGCTTGCTTCATTCTTTCATCCGTTCAAGTCTGGAACATCCATTTGGGCAAGCTAGCTAGCAGCGGAGAAAGGCGGCGCCGGTTGCCGGTCAGAAGGAATCTACTCCTGCACACCGTGACCAGGACTTCTCGGAAGACAGCAGGAACTTCACTCGGTGACAGAAAACACCGTGAGTATGGCTTCCTGCGCGTTTTGCACCTTAATCACGGAGAGGCTGGCTCTGCTAGAGGGCCATGTCCGCCAGTTAGAGCAGAGTAATCTCGTAATTTTAGATGTTGCGGACACATCTGCTAGCGTTAGCTGTAGCGAGCGAACTAGCCCAGCCTGTAGTAGTCCTAAGCGGCCTACAAGCTACGGTGTACCGGTTGAGACGCATAATAGATTTAGCTCTTTAGCTAGTCCTACACCCCAGTCTACCGGGCACCACACCTTAGTCATAGGGGACTCCATCACCCGAAACATAAAGCTTAGCAAACCAGCAACAATTAAGTGCATTCCTGGGGCCAGAGCACCTGACATTGAGGCTAATCTTAGGGAGCTAACTCGCAACAGGCCTAGTAAACACGTACGACAGGCTAATCGCACCACTAGTTATGCGAATATAGTTGTACACGTTGGCTCCAATGACACTAGAATGAGACAGTCAGAGATTACAAAGAGAAACATAGCCAGGACTTGTGATCTCGCTAGAAAGATGTCCAGGCATCGAGTAATTGTCTCTGGCCCCCTGCCTGCGAGAGGCAATGATGAGAGATATAGCAGATTAGTCTCGCTTAACAAGTGGCTGGCTAGCTTCTGTAGACAACAGGGACTAATGTTTATTGATAATTGGCCCTCTTTCTGGGGCAAACCAGGCTTGCTGATGAGAGACGGCCTTCACCCTAACCAGGAAGGCGCCATCATCCTGTCTAAAAACATAGACTACTGTTTAAGTCACATTTGACTAACTACACTAGAGCAAGCCCGGTCACAGGCAATTACAGAGCCTGCTAGTCCGGGTGAGGAGTCAGTTAAGCTAGAACTAGCCAGCGCCAGGCTGGATAATTCCTGTACGCATAGCAATTTTCTTAGAATAACACACAACTCACATAATGTGTTTTCTGTTGTGAATGTGTCAGGGGTAGATATGCATTCTACTGAGGTGGCAAATCATGATGCGTTCAGTCGATCGCAGCATCAAGCAAACAATCTGAAAATTCCCGTCGTATCAATTCCTAGATATGGTCGAAACTATTTAAAGTGCACTACGTGTAATAAACGCAACATTATTAATATTGCCACTACGGACGGATAATTTAAACAAAAACTCGTCAAAACAGCCCAATACTTATAATATGGGCTTTTTAAACATAAGATCATTGTCTCCCAAAACGTTATTAGTTAATGAGGTCATTAGAGACAACAATCTTAACGTCATTGGTCTTAGCGAAACCTGGCTCAAACCAGACGATTTTTTTGCGCTAAATGAGGCATCTCCTCCTAACTATACGAATGCGCATATTGCCCGTCCCCTTAAAAGGGGTGGGGGGGTCGCACTAATATACAATGAAAACTTTAACCTTACCCCTAACCTAAATAATAAATACAAATCGTTTGAGGTGCTTACTATGAGGTCTGTCGCACCGCTGCCTCTCGATATGGCTGTTATCTACCCCCCCCCCCCCCCCCCCAGGGCCCTACTCGGACTTTATCAATGAATTCTCAGAGTTCGTTGCTGATCTAGTGACGCACGCAGACAATATAATCATAATGGGGGACTTTAATATCCATATGAATACCCCATCGGACCCTCAGTGCGTGGCGCTCCAGACTATAATTGATAGCTGTGGTCTTACACAAATAATAAATGAACCTACGCATCGCAACGGTAATACGATAGATCTAGTGCTGGTCAGGGGTGTCACCACCTCCAAAGTTATGGTACTCCCGTATACTAAAGTAATGTCCGATCATTACCTTATAAAATTCGAAGTTCTGACTCATTGTCAACAAACTAATAATAATAATAACTGCTATAGCAGCCGCAACATTAATGCTGCCACAACGATGACTCTTGCTGACCTACTGCCTTCGGTAATGGCACCATTCCCAAATTATGTCGGCTCTATTGATAACCTAACTAACAACTTTGACAATGCCCTGCGCAAAACCATTGATAGTATAGCACCGCTAAAACAAAAAAGGGCCCCTAAAAGGCGCACCCCATGGTTTACAGAAGAAACCAGAGCTCATAAATTATCATGTAGAAAGTTGGAACGCAAATGGCGCGCGACCAAGCTTGAGGTTTTCCATCAAGCATGGAGTGATAGTTTAATATCGTATAAACGCATGCTTACCTTAGCTAAAGCTAAATATTACTCAAATCTCATCCGCCTCAACAAAAACGACCCTAAATTTTTGTTTAGTACAGTAGCATCGCTAACCCAACAAGGGACTCCTCCCAATAGCTCCACCCACTCGGCAGATGACTTTATGAATTTCTTTAATAAGAAAATTGAGCTCATTAGAAAGGAGATTAAAGACAACGCATCCCAGCTACAACTGGGTTCTATTAACACAGATACAACTGTATCTACGACGGATACTGCAATACAAAATAGTCTCTCTCTTTTTGATGAAATAACATTAGAGGAACTATTACGGGGTGTAAGTGGGATAAAACAAACAACATGTTTACTTGACCCACTTCCTGGGAAACTTATCAAGGAGCTTTTTGTATTATTAGGTCCATCAGTGCTAAATATTATAAACTTATCACTTTCCTCTGGCACCGTTCCCCGAGCATTCAAGAAAGCGGTTATTCATCCTCTGCTCAAAAGACCTAACCTTGATCCTGACCTCATGGTAAACTACCGACCGGTGTCCCACCTTCCCTTTATTTCGAAAATCCTCGAAAAAATTGTCGCACAGCAGCTAAATGAACACTTAGTGTCTAACAATCTCTGTGAACCTTATCAATCCGGTTTCAGGGCAAATCACTCTACGGAGACAGCCCTCGCAAAAATGACTAATGATCTACTGCTAACGATGGATTCTGATGCGTCATCTATGTTGCTGCTTCTTGATCTTAGCGCTGCTTTCGATACCGTCGATCATAATATTTTATTAGAGCGTATTTAAAACACGTATTGGTATGTCAGACTTAGCTTTGTCGTGGTTTAACTCTTATCTTACTGACAGGATGCAATGCGTCTCCCATAATAATGTGACCTCGGACTATGTTAAGGTAACGTGCGGAGTTCCTCAGGGTTCGGTTCTTGGCCCTGCACTTTTTAGTATTTACATGCTGCCGCTAGGCGACATCATACGCAAATACGGCGTTAGCTTTCATTGTTATGCTGATGACACCCAACTCTACATGCCCCTAAAGCTGACCAACACGCCGGATTGTAGTCAGCTGGAGGCGTGTCTTAATGAAATTAAACAATGGATGTCCGCTAACTTCTTGCAACTCAACGCCAAGAAAACGGAAATGCTGATTATCGGTCCTGCTAAACACCGACATTTATTTAATAATACCACCTTAACATTTGACAACCAAACAATTACACAAGGCGAATCAGTAAAGAATCTGGGTATTATCTTCGACCCAACTCTCTCGTTTGAATCACACATTAAGAGTGTTACTAAAACGGCCTTCTTTCATCTCCGTAATATCGCTAAAATCCGTTCTATTTTATCCACTAGCGACGCTGAGATCATTATTCATGCGTTCGTTACGTCTCGTCTCGACTACTGTAACGTATTATTTTCGGGTCTCCCTATGTCTAGCATTAAAAGACTACAATTGGTACAAAATGCGGCTGCTAGACTTTTGACAAGAACAAGAAAGTTTGATCATATTACGCCTATACTGGCTCACCTGCACTGGCTTCCTGTGCACTTAAGATGTGACTTTAAGGTTTTACTACTTACGTATAAAATACTACACGGTCTAGCTCCGTCCTATTTCGTCGATTGCATTGTACCATATGTCCCGGCAAGAAATCTGCGTTCAAAGAACTCCGACTTATTAGTGATTCCCAGAGCCCAAAAAAAAAAAAATCTGTGGGCTATAGAGCGTTTTCTATTCGGGCTCCAGTACTATGGAATGCCCTCCCGGTAACAATTAGAGATGCTACCTCAGTAGAAGCATTTAAGTCCCATCTTAAAACTCATTTGTATACTCTAGCCTTTAAATAGCCCCCCTGTTAGACCAGTTGATCTGCCGTTTCTTTTCTTTTCTCCTCTGCTCCCCTATTCCTTGTGGAAGGGGGGGGGCACAGGTCCGGTGGCCATGGATGAAGTGCTGGCTGTCCAGAGTCGGGACCCGGGGTGGACCGCTCGCCTATGCATCGGCTGGGAACATCTCTGCGCTGCTGACCCGTCTCCGCTCGGGATGGTGTCCTGCTGGCCCCACTATGGACTGGACTCTTACTATTATGTTGGATCCACTATGGACTGGACTCTCACAATATTATGTCAGACCCACTCGACATCCATTGCTTTCGGTCTCCCCTAGAGGGGAGGGGGTTACCCACATATGCGGTCCTCTCCAAGGTTTCTCATAGTCATTCACATCGACGTCCCACTGGGGTGAGTTTTTCCTTGCCCTTATGTGGGCTTTGTACCGAGGATGTCGTTGTGGCTTGTGCAGCCCTTTGAGACACTTGTGATTTAGGGCTATATAAATAAACATTGATTGATTGATTGATTGACCCCGACTTAAACAAGTTGAAAAACTTATTCGGGTGTTACCATTTAGTGGTCAATTGTACGGAATATGTACTTCACTGTGCAACCTACTAATAAAAGTCTCAATCAAACTTAGTGGTATATTACAGTCGTGTTTTGGGGGCTCTGAAGAGTGGGTGCAGTGACAGACTCCTAGTTAAAAAGGTGGAGTTCTATGGATGTATTTTTTCATCTTAATTTTTATTGTTTTCACCATAAATGGCAGGTTATTGTGATAGTCCATACCACCCATCCCTACTGATCAGGTGTGGGCCTTGAATTTGATACCTGTAGTCTAAATGCCTTAAATGACCATTAAAGTAATAACAGGAAACTAACAATATTGTCTACAGTATTTGCTGTGTATTTCTAATGAAGTTGTAAGCAAGAAATATTGCAAGTGCAACAATTGTGAATCAAAGAGGTTGTGCACAGATAACATATGTTTGGGTGTGTCAAGGTGTGTTGTTGACGAACCCCAAGATGCAGAGATGGCGGCAGGCTTGGTACAAGAAAACATGGTTTTAATGTTCAAAAATAAGAAAAGGAAAACACGAACCAGAAACCAGGAAGCAGGAACAGGAGTCACTGAGTCAGGATCCAGGGAATAGCTTAACGCACACAGCTAGCAACGACAGCATACAGCAAACAACGACACGACACAACAGGTAGGAATGACAATAATCCAGCAGTGACTGGAAGGTAGGGCAGGTATAAATAGCAGCTGGCTGATTGACACCAGGTGTGGCCAGGTGCCAATCAGCCACAGCTGAGGGGACACAGCACTCAGGGAGACAAACAGGAAACAGAACCAAAACAAGAGCACTGACAGGAAATACTACACACAGAGGGAAAACTAAAACACAACCAAACTGTCAGGGGCAAGCCTGACAGGGTGGACATCCAGTCGCAGTTTCACAGGCAAAAAAGTTTATTTCCCCCAGAACCTCCTCTGTTTGCAGGTCAACTATGTAGTGCTGTGCAAATTTGTATACACTGCTATCATCTTTGCAACGTTTCGCTGTTTGCAAGTTGCCTGCTAGCTTTTTCATGCAACACTGTCCTGATGTGTTTGGGCCATCTCATGCTTACTAAAGATGACTCAAGCTTTCTTACACTCCTACTTTCAACCATTTCATTGTGTGTGGCGTAATTCTAATATATAGCGCCAAAAAGTTATGAGCTAAAAGATCTTGCAAGTGCAAACATTTTTTGTTGTTGTTCAAACCTAGTGACGCCCCTGGTGTAAATAAAGATGTTAGAAATTGCATTTTTATTAGAATTGTTTTTATTGGCACAAGATGTTTGGGTCACGCGACATCTCACAGCAGGCAGGTCTTTTATCAACACCTGCTTTTTAATATGTTATCTTGTGAAGACCACACAGATCCATCATTGTGTTTCTATTCATTACAACAACACTCAGATGGAAATAATAGTTATGTAGGCAGAGCACAGACCTTTTACATGGTATTGTACATCATACCATAATTTATATCATATCAATTAATACAGCTCATTAGCATATTAGGTGGGTGTGGAGTGATGAGCAAGGTGTGTTTTGATGCCACGCAAACACAGCGTCTCGAGACTGGTCAGCAAATGCCATCTTGCATAAAAAAAAGGCAACGTTAGCATGCTAAAAGTTAACACGTGCCAAGCACCAAGTTGTATGACTCTGAGGTGTTCAGCTGCAAAATTAGCTAAATAAAAAGTTAGCTTGGTAATGTGAGTTTGCTAATGTTAGCATGCTAACAGGTAGCATGTGTCCAGTACCAAGTTTGCCCATTCGTCGTGTATCTTTTAATTTAACCGCGACTCATTTGGTCATAGTCTGTTGGTGGAGTTTCTTAATGTACGACCCCTGTTTTTAAGATGGCCAACTTCCTGTTTAATTTCAAATATGGCTTCTTGAGACTTTTACGCGCGTCCTCATGATAGACGTCTCCATCAATTTTCGTGACGATACGTAAATCGGGCAAATTTTATCTCATTTTTAAGGGGGCGCTATTGAGTTAATTTTTATATTTCATGTTCGGGCCCACAAAATATCGTATTTTTTTTGCCGGACCTGCATAAATTGGTGAGTTTTTGTGAATGTTGTTTTTTTTCGTTTCGTTTTTAATTTTTGTTTTATGAAATATAAAACAAAAATTAAACCGATTTTGTAGATATTGCTTTTGACACCGAAAAAGAAGAACGCTTTGTTTTTCAGTAAATTGTTTTGTATTTCAAAACACAATTCCAAATAAATTGACCAAAACATACACTGACCATTCAAGAGGATACATCTTTCTTTTTTCTTTTTCTTTTTTTACATAAATATACAGGTTTTTGCCAAAAATAACACATTATACATATTTTTATAAAGAGTGGTTAAACCATACTACTGTAGAGGCATCATATGCAGGAGCAAAACAATATAAAAAAAACTACATTACCCATGATGCAGTTCGTTCAGTAAAACAGGAAGCTTAAATCGAGTCCCGATTCAAATCTCAAATATACAACCTTGGCGACTACTCCAGAACGCGGTTTATGTGTGTGGATTTTAAACCGCTTCTTTTGTTTAAGTTGACCGTTTTTTCAATGTCGAACGCAGTGGGCACTGCGTTCGACATACAAATACAAGGCGACATAGTTGGCGTGATCACCATTGGAGACGAGAGACGCCTCTTCGGATTGATGCTAAAGCAGCTACTAAGCTAGCTGCTACTGTAATGGTAAACACACTTACTCATTGTCTCTTTTATTAGAATCATTTAACTATATATTATATTATATGTTTTAATTCAGGCCACTAAGCCGAAGGGGAAACTGTCTAAAAGTAAGTCCCTCCCGTTACATCAATGTTACTCACACATTTTAATATCTTTACCACCCATCCCTGTTATTGAATTGTCTTGGTAATCGTACACAAATATAATACATAACATTTATTTTCAGAATAATTTTCATAAAAATGTTTTATAGCGGTCGATTATTATTGATATATTTATGATCTATCGAAAATGAGTACCAGGAGAAAATATTACATTTAAATATGTATATTTAAATGCAACCTTCCTCATCTATCAAGGCAGAAAGGAAAGAAAACATCAACACAAACACTTAACAATAAGCTCTTAAAATGATGGCGCAATAACAAAGAGTATGTGAGAGATGCTTAATCAAGTGTAACAGAATAGTGCGAAGTCTGAAAATGTAAACGTAGAGAAACTATTTTCTGCAGGTTTAGTGGCAGGAAGTTACAGCGGTGCTCTAAAGGGTGAGCGCGGCTAAGGCAGTGTGGTATTAGAGATCTCGGTGGGGACGAGCGCCTTGCATTATTTACGGACCACATCGGTCTGACTATATGGTCTGTTTGAAAAAAAAAAGAAAAAACACTGCCATAATGTTGATTAGTGATGTGCGGATCGATACTGACATATCGATACCACCAATACCAGATCTAAAATCGATCCTCAAATCAAAATATCGATACCTTTTGATACTGTAGTTCAAGAGTGTCCACATTTTTTACACCAAGAAAAGTCAGAGTATGCAAGCCCATATTGATATTTTTTTATTAAAAAAAATGCTGTAAAACAAAGTATTGTGTCAGCTACATATTATTGGTGACCAAGTATGTTATTATTAATTATTAGTTAGTAAAAAAATAAGCTTTTTCTCATTACATACCAATTTTTTTGCTTTTTTTTTCTTACATTTTTACTATTGTTTTTCCCCATATAAGAATAGAATAAAAATGATAATACGATTACGTACATTACCTAGTGTGTCAAAAATGTTGCCTGCATGAAATATTTAATGTTTATGTCTATTATGGTTGTTGTAATTTTTCTAATTAATTCATAAGTTAGTATTTTTTTTATTTTCTAATTAACTAACTAAACTTTGTTTAGTTCCATGGGGTTGGGGGAATTTTGATATTAGTTTTTATTTTTTAGAGAAATGATCCACGTATTTAAAGACAAAATATGTTATAGGTGATTAGGTATGTTATTATTAATTATTAGTTTTAAAAATTATGCCTTTTCTCATTACATTCTGACTTATTGCTCTTTCTTCTGACATTTTTACTGTTGTTTTTTTTTAAAAGAAATGTTATTTGAAAATACACAAATTTAAAAAATTTAACAGACCCAAGTATAGGATCGGTATTGCCAACACCAGCCTGAGTTTTACTTGGTGTCGGATCGGAAAGAAAATCAGTGGTATCGCACATCACTACTGTTGAGTTGAATTTTCCTCTTTTATTCACAATTTCTACATTTGGGCATCGGTTACCAAAGAGCGGGTCACTTTTGTTCTTGCAACCAAACTTGCTTCGCAACTTCCAGTTTCCTCCGAAGAATAAGAAAAAAAATTGGCCAATGCATTTTTTTATATCGATTACGTCTCTATTGCGATAAATAATGATATTGTTTTTTTGCCCAGCCCTAGTTCAGGACTAAAGATTAAAACCCCTTCTTTAGCGTAACAGTATAAAGAGCTCCAACCTTGTGTCAAAGATGATCTTTCTGCTCCCAAGGCTCACTCGGAGATGACAGAATTTTCGGCAGCTCATTTGATGATGACAGTAAGTGATATCAATTTTGGGAATAAAACAGTATGATTCCGCTGTTCTTAATATTCTACCAATTTTCTCAACAGTACTGCCGGTAAGAAGGAAATCAGGACGGGGTGGATTACTACACAGGTAAGTTTGATACATTACTACATACATGACCCTTAATGTTTATGTGCAGTTTATGTGATTTAAAGGGGAACTGCACTTTTTTGTGGGGAATTTTGCCCATTGTTCACAATCAATATGAAAGACAAGAAGATACTTTTTTTTTTTGCATTCTAACATGTAAAAATCGGCTCATTCTAGGTGGCTAGCAATGCAGCTAATGGTAGCAATCAAGTCTACCTCGAAATCACTTTAAAAATTATTTAGAAAACTGTCAACAATACTTAATTTACGGTCCGTAACCTGTGTAATAACCAAGCTGTGGCTACATTGTTATTGTAAGAGTGAACACTGAGGAACTCTTTTAGCGTAGCGTAGTAACACATCGGCGTGCTACGGTATTAGCAATAACAGCTAGCTACGGCAAGAGATAAGCTTGCTTCTACATCAAACTGTTTGAGTTTGTAATGCACAACACAATGCGATAAGACACCAATTTGTACTGAATGAAAAACATGAACAATCATATTACAGTATCTGTAAAGTATTATTTCATGTTTTGTATCATATATCATGATCAATATAAAGTGACTCACACGGTGGACAATTGTCTGTTTGGTCCAGCTGTCCCGGGACATTTTTTTCCGGTTTATTTGGGTAAGCACCCCATTTATGTCGAAATAGCTTGGCTTCAAATTCCACATTTATAACGCCAAAGTCACTTTCACCTCACTCTCTCGGCTTCCGTCTGCTCCAACGTCTCACTCTGCCTTTGTGTTCGCTTACAGAAGCAGTAGTTCATCTTCAGTATTTTCAGCTTCAAAAAGGTACGGTTGTCAATCTCCAGTTGTCCAAAAATAGTTGTCTTTGCTGTTTGTTACCAAGTCTGCCATGAGTCATACCAAAGACTATAAAAATGGGACCCATTACCTCCCTGCTTGGCACTCAGCATCAAGGGTTGGAATTGGGGGTTGAATCACCAAAAATGATTCCCGGGCGCGGCCATCGCTGCTGCTCACTGCTCCCCTCACCTCCCAGGGGGTGATCAAGGGTGATGGGTCAAATGCAGAGAATAATTTTGCCACACCTAGTGTGTGTGTGACAATCATGGGTACTTTAACTTTATATTTTAATTAGAAGACACACTCGCGTTTTTTTCCGGGTGCAGGAAATGGAACTACGTTCGCGGAGGAAGTCAGTTCCGGCAATGGTTAAAATGTCCAAAATAAGGTAAATATTGTACGTATTACATATTGTTATGAAGGTGTCTGTTACTACATCATATATATACTTGCAGTGTGTATATTGTACATATTACATATTGTTATGAAGGTGTCTGTTACTACATTATATATATATACTGGCAGTCTGTATATTGTACATATTACATATTGTTATGAAGGTGTCTGTTACTACATTATATATATACTTGCAGTGTGTATATTATACATATTACATATTGTTAAGAAGGTGTCTGTTACTACATTATATATATATATATATATATATATATATATATATATATACTTGCAGTGTGTATATTGTACATATTACATATTGTTATGAAGGTGTCTGTTACTACATTATATATATATATATACTTGCAGTGTGTATATTGTACATATTACATATTTTTATGAAGGTGTCTGTTACTACATTATATATATATATATATATATAAAAACAAACTAAAACAAACTAATAATAATAATAACTGCTATAGCAGCCGCAACATTAATGCTGCCACAACGATGACTCTTGCTGACCTACTGCCTTCGGTAATGGCACCATTCCCAAATTATGTCGGCTCTATTGATAACCTCACTAACAACTTTGACAATGCCCTGCGCAAAACCATTGATAGTATAGCACCGCTAAAACAAAAAAGGGCCCCTAAAAGGCGCACCCCATGGTTTACATAAGAAACCAGAGCTCATAAATTATCATGTAGAAAGTTGGAACGCAAATGGCGCGCGACCAAGCTTGAGGTTTTCCATCAAGCATGGAGTGATAGTTTAATATCGTATAAACGCATGCTTACCTTAGCTAAAGCTAAATATTACTCAAATCTCATCCGCCTCAACAAAAACGACCCTAAATTTTTGTTTAGTACAGTAGCATCGCTAACCCAACAAGGGACTCCTCCCAATAGCTCCACCCACTCGGCAGATGACTTTATGAATTTCTTTAATAAGAAAATTGAACTCATTAGAAAGGAGATTAAAGACAACGCATCCCAGCTACAACTGGGTTCTATGAACACAGATACAACTGTATCTACGACGGATACTGCAATACAAAATAGTCTCTCTCTTTTTGATGAAATAACATTAGAGGAACTATTACAGCGTGTAAGTGGGATAAAACAAACAACATGTTTACTCGACCCACTTCCTGGGAAACTTATCAAGGAGCTTTTTGTATTATTAGGTCCATCAGTGCTAAATATTATAGACTTATCACTTTCCTCTGGCACTGTTCCCCTAGCATTCAAGAAAGCGGTTATTCATCCTCTGCTCAAAAGACCTAACCTTGATCCTGACCTCATGGTAAACTACCGACCGGTGTCCCACCTTCCCTTTATTTTGAAAATCCTCGAAAAAATTGTCGCACAGCAGCTAAATGAACACTTAGTGTCTAACAATCTCTGTGAACCTTTTCAATCCGGTTTCAGGGCAAATCACTCTACGGAGACAGCCCTCGCAAAAATGACTAATGATCTACTGCTAACGATGGATTCTGATGCGTCATTTATGTTGCTGCTTCTTGATCTTAGCGCTGCTTTCGATACCGTCGATCATAATATTTTATTAGAGCGTATCAAAACACGTATTGGTATGTCAGACTTAGCTTTGTCGTGGTTTAACTCTTATCTTACTGACAGGATGCAATGCGTCTCCCATAATAATGTGACCTCGGACTATGTTAAGGTAACGTGCGGAGTTCCTCAGGGTTCGGTTCTTGGCCCTGCACTCTTTAGTATTCATCATACGCAAATACGGTGTTAGCTTTCATTGTTATGCTGATGACACCCAACTCTACATGCCCCTAAAGCTGACCAACACGCCGGATTGTAGTCAGCTGGAGGCGTGTCTTAATGAAATTAAACAATGGATGTCCGCTAACTTCTTGCAACTCAACGCCAAGAAAACGGAAATGCTGATTATCGGTCCTGCTAAACACCGACATTTATTTAATAATACCACCTTAACATTTGACAACCAAACAATTACACAAGGCGAATCAGTAAAGAATCTGGGTATTATCTTCGACCCAACTCTCTCGTTTGAATCACACATTAAGAGTGTTACTAAAACGGCCTTCTTTCATCTCCGTAATATCGCTAAAATCCGTTCTATTTTATCCACTAGCGACGCTGAGATCATTATTCATGCGTTCGTTACGTCTCGTCTCGACTACTGTAACGTATTATTTTCGGGTCTCCCTATGTCTAGCATTAAAAAATTACAGTTGGTACAAAATGCGGCTGCTAGACTTTTGACAAGAACAAGAAAGTTTGATCATATTACGCCTATACTGGCTCACCTGCACTGGCTTCCTGTGCACTTAAGATGTGACTTTAAGGTTTTACTACTTACGTATAAAATACTACACGGTCTAGCTCCGTCCTATCTTGTCGATTGCATTGTACCATATGTCCCGGCAAGAAATCTGCGTTCAAAGAACTCCGGCTTGTTAGTGATTCCCAGAGCCCAAAAAAAGTCTGCGGGCTATAGAGCGTTTTCTATTCGGGCTCCAGTACTATGGAATGCCCTCCCGGTAACAATTAGAGATGCTACCTCAGTAGAAGCATTTAAGTCCCATCTTAAAACTCATTTGTATACTCTAGCCTTTAAATAGCCCCCCTGTTAGACCAGTTGATCTGCCGTTTCTTTTCTTTTCTCCTCTGCTCCCCTTTTCCTTGAGGGGGGGGGGGCACAGGTCCGGTGGCCATGGATGAAGTGCTGGCTGTCCAGAGTCGGGACCCGGGGTGGACCGCTCGCCTGTGCATCGGCTGGGAACATCTCTGCGCTGCTGACCCGTCTCCGCTCGGGATGGTGTCCTGCTGGCCCCACTATGGACTGGACTCTTACTATTATGTTGGATCCACTATGGACTGGACTCTCACAATATTATGTCAGACCCACTCGACATCCATTGCTTTCGGTCTCCCCTAGAGGGGAGGGGTTACCTACATATGCGGTCCTCTCCAAGGTTTCTCATAGTCATTCACATCGACGTCCCACTGGGGTGAGTTTTTCCTTGCCCTTATGTGGGCTTTGTACCGAGGATGTCGTTGTGGCTTGTGCAGCCCTTTGAGACACTTGTGATTTAGGGCTATATAAATAAAGATTGATTGATTGATTGATTGATATATACTTGCAGTGTGTATATTATACATATTACATATTGTTATGAAGGTGTCTGTTACTACATTATATATATATATATACTTGCTGTGTGTATATTGTACATATTACATATTGTTATGAAGGTGTCTGTTACTACATTATATATATACTTGCAGTGTGTATATAAAACGTTGATGGAGGGTTTTGAAGTTGTTTTAGAGGCTTTGAAGGCACATCTTCCAAGCGTTTTTTATAATCTTTAAAATCCTTAAAAAAAAGACGTGTCTTCCTGTCTCTCATAATGTGAACGATAGGCAAAATTCCCCCCAAAAAGTGCAGACCCCCTTTTAAGACCGTTTTTCCCTCCAGATCGTCTGATGCTGATCACATCTTCAGTATGCTCGCAGAGGAGGTAAAGACTGTTGAAGGTGATATCAAGATATGTACATCAAAATTGATCCTCACTGTTGTTTTCTTCTTCGTTTAAGGATGCCGACATTACTGCAACAGCTGCCATTGACATACTGGGGAACATAAAGGTGTCCTTGGTTACCAAAATGTTCTTTTCTTGTCCTTCTCCATGCTTTCTGATAACCTATTGTTTTGTTTTTATGTCTAATATTTGACCATGATGTGGATCAGCCCAAACAAAAACCTTCTGATAATGATGGCTTCATGCAAGAACTAGATATAGCGGCTGATGTAAAACCAGAGGAAGCAGGTAATGTTGCACTAAACAAATGGTCAGCTTTATATTACTGTAAAGTCCTGAAGTATTTTATAGTGATTTTTTTTTATTTTTATGATTTTGTCTTAATACACGATCCCAATGGATTGCACACCAGGTTATTTTTTTGCTTGTATTTTAGTCTAGTCATTTACAAAAGGTAAACATGCTAGGCTTAAGGCTACTAGGAGCTCGCAGCTACACAACAGCTAAGCAAACAATAGCACAAAAGCTAGACATACTGTTAAAAAGTTAAAGTACCAATGATTGTCACACACACACTAGGTGTGGTGAAATTTGTCCTCTGCATTTGACCCATCCCCTTGTTCACTCCCTGGGAGGTGAGGGGAGCAGTGGGCAGCAACGGTGCCGCACCCGGGAATAATTTTTGGTGATATAACCTCCAATTCCAACCCTTGATGCTGAGTGCCAAGCAGGGAGGTAATGGGTCCCATTTTTATAGTCTTTGGTATGAAACGGCCGGGGTTTGAACTCACAATCTACCGAACTCAGGGCGGACACTCTAACCACTAAGCCACTGAGTGTTTGATGAGTGTCCTCAATTGAACACTATTGCAGTGTAAAACAACACATTTGTCAATGTGAACAAGTAGCAAATAATCATAGTTGCATATTACGTACACATACCAAGTCTCCAAGGCAGTAGCAGTATATTGGAAAGTATCCAGTAACACATGTGTCCGCATCATTCAACTTATTGCATTATAAGCTTAATTTAATGAATTATTGTGCAGGAAAAAAAATACCATTCCACTTTATAACTTCTTCTGAAATAATATAAAAAATAAATTAAATAGAAAATAATAATAAATAAAGACAGCATAAGTCCATTTCAGGCGGTTGATAATACATTGGTTACTATTTTTCATACCTACTATTGTTCTCTGTTTGGCTCATTTCACTTAATCGAACCTTTTCCAACATTCCACTCTACAAAATAATAAAAGTATGTATGATTCCTGCTATGATCCATGTCAGTATCGGCATATTGTCAAAGCTCATATATCAGTATCATGACACCTCTAATATTGGTAGCGTAATTGATACTCCGCAAGTGTGGCAGTGCGATAGTATGTTGTGTGAACCTCTCTCCCTGATGCCTATAGAGCTGGGCTGGACAATTCATGAATACCCAAAGTTTGGCTTGTTGTTTCATTTTGTTAAGAGAAAGAGTGGTCACCAAATATAATACTGACCTCTTTTAAGCTGCACAATCATTGATGACACTGCAAAAAAAAAACAACTCAGTAGATTTTACGGTAAAAACCTGGCAGCTCAGTAGCCAAAATCTACCATTTTTCCATTTACCGGTACTGTAATGCACAGTAAAAACAACAAACGTAGATCTTGCAGCTATGTCACCAGAATTTGAACGTTAAACAACAGTGGTATCGTGTTTTTAATTTACAGTAATGCACTGTAAAAAATGGCCTTAGACTTTACAGTAAAAAAAAACCTGGCAGCTCAGTCAGCAGAATTTTACCATAAAAACAACAGGGATCTGTTTTTTCCATTTACAGTAATTTGGTATAAAAAAATATTCTGGTGACTAAGCTGCCATTTTTTCCCCTGGAAAATCTATAGATTTGTTTTATAAACCTGACGGTACTTACTACTTTATATAATGACGGTTTGAGGCTAAATAAATTCCTCACTCGTGGTACTGTTGCAGGGTGAAAATCGTTATTTGGCCAACAATTGTCACGTTGGAGGCAAAAAGTTTAGACACCCCTGGCTTAAGGTTTTTAGCTCATCGGCGAGTGCTGCTCAACTTAAATAACTCTTAAAGTTCCCATTTCAAGCTAATGGGTACCACAGGGACTGTAGCACCCATCAAACATCTGCTAAATACTCAACACCTGAATAAACTCCACTCATCACGTATTTACTTACCGTATTTTTCGGAGTATAAGTCGCACCGGCCGAAAATGCATAATAAAGAAGGAAAAAAACATATATAAGTCGCACTTTTTTGGGGGAAATGTATTTGATAAAACTCAACACCAAGAATAGACATTTGAAAGGCAATTTAAAATAAATAAAGAATAGTGAACAACAGTCTGAATAAGTGTACGTTATATGACGCATAAATAACCAACTGAGAACGTGCCTGGTATGTTAACGTAACATATTATGGTAAGAGTCATTCAAATAACTATAACATATAGAACATGCTATACGTTTACCAAACAATCTGTCACTCCTAATCGCTAAATCCGATGAAATCTTATACCTCTTGAATGAGCTAAATAATATTATTTGATATTTTACGGTTATGTGTTAATAATTTCACACATAAGTTGCTCCTGAGTATAAGTCGCACCCCCGGCCAAACTATGAAAAATACTGCGACTTATAGTCTGAAAAATGCGGTATTTAATATTGTAGTAACAAAGGCCTGGCCAGTAAAGTTTTGAGTCAATTGTCCACACACAGTATTTGAATACTACTTACATTTTCCCCCTAAAAATGAAAATGAACCCTCTTATATCCAAGCATGTGATCTGTTGTGATGGTCTATAAATGCAAAACTGTCATTTTGAACTGTTCAATATAGCTCGCCCAAATTGTATTTTTTTCTGCAAGCATTGACATGATTGTCTTCCCTGACTTCACCATAGAGGAAGCTACCACAGGAGGGAAGAAGATAACCCCGTCTGCAGCACGGACCAAGAAGTTCAGCTTCTCGGGTGAGTGCGCAGATTGTTTCCTTCTCTGGGATCAGCATGTCTGAATGGGTAGACCTCCATATAGTATACATCAGAGATTACAGTTGTCCCGATACCGATATCAGTATGGAGTGACTTTTGGTCCAGAAAGTATTTTGCTTTATTCATTATTGAAATATTTTTTTCCACTTTGTGTTCTATATTTTATATGAGATTTCCAGTTAATTTTATTTATAGATCCACCAATTTGTTTACATTCAGGAGCGCTTGCTTGCTGTTAGCGGTGAGCTATTGTATCCTCCTACGGTGTGTAGTGAAGCATGTTTAGCTATTTCTCGTCTTGCAGGGATGATACTTGTAAGAAACTTACTTTATTTGTTGCCATGGAGGCGAGAATTAGTGAGTAGCGAAAACACTGTAGATGGATGTTAGACACTAGCTAAATAGCTAGCAACGACTCTGCAGTGCTTTGAGAAAGCTTTCATTATCTTGTCGCCGTCAAATTTGCAGGGCATCAACATGCATTATCGCGATATAACGATAGTAATAAAAACTCTATCGATTTACAAATGTATATTATTTATATCACCCAATCTAACATGTTTTAAAGCACCGCTCTGGTGCTTCAGTGTTCATAGCTTCACCTTTATCGTTAGTTTTTAAGCCAAAATATGTCCATTCTCCCTTTTCTGTCTCAATAGTGTGTCCGCTTATAAGTGCTTACTGTGTGTGTTGACTCACATGCACTTTGGCTCATATTACCAGCAGTGTTATCATGGCAAGGGAAAAAAGTACCGGTATTTATTTCCTTTTTTTAATTCATTAGCATTGGTAAATTGTACAACCCAACTAGAGATGAAACAATTACCAGTATTGATAACAAACCGCGGTTAGTAATGCTGTTTAAAATTAATATTGTGAAATCGTAATTGTTAACCGCTATTCCATAAACTCCCAGAACTGGTGGTAAGGGCTCATTTAGCACGCTGATCGCTATACAGCAGTTAGCGCTGTTAAATGGTAGCTTGCGCCGCTAATTGCTAATAGCACGCTAATAAATGCGAAGTCTTGCAATATATGGAAACATTAAGAATAGAAAGTATTTTAAGACACATTGTTATTTTCCCCTTACAAAAGTCATACCACAATCTAAACATATACAAACACATTACTGACTAAAAAACTAATATATGCAATTGTGCACATTACATTACATGCTCAAAAGAGTGGACATATAAAGATATATATTGTTTGACAGATTTTTTTTTTTTTTTTTTAAATAAAACATGTTTTTTTTTTAAAATCACATTAAACAATAATTTCTTTTAATCAGGCTTTTAAGGCATCATGTTGTTTTTTGTGTTATTTTTTTTATTGCTATCCATCCATCCATCCATTTTCTACCGCTTATTCCCTTCGGGGTCGCGGGGGGCGCTGGAGCCTATCTCAGCTACAATCGGGCGGAAGGCGGGGTACACCCTGGACAAGTCGCCACCTCATCGCAGGGCCAACACAGATAGACAGATTATTACTACTATTTTTTTTCTCAATGTTATTTTTTTTTTTTTTTTTTTTTTTTACGTCACTCCTTATCCTTGTACGGGAAGTCCCACCCCCCTAGTCAAAGTTATTTGCTAATTGCTAGAGCCTCTAGCGCAGGGGTCCCCAACCACCGGTCCGTGGCGCATTTGCTTCTGGGCCGTACAGCATTATTAATTGTGTGAATGCTTTGGAGCATTCACATGGTTTTCTACACCAAAATTCATCTATTTTTTATTCAACTTCTTCTTCTTCTCCTCCAGATTTTGGCGCGCTCTACCTTCCACTTTTTTCATCCGATTCAAAACTATTCCAATCGCGGGCTTTCCCTTGACAAATTCCCAGAATTACAGATTTTCAAGGACATTTTTCCCATTCAAAATTAATTGGCCATTTTTTCAAACTTCTACCATTTCCACATTTTTCAACCGATTCAAACCATTCAATCTTCAACATATTTCACTTATCTTGGACATTGAAATTATAATTTTTTCAAATTCAAAAAAAATTCCAAGAATTCCATTTTTTTTTAAACCCTTTTTTAAACCTTTTTTCTGGCAACTACTCCTTCCACATTTTTCAACCCATTTCAACCGTTCCACCGTTAAAACATTCCTCTTAATCAGGACAAAAAACAAAGGTTTTTTTCGAACTGGAAAAATTCCCGGTTTTCCCGAAATTCTAGGAATTCCTTAATACCATTTCTCAATTAAAAATTGTACTACTTCAACATTTCTCGACCGTCCATCCATCCATCTTCTTCCGCTTATCCGAGGTCGGGTCGTGGGGGCAGCAGCCTAAGCAGGGAAGCCCAGACTTCCCTCTCCCCAGCCAGTTCGTCCAGCTCTTCCTGTGGGACCCCAAGGCGTTCCCAGGCCAGCCGGGAGACATAGTCTTCCCAACGTGTCCTGGGTCTTCCCCGCGGCCTCCTACCGGTCGGACGTGCCCTAAACACCTCCCTAGGGAGGCGCTCGGGTGGCATCCTGACCAGATGCCCGAACCGATTTGAAAAATTCCAACACCAACCGTTTCAACTCATTCAGAACATTCAAAAAAAAATTTTTTTTTTTTTTGCATTTTCCCAAAAATTCTCTCTTTTCCCGAAATCCCCAAATTTCCATGAAATTCCCATTGAAAAGAATAGGACATTTTTCAAAGTTCCACATCTCCCACTCAAACCGTTCCAACTTCAAAATATTCAGCTTGTTCAAGAATTGTGTGCTTACAAAGCCCCTAAAGCAGAAGTCCCCAAACTACGGCCCGCGGGCCGGATCCGGCCCACCAGCATCCAAAATCCGGCCCACAGGAAGTCCCAAGTTTAAAAAAAAGTTTATTTATTCATTTATTTATTTATTTTTAATCTTTCCTGAACCGGAAGTGAAACCGCCACAGTGGTGGTGAACCGGAAGTGAAACAGGCATAGCGATGGTGAACCGGAAGTGAAACAGACACAGCGATGGTGAACCAGAAGTGAAACATACATAGCAATGGTGAACCGGAAGTGAAACAAACACAGCGATGGTGAACCGGAAGTGAAACAGACACATCGATGGTGAACCGGAAGTGAAATAGACACAGCGATGGTGAACCGGAGGGGAAACAGACACAGCGATGGTGAACCGGAAGTGAAACAGACACAGCGATGGTGTACCGGAAGTGAAACAGACACATCGATGGTGAACCGGAAGTGAAACAGACACAACGATGGTGAACCGGAGGGGAAACAGACACAACGATGGTGAACTGGAAGTGAAACAGACACAGCGATGGTGAACCGGAGGGGAAACAGACACCGCGATGGTGAACCGGAAGTGAAACAGACACAACGATGGTGAACCGGAGGGGAAACAGACACAACGATGGTGACCTGGAAGTAAAACAGACACAGCGGTGGTGAACCGGAGGGGAAACAGACACAGCGATGGTGAACCGGAAGTGAAATAGACACAGCGATGGTGAACCGGAGGGGAAACAGACACAGCGATGGTGAACCGAAAGTGAAACAGACACAGCGATGGTGAACCGAAAGTGAAACAGACACAGCGATGGTGAACCGGAGGAGAAACAAACAGAGCTATGGTGAACCGGAAGTGAAACAGACACGGCGATGGTAAACCGGAAGTGAAACAGACACAGCGATGGTGAAGCGGAAGTGAAACAGACACAGCGATGGAGGAGCGGGAGCATGCGGGAGCCTACCCATCATCTGTGCTACGACGAGAAAGCGCCCCTTGCCCTGAGTATTCTTTTCAAGATGTCTCTCACTTATGTCAAAGCCAAGTGTACGTGCAAGAACGGATTTGATGTCTTTATATGTTTGGCCAATACTAAAATAGAAATATATAAACTTCTCCCACGGATGATGGGTAGGCTCCTCCATCGCTTAGGTCTGTTTCACTTCCGGTTCACCATCGCTGTGTCTGTTTCACTTCCGGTTCACCATAGTGGTGTCTGTTTCACTTCCGGTTCACCATTGATGTGTCTTGTTCACTTCCGGTTCACCATTGATGGGTCGATTTCACTTCCGGGTCACCATTGTTGTGTCTGTTTCACTTCCGGTTCACCACTGTGGTGTCTGTTTCACTTCCGGTTCACCATAGATGTGTTTGTTTCACTTCCGGTTCACCATTGTGGTGTCTGTTTCACTTCCGGGTTCACCATTGATGTGTCTTGTTCACTTCCAGTTCACCAGCGATGGGTCAGTTTCACTTCCGGTTCACTATTGGTGTGCCCGTTTCACTTCCGGTTCACCACTGTGGTGTCTGTTTCACTTCCGGTTCACCATTGTTGTGTCAGTTTCACTTCCGGTTCACCATCGCTGTGTCTGTTTTACTTCCAGTTCACTGACATAGGAACAATTAAAAAAAAAATCCTCCATGTCCCTTCAGGGGCTCCATATGTGCTCCCTTTCAAAAACTGTAAAAAAATTTTTTCCCAGATTTCCAAGAATTCTCAGTTTTTAGGGACATTTTCCCCACTTTTCACACTTACACAATGCCAACATTTTTTAACCTATTCAAACTATTCCACCTTCAACATATTCCACTCATCCTGGACTTTCAAACTAAGTCTTTCCCAAGTTCCACACCAAATTCCGGTTTTCCTGGAAATTCCAATGCTTCAACATTCCAAACATTCCAACATTCAAACTATTCTTGCATTCATACTTCATTCTGTCAGCATTGGAATTGGGGGTTAAATCACCAAAAATGATTCCCGGGCGCGGCCACCGCTGCTGCTCACTGCTCCCCTCACCTCCCAGGGGGTGATCAAGGGTGATGGGTCAAATGCAGAGAATAATTTCGCCACACCTAGTGTGTGTGTGACAATCATTGGTACTTTAACTTTTTTTTTTAACTTTATTGGAGCATTCATTCCACATTAGTTCACATCTAGTTCATTCATAAACTACCGCATTTTCTCCGACTTAACTTTCAGATTGTAGCCAAAGGCTAATTTTTTTTGCTGTTTTTATCTGCCACACGTAGAAAGCCGGTCCGTGAAAATAATGCTTACATTAAACCGGTCCCTGGTGGAAAAAAAGTTGGGGAAACAAGTTCATATAGATCACATTTACACTATCTGTGGTTTCGTAATTTTGATATAAAACACAACCTCCTTAATATTCCTTTGTCGTAGTGAATAATAATATCGGAGCTCCATTAGTTTGTCTAACTTGTTTTGTTGAGCTCGTAAGTTGAGGTACAACTGTACTTGGCGTATGTGATATAAATGAAACAACTCACCACTTCAAAACGTCTTCACTTTTTGTTTCGCTATGAATACACTATATTTGAATTCCTAAAATAATTGCTTCAATGAGCTTGTCGCAGCGTAAAACACCGCATCTAAGTAGTTTAATATCACTTCCGGGTTGCGTCACGGTCGGTGAAAAAGTCATCGCTTTAATGAGTGACGTGACTATGAATCTAAATGACGGCAACTGTGCTCATTTAATCTGCCCAACTTGGTAAAATACATAAAACAAACATTGTTTTTCCCCTGAAGCAGAAATACAACGCAAGGGGAAAAGACTCGATAAGTCAAACCCAGATCTCACCGATGCGTGGGAAGGTGGTTTCATTCTTAGGTACAATCATCTCATTCTTGGAAGTAGCTTTTTTTTCTCTGACCTATTCTGACTGATCGAGACGTGTCATTCAGACTAAAGCTGAGGATGCATCTGTATTAATTAAATATATGTAATAATATACAGTACTGTAGGTATTTTTTTTGGCAGGAATTTGTATAGATGTGCTTTAATTATCCCTGGTTTTGTCATGGTGGACACGTCTGCCTCCCATGGCAGAGGGCATGGCTTAGATTCCCATCAGTAAGGGCATCTGATGTGACAAAAAAAAAATTAATGCGATTGACTCACTTGGCGACCACTGACAAAGAAAAGCCACAAGTAGAAAAATATTATATAAATATAGTTTATTGACACCCTTAAAAACATCAGAGTCAGCTTTATCGGCCAAATAAGTTTTAACAGTGAATGAGACATTGATGTACTCTGATTAGGGCTGCAACGATTAATCGATTAAATCCATTAATTCGATTAGAAAAAAGGTTTGGTTAATATTCTGTTGCTTTGATTAATTGTTGAATGATTGTAACTAATACAAATTTATAAAATCCGGACCACATAAAAGAAGGTAAAATAAGTTGAATAGAAGAAAATAGTTGGTAAATAGAAGGTAATAGAAATTAACTAAAGGTAAAAGAAAATTAACAAAAATATATAAAAGAAGGTAAAAAAAAGGTAAAATGAAAGCATATAGAAATAAATAAAAGATACAATAAGATAAATAACGGGTAAAATAAGGTAAATAAAAGGTGAAAATAGTCACTAGAAGGTAACATATGTTAAATAGAAGGTTAAACGACTGCCAAATTTATATGCCTATTTCAAAAGGCCACGGCCCCCTGACACTCCTTCTCAACTGTCTATGCGACGTCAAGGCTTGGTTAGCCCAGAATTTTTTAATAATGAATGAGGGAAAAACGGAAATTTTAGTGTTTGGTCCGGCCCTCACTGACTTGGGACCATTGCAAAATTATGTGCGTCCCAAAGTCACCAGCCTTGGCGTCACTATAGACAGCGATTTTAAACTTGACAAACAAGTCAATGGCGTTTTAAAATCGTGTTTTTATCATCTTCGTCTTTTAGCAAAGGTAAAACCGTTTTTATCTTTTAACCTTTTTGAACAAGTCGTGCATGCTTTTATTTCAAGTCGCCTGGACTACTGCAATGCACTTTATGCTGGCATTAGCCAAAAAGCTCTCTCCCGGTTGCAGTTAGTCCAGAATGCGGCAGCACGACTTTTAACAGGGGCCAGGAGACGCCAGCATATAACCCCAATCCTTGAGAGTTTGCACTGGCTCCCTGTTCATTTTAGAATTGATTTTAAAACCTTGCTGTTTGTTTTTAAAGCTTTACATGGACTGGCACCTAAGTATATCTCGGACCTCATCCAAACTTACAATCCTGCGCGCGCTCTGAGGTCCGAGAGCCAGCTCCAGCTCGTGGTGTCCAAGACGAGACTTAAAACCAGGGGAGACAGGGCCTTCTCTGTGGTCGGCCCTAAGCTCTGGAACACTCTGCCCCTCCATGTTCGAACTGCTCCCACAGTGGAGTGTTTTAAGTCTCGTCTTAAGACCCACTTTTATTCTCTGGCTTTTAGCACTACGTGAGTTGTGTGGTCCTCTGTTGTCCTCTGTGTTTTTAAAATTTTGCTTTTGCTTTCTATTTACTGTTTTAATTGGTTTTACCCTTTGAAATTGTTTTTAATCACATTTATTTTATATTGTTTTTAATTGTGTTTAATATTGTTGTGCAGCACTTTGGAAACATTTTGTTGTTTAAATGTGCTATATAAATAAAGTGGATTGGATTGGATTGGATTAAAAAAACGTAAATGAAAGGTAAAAGAAGGAATAAGTAAATAAAAAGTAAAATAAGATAAATAAAAAGTAAGATAAGGTAAATAGAAAGTTAAAGTAGTAAATAAAAGGTAAAATAAGTTGAATAGAAGGTAAGTAAAAGGTAAAAAAGTTGAATGGAAGGTAAAATAAAGTAAATATGAGATAAATACAAGGTAAAGGAAGGAATATAAATTTGACAAAAAATAATAATTTTAATATGAATGATGGGAAAAAGTTAAAGCGTGTATCTGACGTTAAAAATTCGATGTTTCTTGGCGGAGTTTGTGAAAGTGATGTGTTAGTAGTGGTCAGAAAGTTTAAAAACAAAAAATCTGTCGATGGTAACAACGTGGATATGTCACTTGTTAAAGAAGTGATGGATTGTGTCCTGAAGCCGTTTACTTATATATGTAATACATCTTTATCAACTGGAACTTTTCCTGACAAAATGAAAATTGCTAAAGTTATTCCAATTTACAAAAATGGTGATAAACATATGGTCTCAAATTATAGACCTGTGTCTCTACTACCTCAATTTGCAAAAATTCTTGAGAAATTATTTGTAAATAGTCTTGATAAGTTCATTGACAAACATGAGCTACTGAATGATCATCAGTATGGGTTCAGGAGTAATCGATCTACATCCCTAGCAGTGATGGACTTTGTAGAAAACGTAGCTACAGCAATAGAAAAAAAGCTGGAGTATTTATTGACTTATGTAGACTTATGTAAACTTTTTGACACAATCAATCATTCCTTACTTCTGCAAAAATGGAAAAACTATGGCATAAGAGGTGTTTCACAACAGTGGTTAAGTAGTTATTTAAGTAATAGATCTCAATATGTGGAAATTAATTAGACTAAATCACAGCCAAGAAGAGTAACTTGTGGGGTTCCACAAGGCTCAGTATTGGGACCTAAGTTATTTATACTCTATTTAAATGATATTTGTTCAGTATCTAATAAATTGAAATGTATTATGTTTGCAGATGATACAAATGTATATTGTTCAGGAGAAGACTTGAAGGAAGTGTTGAGGGTAATAGAGGTTGAGTTGATTCAGCTAAAAAAATGGTTTGATATTAATAAGTTATCATTAAATGAGAAGAAAACTAAATTGATGGTGTTTAGTGGTGCAAGGACACATTGTGAAGCAAAATTAAAATTAAATCTAAAGTTAAAGTTAAAGTTAAAGTACCAATGATTGTCACACACACACTAGGTGTGGCGAAATTATTCTCTGCATTTAACCCATCACCCTTGATCACCCCCTGGGAGGTGAGGGGAGCAGTGGGCAGCAGCGGTGGCTGCGCCCGGAAATCATTTTTGGTGATTTAACCCCCAATTCCAACCCTTGATACTGAGTGCCAAGCAGGGAGGTAATGGGTCCCATTTTTATAGTCTTTGGTATGACTCGGCCGGGGTTTGAACCCACAACCTACCGATCTCAGGGCGGACACTCTAACCACTAGGCCACTGAGTAGGTGGCCTAGTGGAAATTGATAGAGTATATGAAACTAAATTCTTGGGAATAATAATTGATCATAAATTATGTTGGAAACCGCATATTGAATATATAAAGGGAAAAATATCCAAATCCATTGCTATTCTTTATAAAGTAAACACATGCTGAATAAGAAATGTCTGCATATGTTATATTATTCTTTTATTTTTCCATATTTAGCATATTGTGTTGAAGTTTGGGTAAATGTTTATAGAACAAACATAGACCCAATAATTAAAACTTCAAAAAAGGGTCATTAGAATAATACACAAAGTGTGCTACTATGAACATACCAATCCATTATTTATAAGTTCTAATGTGTTAAACATTTTCAGATATTGTGTTTTTAAAAATAATGGAAATTATGTTTCGAGTTTTTATTTTATTTATTTATTTTTTATCGTGTTCTGTTTGTGTTGTGTTGTGTTTGCTCGGTACTCGTATTATCTTTTAACCTGCCCATTGTACAGCACTTTGGCTACCCCTGTGGTAAATTTTAAATATACTTTATAAATATAGTTGATTTGATTTGATTTGATTTGAGTAAAGAACAACAGCCTTCCAGCTTGTATTCTTAAGTTATTTCAATTAAGAGGAGAGAACTATAATTTACGGGGGATATTTTATTTTTGAAATAGGTAAAGTATGAACGAATATAAAATACAAATGTATTTCAGTTTTAGGAGTTAAATGGTGGAACAAGCTCAGTGATTAGCTAAAGACATGTAGTTCTTTGTTAAGGTTTAAGAAAACCTTGAAAGGTGAAATAATAGAAAATTATAAAATATAGTAACAATTACTTTCATCCCATTGATTTTTTTTTTTAACGTTGATGTTCCAGGCAATCTTATTTTCAGTGGAGGTATAGGATAGGCAAATATAAGCTTTGGCATCAGCCTATTACTTTTTCGGTCATTCTTTTTCTTTTATTTTATTTTTGTGTGTAAATGTGTATGATTGTTAAATATGTATAATCTGTACTGTTAAACTGGTCACACAAAATGGTTAATGGTTGATGGTTGATTATATGACCGAAATAAACTTATTTCATTCATTAAACTTATTTCATTCATATAGAAGATAAAACAAGGTTAAAGACGGTCAAAGAAGCAAAATAGAAGGTAAAGAAAAGGAATATAGAATACAAAACAAGGTAAATGGTAAATGGGTCGTACTTGTATAGCGCTTTTCTACCTTTTTAAGGAACTCAAAGCGCTTTGACACTATTTTCCACATTCACCCATTCACACACACACATTCACACACTGATGGCGGGAGCTGCCATGCACGGCGCTAACCAGTCC
Organism: Nerophis lumbriciformis; assembly: GCF_033978685.3. Lineage (NCBI taxonomy): Eukaryota > Metazoa > Chordata > Actinopteri > Syngnathiformes > Syngnathidae > Nerophis > Nerophis lumbriciformis. The sequence continues at coordinate 12,412,620 of NC_084571.2, read as the reverse complement.
CATCAGGAGCAAGGGTGAAGTGTCTTGCTCAAGGACACAACGGACGTGACTAGGATGGTAGAAGGTGGGGATTGAACCAGTAACCCTCAGATTGCTGGCACGGCCACTCTCCCAACTTCGCCACGCCCGTAAAATAAGGTAAATAAATAAATTAAGGTAAAATAAGGTAAATAAAAGGTCAATTAATGAAAGGTAAAAAAGGAATATAGAAGGTAAAAAAAGGTCAATAAAAGGTAAAAAATAAGGAATATAGAAGGTAGAATAAATATAAAGTAAAAGAAGGTAAGTAAATGGTTAAATATATGGAAAAATAAGGTAAGTAAATAGTAAAAAAAAAAGTTAAATTTAGGGTAAAAGAAGGTAAGTAAATGGCAAATTAAGTTAAATAGAAGGTAAAATAAGGTAAGTAAATGGTAAAATAAGTTAAATACAATGTAAAAGAAGGTAAGTAAATGGCAAATTAAGTTAAATACAAGGTAAAATAAGGTAAGTAAATGTAAAATAAGTTAAATAAAATGTAAAAGAAGGTAAGTAAATGGCAAAATAGGTTAAATAGAAGGTAAAAGAAGTTAAGTAAATGGTGAAATAAATTAAATAGAGGGTGACATAAGGTTAATAAAAGGTGGAAGAAAAGAATATAGAATGTAGAAGAAGGTACATAGAAGGTAATGAAAGTTATGACAAGTGCAACAATCTTTGAACTATTTGACCTAAAAGACGCATTGAGGTTATTAAGGACGTTTTAACCAAATACTCGATTAATCAAACAAATTGATACATTTACTCGATTACTAAAATAATGGATAGTTGCAGCTCTAACTCTAATGAAGTGTTCTTATGTGTGCAGCAACAAGGTCCATAATATTCTGAGTCATATTTACACTTCTGCTTGTTTGGTTGGTGCTTTGTCTGGGAAATGTAAACAGTAGGAGACTTTTCATCAGATTTGGTGCATGAACTAAACATTTTTCAATTTTCTTCTGCAGACCTGGACGATGACCTGGACGAGTGTGATAATTTAGTTGACCTTCTCGATGGCTTGCCTTCAAATAAAAGCAAGACGCAATCCAAACCCAGCTCACAGGCGACTAAGCCTGAAAAACACATCCCATCACATGCAACATCTCAAACCCAAAAGAAGGAAACAAGTACGCCTTATTTCTACTTTTCCAGATGATTCTATTGCCTCTCCTGTAAATGCTGCACCCTGAAGTACTCTCTTTCTGTTTGTGTTTTTTTAAAACCAGCAAATGCTGCAAAGAAACAGAGTGACCTCACATTTGATGACGAGAAAGATGATTTAATTGACGACCTTGGCTTGGACAGTGATAACAAGAATCCTAAGAAACAAGAAAATGTGCTGTGGTCCAACTTGGAAAGGTGACAGCTTTGTCTTCTCTAATAATGTATGTCGTTTTAGTTCTCAAGTGATCAATAAATTACTGTGTTAGTGCTTAAAGTGGTCGTGAGCAGCCGATAAAGGGGAACTGCACTTTTTTGGGAATTTCGCCTATCATTCACAATCATTACGAAAGACAGGATGACAGATGTTTTTTTTTAATGCATTGTAAATATTAAATAAATGTCATCAAAGTCAGCTTACAATGGAGCCTATCAGAGTCGCTCTATTCTGCCTATAAAGCCCTTAAAAACACAGGTAAAGGTTTTATATACACAGTGTAATTATATATGTAAAGTCGTAACAAAGACATTTATAATAACATGCAATTAGAGATGTCCGATAATGGCTTTTGCCGATATCCGATATTGTCCAACTCTTAATTACCGCTACCGATATCAACCGATACCGATATATACAGTTGTGGAATTAACACATTATTATGCCTAATTTTGTTGTGATGCCCCGCTGGATGCATTAAACAAAGTAACAAGGTTTTCCAAAATAAGTGAACAACTTTAACTCAAGTTATGAAAAAAAGTGCCAACATGGCACTGCCATATTTATTATTTAAGTCACAAAGTGCATTATTTTTTTTTAACATGCCTCAAAACAGCAGCTTGGAATTTGGGACATGCTCTCCCTAAGAGAGCATTAGGAGGTTGAGGTTGGGGGGGTAGCGGGGGGGGGGGGGGGGGTATATTGTAGCGTCCTCGAAGAGTTAGTGCTGCAAGGGGTTCTGGGTATTTGTTCTGTTGTGTTTATGTTGTGTTACAGTGCGGATGTTCTCCCGAAATGTGTTTGTCATTCTTGTTTGGTGTGGGTTCACAGTGTGGCGCATATTTGTAACAGTGTTAAAGTTGTTTATACGGCCACCCTCAGTGTGACCTGTATGGCTGTTGATCGAGTATGTCTTGCATTCACTTGTGAGTGTGTCAAAAGCCGAAGATATTATGTGACTGGGCCGGCACACAAAGGCAGTGCCTTTAAGGTTTATTGGCGCTCTGTACTTCTCCCTACGTCCGTGTACACAGCGGCGTTTTAAAAAGTCATAAATTGTACTTTTTGAAACCAATACTGATCATTTAGAAACCGATACGGATCATTTCCGATATTACATTTTAAAGCATTTATCGGCTGATAATATCGGCAGTCCGATATTATCGGACATCCCTACATGCAATATTTACGTATTTTGATCATTTTACGCATATGCGGCACATTCATTTCATAAATGCATCACTGATTATTACTCACCGCAGACTTCATGAGAGCCAACAAACTTAATAAAACCTCATTTACTGTACAAGGTCTGCTGTCATTAGGATGCCGACTGCTAGGATGTTAATATATTCCCGTTTGGATGAAGAATGACTCATGATAAAATAATATAAAATAGAGGGGGGTGGACCCAAGCCTCTTTCCTTGTCGTTCTTGCCATTTCCCAGTCTAAATTGGCTGTCAAAGTGTACAACCTTGTCAGAATACGTCCTCATCCTTCTCGGTGAGAAGCATGATTTCTGATCGAGAATAAACTTTCAGCGAGCTGGGAATCGAGGAAACACCTCACCAGTCGATCATGTAAACATTATTTTTGTCTGCGTTAGCGTTTATAATAACAATATCACTAATACTTGGTTAATATTCAAGTCACGAAATGTAAATGGAGTGTTGTTGGCGCTTTTTGAATGGTTATTTATTGGATTTTATGGGCGGAATAAAGGACCTCCCATTGGCCGCCGTAAGCAGACTTTTATTTACGTTTATTTACAAATTTACAAAGTTTTGACCGATAATCTACGCCGATATTTGGCATTACGACTTATATCGGTATTGATCTATTTTAATCGGTATCTGCCCTTTAAAAAAATTAATAAATAAACAACAGAACTACCTCATCAGGTACTAAATATACACATACGATACCGATATTTTGTATTAAAATAATTATGATAATTAGTGAAGTAAATAGTAATAATTTCTGCTCAAGCATACATACGAATGACTGTCATTGTCAATAATTTTCCCTTCTGCTCAGCTGCGCTCACACGGCCACGTCCAACATTTCTCTCCCTCCCGCAGTGCTGGTCGCCTACAATATATCTTGTTAAGTTAAAGTTAAAGTACCAATGATTGTCACACACACACTAGGTGTGGCGAAATTATTCTCTGCATTCTGCTTAACTGTCAAAACTTTCAATACTTGCCGAATCCGTTTTTTGTCCTTCTCGCCTGGCGTCTTCCCGGTCCCATTTTGTTTGTTTTCATAACTGTAGCAATCGAGTCGTTTGACAAGCCTCCGACTCTCATTAAAGGAGCACGCAGAGTATCATGAGATATCTCTGCCAAAAATCCCAAAAATATCTTGACAAATAGGGGATAAGTTTATAAGTACAGAAGAGCAGGCAGCAGCTCACACATTCTCATACTTTCTGTAACATCCAACATGTCAGCCAGCTTGAAAAATGTCTCAACTAGAATCTACGTGTAGGACCCCAGAATTGTTTTTATTTAAATGTTCACAATATTTCAGGGTTCCTTACAAGGAAGCCTTACAAAATCCATAAACTGCTATAAAATTGAGTAGATGGCGAGTCATTGTGATGTAGAAAAATCCCAAATTTTGACCAATTTTCCCAGAAGATTTCCCATATTTGGTGCTCCTCTTAGATACACGTAATAAAGGTTTTTGTGAAATCCCCTGATGTTTTTTGTTGCTAAATTAATCACATTATGTCGCTACTGGTCCCACGTTTCTTAAACAACAAAGTTAAAAAACAACTTAAAGCCTTGCCTAGATGTTTACTACTATTCCATCCATCCATCCATTTTCTATTCATGTTTAAATAATTATGGGCTACAAATATTGGTTATCGGCCTTATTAACTACTACTACTTGAAAAACACATACGAGTCGAGCTCTAATTATAACATGCTCTCTTGCTGGTTCGACCATGCAAGATACTCCACGCGCACACAACACCGCGTTACAAAAGCAGCGTTTGGAAAAGCGTACTCACCAGTTTAAAAGCAAGACAGCAACCATGACATGTTTTGAAATTGTTTCAGTCACGAAGATTCCTCCTGTGAATGATCACATGCGATAGGCCTGCACATACAGAAAGTGTGTTACGGCCTGGAATGCAAATCATTCCATTCAGGCCCAACAGCGATTTCCACAATGTTTATAATTTGGACAAAATTAGACATTTATTTGTGAACCAGAGGTCTTCAACTGGGGTCCGTAAACACTAAGGCAGGGCTATCCAACTGGTTTTTACTGAGGGCCAAATTGCCTTTATGGCTGTTTGGAACAGCGAGTAGTACGGTAAATTATTTTAAATGTATAAGAATTGACCCATGATATTATTACACAATTGCTTATGCATTTGATCATTACCGTATGTATTTTTTTACATACTGCATAATTAAAAACATCTGTAGACTGGCACCTCCATCGCCAAAATGTTATTGAACCGGTAGATGTGTTTTTTCAACAGCATATTACTGAAAATGGAAAAATAGTGCCGCTTTTTTTTTTACAATAAAATACTTGTGATGGAGAGGCCAGTTTTTTTTTTTATCGTAAAATCTTTTGTTTTTGTTTTTGCTGCACAGTGCTAGGTGCATTAAAAAGGCCCAAAACATCATAAGGGACCCATCTCACCCCGGACATAAACTTTTTGAACTGCTGTCCTCGGGCAGGAGATACAAGACAATAAAATGCCGGACAAACAGGTTCAAGAACACTTTTTACCCGAGAGCAATAGTGTCACTGAACACAATTAAGGCATAAAAAAGAATGACTGTGCATGTGAGCTGTGTGCTTGGTATTTTATGTTTTTTTTAATGTATTATTTGTATCTATTTATCTTAGTACCATGTTCTTATGTTGTTTTTTTTAAGTGTCATGAATTTGCACTAAATAAGTTTGCTTGCAATTTTGTTGTACAATGTACAATGACAATAAAGATATATTCTATTGTATTATTATTACAGATTATAGACTACAATAGAAATTCAATACAACACGATTGTAACTATTTTCTAACTTAAATTCATACAAATGTAACTATTAGGGTGCACAAAAAATCGATTCACATCCGAATCGCGATTCCTATTCATCCCGATTCTACATTGTTTCATAATTTTAATAAATCGATACAAAAATTAATTGTATTTTATTTTTTTACAAGAATAATAATAATTAAAAATAACTGTTTTAGGCCATCTCTATGCAACCTGAAGGAGCTTTTCTAACCTGTTACCTGTTTTGAAAAAGTTTCATTCTAATTATTAAACCAAATAATACTTTGTGAGTATCGGTTTGAATCGTTTTAAATTGAAAATCGATTCTGAATCAAATTGTCACCCCAAGAATCAGAATCGGATCAAATCGCCCAAAGATTCACACCACTAGCAACTAACATTACATTATTAACAGGAACAACATTTTTATTACAGACTCATCCATAAATAAAGCAGATATTTGAGTATTTATTTTTATTTCCAGAAAATAAATGTAATGTATAATAACATATGTGTTACATTATTAGATAATATTGAATACTAATATATGCAATTGCATCCGGTAAACGTATGTTTTTGTTGTCAAAACCAACAGAATGAATACATTTAGTAACAAAAGATAAAGTACTTTATTGACGCATGTTATTTCCAGGCTTTGGTGGGCCATATTAAATTATGTCTTGGGGCAGATCTTGAGTTTGACACCTGTGCGCTAAGGGCTCGTGAAATGTTTTGTTGATTATACTATTAAAAATTATATATTTTATAGTCCTTCCGCAATGTTCTCAGAAATTATTTCAATACATGCAAGACCTATAAGTAGGGGGTGCCTGCGCCATTGCTCTATCAGTTTGGGGTCATTGGCCTGTAAAACACTAAAGACCCCCGTGTTCAACCACTATTGGTCACATATTTTCTCGTAGGTGTTCAAACAAAACCGAAAAACACGTTATTGAACAATATGAGTCTAAAAACTTCACTCCCCCTCCTTATTTTCATGCGATATCTTTTTTATTATTTTTTTCTGCGTTATCTCAGTAGTGAGCATCCCCAGAGAGTTCGCACAAGGCTCGATGAGATTCTGGAGAATCATTCTCGCAGTGTGGAATGGTCACCCACAGGTGCCAAGAAGGACCCGCCTCCGTCCAGGGAGAAGAACTACAATTTGAAAGGTACGTTTGTTTATTAACATCCCCATTGGGATATAAAAGGATATATATGTGTGTGTTTTTACACTGCTCAATTAATTAACTTTGTGTAGCATCCGTAGAGTTTTAAGCTTTTTATTCTGGAATTTAAATACTTTTTTCCCCTGTCGTCCTCTTAGACGCCTTTTCAGAAGACGATCGAATATTTGGATCCTATCAGCCCACTGTGGGAGCCCCCCCTGCAGGGCCCCAGTTGCGCAAGCAGTCCATCAGGTGTGTTTGTGTGTGACTCCAGTGCGTGTTTGAGCTTCACCAAAACAGGCGCTCACCCGGTTTTATTTTTGCCTAAAAAAAAAATGAAAAGATTCTCGACAGAGAATGTCCGTCCTTCCAGCCTCGAAAAGAAGCCGCCCATCTCCCCAACATCCACTCGACCCCGCAACCCAGCCGACTGGCTGTGTCTCAAAGCAAGCGATGAGCCCGGCGACCTGGAAGATGACGTCAAAGAGAAGAAGACCTCATCAGAGTCTCCCAAATCTCCCTCCTCGCCTCTGTTGGAGAGAAAGCCCGCTCTGACGGGCGGCCCAAAAACACCTGCTTCTAAAATAGAAGAAGATGCCGCCCTTTCGGCCTCCCCCAAAGCAGCAAAGCCAGACGCCACCAGAAGCCTGAAGATAAAGGATGATGTTGACGACTGGTTAGTGGGCGCTCTTAGCAGGAGGAGGTCTCTCACCGGATCCAACTCTGACGCCAAAGTCTCCAAGCAGGAGCAGTCTTTAGGTCTGGGAGAAGAAGTGGATTTGGAGTTGCTTGTGAGGTATTATGGGCGTGCTAAATGTTCATCCATGGATCTGTGTGTGTTCACCAAAATATTCTGTCATTCCAGTAAGGAACCCACTTTACACACTAGCAGGGGCAGAGACAACATTGTTGGGTAAGTTGTAAATAATTAGAAAAGCAATCAGAGAGCGCAGTCCTGCGCCAGGCTAAAGAATCCTTTAAAACAATCCAGAACCAAGACGATGATCCGGATCACCCGATAAAATTTAACCACTTGTATGGAGGTTCATTTGTGTTTTTATTGCAAAACCTTTTTTTTCGCTGAATTTATGTAACTGAATTCTCTGCGTGTGAATTTTGTCAACTCAATTTTTTTTTACATCAAATTATGCTGAGAATTTCATTAAATACAAATATGAGCCCAGAATATGTGTTTAGAAGTTCAGTTTGTTAAAATACACTGTTTTGTATAATAGACTGTATTTATATTATTCATTATTACCTACTCAGTGGCCTAGTGGTTAGAGTGTCCGCCCTGAGATCGGTAGGTTGTGAGTTCAAACCCCGGCCGAGTCATACCAAAGACTATAAAAATGGAACCCATTACCTCCCTGCTTGGCACTCAGCATCAAGGGTTGGAATTGGGGGTTAAATCACCAAAATGATTCCCGGGCGCGGCCACCGCTGCTGCCCACTGCTCCCCTCACCTCCCAGGGGGTGATCAAGGGTGATGGGTCAAATGCAGAGAATAATCTCGCCACACCTAGTGTGTGTGTGACAATCATTGGTACTTTAACTTTAACTTTAACATGTGAATAATGCTGTATAATAGACTGTATTTATATTATTCACATGTAAAAATACCTAAGTGTTTATTGTCTATTGTGAGCGAACTGTGGTGCTGAATTTCTCCCAGGGATCAATAAAGTACTTTTTATTATATTCTATTCTATTCTATTTAAAATTGAGTGTGTAAAAATGCAGTGTAAAAAAAAAAAATCCTTGTAAAAAAAATTCAGCGCATAAAAATTCAGTGCAAAGATATATGTTGCTCCAAAACTTTAGAACCACTTGCCGTAAATTAAGACTGAAGCAATCGATTCTGTCTCAGAACCAGCCAATGAGGTGCTTGCGTCTTAATTTACCTGAAATTGGTCTTGAGTTTGAATATTTTTTACACTGGTGGTTCGGGCATCTGGTCAGGATGCCACCCGAACGCCTCCCGAGGGAGGTGTTTAGGGCACGTCCGACTGGTAGGAGGCCACGGGGAAGACCCAGGACGCGTTGGGAAGACTATGTCTCCCGGCTGGTCTGGGAACGCCTCGGGATCCCCCGGGAAGAGCTGGACAAAGTGGCTGGGGAGAGGGAAATCTGAGCTTCCCTGCTTAGGCTGCTGCCCCCGCGACTCGACCTCAGATAAGCGGAAGAAGATGGATGGATGGATGGATGAATGGATGGATGAATTTTAAAAACTGATTTTTACATACACTGTTATTTTTTTTCACACTGATTTTTTTTTTTACACTGAAATTTTTTCTACAAAATTTTTCTAAACTGATTTTTTTTAATCAAAATTGTTATACACTGAATTTTTCATACGGAATAAAAAAAATTAATTGCATACTGATATTTTGCACTAAATGTTTACACACTGATTTTTTTTCAACTGAATTTTGGAGCACTGTATTTTAACAGACTGAATTTTTGAACACACAAATTTTGTTTCCAAATTTTTATTAAATAAGATTGTCATAATTTGAGAGTTAGTTCACAAAATTCAAACGCAAAAACTTCAGTTACATGAATACAGTGTCAATAACACAAATGAACCTCCTTACACTTGTTCCTTATCCCATTTCTAACATTTAATTGAAAGTTAAATCAAAATCTGCCTATAACTCTTTAAGCCATGTTGCTAACTAATAAAGTTAAAGTTAAAGTACCAATGATTGTCACACACACACTAGGTGTGGCGAAATTATTCTCTGCATTTAACCCATCACCCTTGATCACCCCCTGGGAGGTGAGGGGAGCAGTGGGCAGCAGCGGTGGCCGCGCCCGGGAATCATTTTTGGTGATTTAACCCCCAATTCCAACCCTTGATACTGAGTGCCAAGCAGGGAGGTAATGGGTCCCATTTTTATAGTCTTTGGTATGACTCGGCCGGGGTTTGAACCCACAACTTACCGATCTCAGGGCGGACACTCTAACCACTAGGCCACTGAGTATGTCACTAGGCCACTGAGTAGGTAATGAACAGGCAGAAAGACCCCAACAGATTCATTACCTCCTGGTAGAGGTAATGAATCGAAAAATAAATGCAATTTCCATGATTGCATGTGTTTGTTTTGTTTGTCTTTCATTTTTAAACAAGCTGCAAAAGGGTTCACTCACAAACTGAACGCTCTTGTCAGTCATCTGCTCTCTTTGTTTCTGTGGGTGGAGGCGAGGCCGCTAGCATACACATCCAGAGAAGTTCAGCCTAATAATGTAAACATAAGGTAACGTACTAGAAATAACCCGGATGACTATCCCGTTTCGTACATTTTCTTAAGGTTTCATCAAAATCCGCCAATAACTTCTTGAGTTATGTTGCTAACTAACAAACAGACAAACCCTAGCAAATTTATTTTCCTCTTATTCCTTATTTTATATATGATTTTTTTATTAATGAATGTATTATAGTACTGTTTTTTTTTATAACAATATATATGTACGTATATCCTGTGTTCTTAAGTGTAATTTCTATGTATTGTTGAATTTTTGTTTTGATGTTATTGTCTTGTGTGATGGGCCCCAGGAAGACTAGAGGCTACTGTGTAGTAACTAATCGGGATCCGTTTTATTCAAATAAATCAAATACAAAAATCTCCTGGAGTATGTATAGTGGAACCTTGATTTACGAACTTAATTGGTTCTAGAACAGGATTCGTATATAGAAAAGTTTGTATGGTGAAGCAAATTTCTCCATAAAAAACAATGTAAATATGAATAATGGTTCCCAGCCTCAACAGGAGTCCATATTCTAGTGAAGGTTTGTACATTTTGAACAAAATATAAAGTGCTTCAAACAAACATAACAAGTAGGTAATGAATCGACTGTCTCTTTATTAACAACCCAAAACAACAACGACAAGCCCAACTGTCCTGTATGCGCTGCTTTGCCAAGACGCACACACACAGAACTCCCTTTGGTGCCCCCACAAACAATCGGAAATCACAAAAATCTTTCATTTTAAAAACCATATTGATACAATAATTTAACATCCACTTTTAAAATGGTCAAAGAAGCAGCTCATGGAAGGAGAAAAAGGAGCAGTGTGTGTAACGCGTGCTCTTTGAAGAAGCGCCACTGAACAAGAGGTAGTTTTCTCCTTGTCCGTGAAAGAAGTCCGCTTTGGCATATTTTTCCAGAAAAGTTTGTTCTTATCACAATTAAAAATACGAAGCCGGCTTCCTCAGTCTCTTCAATACGAATGAATGAAAGAAGCGTCGGTACAGAGAGACATGGTTCACACACAGAGGCATATTTGGCGCGATCCAAAAAGCTGTCATTTGAAGAGTTCGCAAATAGAGGGGTTCATAAATTGAGGTTCAACTGTATTGGATTTATGCTGACCTGACATTTCCATCTTCCATTTTTCGTCATGTCGCAGCTCCTGCCTCGAACAACCTCGCCCTGCTTCACAGTCTGCTCCCGACAGAGATGAGAGAACCAAAGAAGGTATTTACCTCCCTTTGACGAAAATATTGGACAGATAGAGATTACATTTACAAAAAGAGAATATGGAAGACCCCCTTTACAGTATATTTTGTTAGTCTGGAAATAGTATCCATTGATCCAAAAGCCAAAGATCACCGATATCGTAAAATAAGGCTTGGCTCACAATTTCGGGTTCCAGTTCATCCTAAACTTGTGTGATGTGGTTTAGGTCGGGGCTTTTTCTTTTCACACCAGATTCATCCAACTTACATTATACACTGTGGTGCAGTCATGCAGGAACAGAACATGGTCTTCCCCGAACTGTTTCCCCAAAGTTGGAAGCCTAAAATTGTCCAAAATGTCTTGATAAGATAAAGACGTGAGATACTAACCCAATCTCCGGTTTATTAAGTTCAGATGTGCTTTAAGACATGGTGTGCAATCAAAGGTGTGCTTACATATCTGCTTTGTTTCCCAGCACTCTCACAGCCAAACCAGTTACCGAACTCATCAGCTGCGGTCCAGCAACAGGTACTGCCAAGTGGAAATTATGAGGGCTGTCAAACAGTGGCGGCTGCTGGTCTTTCAAGTAGTGGGAGCTCCTTTTCAGATACTCTCTAAACACGAGTGCTGTCTCCAGTAACAGATAAATGATGCTAGATTTGAAAAAGAAATCATACTTACAGGATTGTAAAATTCAAGTCAGAACAATGGAATAAAAGTTGTTCAATGCACTGTGACGCTACTACAATCAATGAGAAGATCAGCTGCCGCCTAAGTAGCTGACTCTGCCGTGTGCTTCTTCCGGCTTGTGGTTGTGCCGCACGTGAATAGCGCATCAAAATAAATAGAAATGACCGTTAACTTGTTATTATCGCGTTAACTTTGACAGCCCCAGAAATGGTATAAGACGATTACAGTATCTAATTTCTCTGCATGTCTTTTGAGCAGATGCCTTTTTCAGCGGACAGCCTGCAGCAACAATTGTTACTACAGCAGCAGGTAAAAAGAGTGCTTGCGTAGCCCGTCTTGCAGAATTGTAATATGCAGCACTTCATTATGGTCTCTGTGTGAAAGATGATGCAGTCGCTGGGGTTCCAAGGTGTTTTGGATGTTGCGGCGCTGCAGAGACAGCCAGCTGCAGAGGACCAGGATTTACAGGCTCGCATCATCCAGCTGGAGGGACAGGTACTTGAATATAGAACTTTTACGTACTGCAAAAAAAATAAAATAAATGTAGACTGGCAGCTCAGTCGCCAGAATTTTGTTGTATAATTTGCAGTGTTTTTTTCCGCATTTTACTGTAAATTTAAAAATATTACGCTACCACTGTTTGTTTTACGATAACATTCTGGCGACAGAGCGGCCAGTTTTATACCGTAAAATCTATAGTTGTTGATGTTTTTACGTTATATTACTTTAATTACAGTAAAATTCTGGCGACTGAGCAGTCTGTTTTTATCGTAAAATCTGTTGTTTTTGCTGTGTATTACTCTTAAATAGAAGAATGGTGCTGTGTTTTTTTAACTATAGAATTCTGGCAACTGAACAGCTGGTTTTTTTTGTTTGTTTTTGTTTTGTTTTTTTACCATAAAATCTATTACAATTTTTTATAATTGTACAATTTTAATGGATAACTTACTTTGGAATCATAAGTCAATCATATATTTATTTGTATTTTAATACAAACATGTTGTAATGTATGATAATATAATACGGTATTTGTTATATTATTAGGAAACATAAAACTAATTGTTTATTATTATCATTACAGATTATAACTACTTTCCAAACTTAATTCATACAAATGTAACTCACATTACATTATTACCATGAACAACATTGTTATTACAGATTCATACATAAATCAAACAGATATTTGACATTAACAAAAAAAAATTAACGTATGATGATATAATATTTATGATCACATTATTAGATATTATAAAAAAATATATGCAATTGCATGCAGTACATGTATTTCTTTCTGTCAAAATAGAAATAATCAATACATTTTGTCAGAAAAGTTAAAGTACACTGTATTGGAAATGTTCTAATAAAGTAGTAAAACAAAATTGTCTTTCTTAGATTTATTGATTGGCTTGAGCTGTTCAATAGACACCAGTCACACATGGCAAGCATTAGTGAGAGAGTGTGCACCGGGGGAGGTGCGCATTACTCTTTTACACTGAATACTGGATGGTTGGGGGAGTAAGCACAGTTTGGGAGAGGAAGAGAGCATATGACACAACAACAGCGGAAATACAGACCGTTTAGACAATGGTGCACTGTTAACTGGAATGAAGAAGTCAAGCAACGACAAGGGAGAAGAGATACTTTCACAGTGAGTCATGCGGTCATAATTTTATTTTCACGGAATGTGCTTTGTACTGTAATATTGCAGTTTGTAATAGACATAAAAGGTACATAATTGTTTTCCATCACAGTACTTTATTGACACATTTTATTTTCAGGCTTTTACTGGCTAAATAAAAGGATATGGCGGGCCAAATCTAGACCTGGGTGATATAGAATGATGGAACAGGAGAATGCTCTTATATTGTGTTTAGACAGGATTGCAAACTGTAAACGCTGTGTGTTTTTGTCCAGATTAAGACCTTGAAGCTGGAACGAGACCATAGCCAGATGTTACTGGAGAGTGCCCAGCAGCGACATCAACAGGACATGGAACTCATAGAAAACGCCCACAGGTATTTAGTTTCACATGCACGTGTCTGCTTTTACACCTGTGTGCATCTCGGGTAACACCAACATCTAACTTCGCAGGACTCGCGTCAAGCTTCTCGAAGAATCGACCGCTCAGAGGGAGACACGGATGCGTCAAGAGTGCGAAGACCTCATTGAGCGCTTGGCCACACTAACGCAAAGCACAGAGAAGGAGCGCTCGGACCTGCAGGCGCACTACCAGCGCAAACTGGCCCAGTTCCAGCAAGACCAAGACCGTGACGTGGAGAGACTGCGAGATCTGCAGAGGTAAACTCGACAAAGCTGGCGTTCAGGCACAATGCATGGCACGCATAAAAACTACTGTTTGCGCTTTCTCTCCGTGCGTCAATGCCTTTTGCGCAATACCTGGTCAGAGCCAATCTGAGGGAAACTTTTTTGTGTCCTTTCTGAGGGAGATTAGAGTCTTTAGACAAAATAAGTGTATTTTGTCATTTTATTTTAGAGTGGAACCTTAATTGGTTCTTGAGCAGGTTTCATAAATAGAAAGGTTCGTATAGTGAAGCAAATTTCTTCTTAAGAAACAATGTGAATCTGAATAATTGGTTCCAGCCTCGACAAAAGGGCATATTTTAGTGAAGGTTTGTTTAATTTGAACACAATATAAAGTGCTATACACTACTGTTTATCAAACAAACATAACAAGAAACCGATGGATCAACTGTCTCTTTACCAAAAGCCAAAACAACAACCGGTTGTCAGCTAGCAATTAGCACGCCAGTTGTCAGCAAGCAGTTAATGTGCCAGTTGTCAGCTAACGATTAGGGTAGTGGTTGTGAGCTAGGGATTAACGCTCAGGTTGTCAGCTTGTCATTAGTGCATTAAGGGCCTGCTTTACAAAGATCCAAACACCACATGCTAAACAGCGTGTGCAAAACACAAAATATTGCGTGTGATCTACTGAGACTGCATGTGCAATTGAAAAGTGGTGCAGACCGTCTTATTTAAATGAGAATTTTTCGTGCACACGGGGCTATTACCATGGAGACGATCATTTTCTGAACATTCATGTTATCGTGTTCTTACCTGTGAGCGATGTGTTGAACAAGCAACACACTTCTATAATCTGTGACACCTTTTCTGAATCGCAATCTAGACAACAGAAACGTGTACACTGACACTTCAGTCTGTGCGCAAGGCTGTGGATCGCGTCACCAGCGCATTTGTGTGTCAAATGCAAAACAAATGCACAATGAAAGACATCTTTTCATGTTGAAGATATATTATAGTTACATATTTCCTAAATAAAAAAATCGAACATTAAAAATCAAAACCGCCAACAGACACCAAAACACATCCATTGAATTCATTTTAATCAGCACCATCAATCATTCAGCAGCAATACAATTATAAAAGGAAATTGCTGAATAGACGATATGTCTAATATTGTTTTATTTTTCACACACACACGTAGGACGGAGGATTTTCGTCTGTCCATTGTCTGTCGTTGCAGCGCGACCACTGGTCCTGCAGTGTGTGGAATTGCACGTACTTCTCACACAGGGCCGTTTTTATGATCAGCATATATTTTGCATATTCATGAAGACAGAGACGCAACATGGATTGCACACCTTAATCTGCTCACTTAACAGACACAATTCTCTGCTTACAAGTTTACTAGATCAGCTTTTGCGTGTGCTATCAGGTTGGCACGTGTTTTAGTACGCGCAAACCTTTAGTCGATCAAGCCCTAAAGGCTGGAATGAAAGACCTCTTTTCATGTTGAAGATATATTATAGTTATATATTTCTTAAATAAAAAAACGAACATTAAAAAACAAAACCGCCAACAGACACCAAAACGCATCCATTGAATTCATTTTAATCAGCATCATCAATCATTCAGCAGCAATACAATTATAAAAGGAAGTTGCTGAATAGACGATATGTCTAATATTGTTTTATTTTTCACACACACACATAGGACGGAATATTGTCATCTAATATTTATTTATTTTTGACACACACACGTAGGACGGAGGATTTTCGTCTGTCCATTGTCTGTCTGTGCAGCGCGACAACTGGTCCTGCAGTGTGTGGAATTGCACATACTTCTCACACAGGGGCGTTTTTATGATCAGCATATATTTTGCATATTCATGAAGACAGAGACGCAAAATGGTTTGCACACCTTAATCGGCTCACTTAACAGACACAATTCTCTGCTTACAAGTTTACTAGATCAGCTTTTGCGTGTGCTATCAGGTTGACGCGTGTTTTAGTTCACAGTGTGTGTTTCCTTCCTGTGCCGAGTGACGTCAACTACTGAACCACAACATCAACTTCGTCGTCTACTCTGGAACTAACCATTCACAATCGTCAGTTTACTCTCAATGGACGTTTTACTTAAACCAGAGTAAAATATGAACATCCTAGCAGTCGGCATCCTAATGACAGCAGACCTTGTACACTAAGTGATGTTTTATTATGTGTGTTGGCTCTCATGAAGTCTGCACTGAGTAATATTCAATCAATCAAAGTTTATTCATATAGCCTTACATCATGAGTGTCTCAAAGGGCTACCCAAGCCACAACGATAATCAGTGATGAAGAAAAAAAAGTGAAAGTTATGATGCGTTTAATGATCAAAATACGTAACTTTAAATGTTATTATAAATGTGGCCGTTACTACATTACATATATACTTACATCATGTATATAAACCTTAATGGAGGTGTTTGGATGCTTTTTAGGGGCTCTATAGGCAGAATTGAACACCCTCCGTAGTCACCATTGTAAGTGGACTTTTGATCGTATTTATTTAATATTTAGAATACATTGGGAAAAAAAATCCATCCTATGTCATGTCTTTCATAATGATTGTGAAGATAGGCAAAATTAAAAAAAAAAGTACACTTCCCCTTTAAGTGGCTGATTAAATCAAATTTAATTGATGCGTTTTGGTGTCATTAATAAAACATTTTCATGACGTTGTTTTTTTCACATAGAATGTGTATTACTAACATATTTCCTATATGATAAAAACTTCTTCAAGTAAGCATTTTTTGCATCTTGAGCACAGTAGTGCAACCTCCCTCCCATGCACCTTCAGCTGTAAAATCCCAAATGGTTTCATTGTAGATGCAAAGCATGACTGCTTCTGAAATGCCCATAAAAGTAGTACATATTTGAAAACATTTATGATAGCATGAATGTGCAGTAAATGAGTGTCTCCGGGGTGAAAACAGTGTATATGTAGTACACGCAAAATCCTCATTTAAATAAACCGGTATGCACCACTTTACAATTGCACACCCAGTCTTAGTAGATCACACGTAACATGCCCGTTAATAGAACCTGCAATTTTATAGATTACACACGCTGTTTAGCGCAAGATATTTGGATCTTAGTAAATCAGGCCCTAAGTGTCAGCAAGCGATTAGCGTGCTCGGTACCGGCGTTATACTATTTTATTTGAATATCTTAGTATTGCACAAAAACAAGGTACTTTAAGTATTTATAATTAGGGGGTCCCCGGCCCAACTCTTCATCAGTTTGGGGGTCCTTGATCTGGAAAACATAGAAGGATCAATGGTCTAAACCAGGGGCGTCCAAACTTTTTGACTTGGGCACCGCATTGGGCTAAAAAGATTTGGCCGGGGGCCGAAAGCCGACTGCATGTAAAGTAACTATATGTGTGTGTGTGTGTGTACATATTATATTGATATGATGAATATATATAATTAATATAATGGATATATAATTAGATATTAAGAGTATGTCAAAGTTTGACTCCTACCTTGTTTACGTCCCTGACGACCTTCCTTAAGTTTTGTGTCAGAAATATCAGGCAGCTAAAATGTGTGGAGAAAATGTTTTACATTTTACCCATCATGCACTCTAATGGATTTAAATGGTTGTAATTTAGAATTTGTTTTATGGTGTTTGGATGTTTTTCATAATATCCACAATGTTCAGTTTGCAGGTTGTGTGACCATGTGTGTTGACATTTATATTAGTTGCGGGGTTTTTTTGTGTTGTTTTTTGCACAATGACAAGGGAAGGTTGTTTGGATTGTTTCATAGAACAAAATCAGTGACGATTGCTCTAAGACTGCAAGGGAAGCTCAGCTTCCCCTAAAATGTCCAAAAAAAAGTCACTAAATATATAGTGTTGTGTGTACATGTTATTGACTAAATATGCACTACAATGCGCTCTTTTGTTCAGAATCAGCTTCTGGTAACGACAAAGCTTTCCTCTCTCTCATTCCCGCAGCTTCACGGTGCTTTAAACAGTATAGGCGCTTGGCATCCACAGACTTCAATGGGGAAGCAAACACTGCTGCGAAACGAGACGAGTCATTGGATAAATGCTGGGCTTTGTCCCGCCCATCGGACGCTCAGCGTCTCTGGGGGTCTATGGGGCAGTGGGCTGGCCCGGTCGCTCAACTTCTGCATAATGATTGGATGATCTGTCTAAGGCTGATTCCCTTTTTCATTAACAGCGAAATGAGCGAATCAGCGATCTTGTGTTGTAAACGTCAGTGGGACCTTTTTTCAATATTTATTCTGTTGTTCTGAGTTGAAGCGGAGACGTTCCTGATCCTCTTAGCGACATTTTCTTTGTAAAAAACGACTAGCGACAAATAGAGCTTCTATTTCTGGTGTTTTTTTGTGTTTGGACACTGACTTCTGTCATTCTGCAGTTTCTGTCCTTACCGAGCAGCGGGTGCTGCTGAGCCCCTCCACCTCAAAGCACTCACAGGCGAACAAACTTCGCACTAGCCTCGCGCCAGTCCCAGCTAGCGAGGTAGCAAGCTGCACATAATGGCAGATAATTAGAATGGTTTTTTTTTGTTTTTTTTTATTGAACAACAAACATACATTTATAATGCACACAGGTGTACAAACGATTGTCATTAGTGGCAACGATTTGAGCTACATCTGCAGGTGTAGAGAGGAGCTTCTCCTGTTTAAAGCGGCTCAATCCAAAGACATGCACCTGGGGATAGGTTGATTGGCAACACTAATTTGGCCCTACTGTGTGAATGTGAGTGTGAATGTTGTCTATCTGTGTTGGCCCTGCGATGAGTTGGTGACTTGTCCAGGGTGTATCTCGCCTTCCGCCGGAATGCAGCTGAGATAGGCTCCAGCACCCCCCGCCATCCCGAAAGGGACAAGCGGTAGAAGATGGATGGATGGAAGTCTTACACCCGCAGCACCATGGGCCAAGGCCGTTTAAGCAGCCTAGCTCTGCTGGCCATTGAGAGGACACTTGTCAAATCCCTGGAAAAGACACCTTCTTTTACGACAGGGTCACAGATTACTTTCTTAAAAAGGAACAGAGGGTAGAATTTACGTATAAATAAACCAACACATTTTACGATGTAGGCCGAAACTTAGCTTCACCTCTTTGAGAGACCAGCATCCGCCACTGAACTAAATACTGTGCTATTATTTCAAAGTACTTTCAAGGGTTATGATCTGATTTATTCACATAGTCCACAAGATGGCAGCAAGTATGTAGCATTCAGAGACCGCCTGGTATTTCGGATTAATTTGGAAAACATTCTGTGGTGCATTGCTTTGTTGATTTCATGATGTCTCGCGGGCCAAATTGAAGAGGATGGAGGGCCACACTATGCGCACAGATTTTAGCACTAGTGGCATATGATGATTTGGATTGCAAAAAATATACTCTACCACTCTTGAAAAAGGCTCTTTTCTGCTCCAGCATGTCTTCCCACCCCGATGCTTGGATACGTTTGGTGTGGAAGAACTTGAGAGCCCTGACCTCAACCCAACGAAACATATATGCCCCAAAACTATATATTGTGACTGGAGATGTCCGATAATATCGGCAGGCCGATATTATCCGATAAATGCGTTAAAATGTAATATCGGAAATTATCGGTATCGTTTTTGTTTTTTATCTGTATCGGTTGTTTTTTGTTTTTGTTTTTTTTATTAAATCAACATAAAAAACACAAGATACACTTACAATTAGTGCACCAACCCAAAAAAACCTCCCTCCCCCATTTACACTCATTCACACTCATTCACACAAAAGTGTTGTTTCTTTCTGTTATTAATATTCTGGTTCCTACATTATATATCAATATATATCAATACAGTCTGCAAGGGATACAGTCCGTAAGCACACATAATTGTGCATGCTGCTGGTCCACTAATAGTACTAACCTTTAACAGTTAATTTTACTAATTTTCATTAATTACTAGTTTCATTGTAACTGTTTTTATATTGTTTTACTTTCTTTTTTATTCAAGAAAATGTTTTTAATTTATTTATCTTTTTTTTTTTTTTTTTTAAAGGTACCTTATCTTCACCATACCTGGTTGTCCAAATTAGGCATAGTAATGTGTTAATTCCACGACTGCATATATCGGTTGATATCGGTATCGGTTGATATTGGTATCTGTAATTAAAGAGTTGGACAATAACGGATATCGGCAAAAAGCCATTATCGGACATCCCTAATTGTGACAGAGTTTGCCTTCCTTCACTTTGTTGCATATGTTTCACTCTTAAAGCGTTGCTTCACACTTGTCTTTCCAGAAAATCTATTCTGGAGATGAAGAAAGACCACGAAGACCATGTCAATAGACTGATAAGACTAAAAGAGGAGGAGATTGACGCAGTGACAAGTGCAACGTCTGAGACCAGGTTCCCCATGTCTTTATTTAGCCTGTTTTCCTTTGTTGGTGCATGTTTATAATTCATGTGAAAGGAAGGGAAACAAGTGCATCAATATTGTATTACATCGGAGCGCACAGAATAATTTGTGTTGTTATAGGAGTACGCCTTCTATGCCCAGGTCTCTGACTGTCGTGATCGAGAAGATGGAGCAGTTCTCTTCTCGTCTCGGAGGTCTCTCCACTCTGGTTGAGAGCAGACATGAGCACACGAGCCAAGACTTGGAGCAGGGGGCGCGGCACAGAGATGAGCAGCTTCGAAGTATGGACACAACACGCAGCGGTATTGATAAGTTAAGTTCTAAATGAGATGTTTGTTTCAGTCATGCAGGAGCGTTTGGCTCAGCAGCAGAAAGCAATGGCTGAAGAGAAGGCTTGTCTGAAGGAGATCATTTCCAGGATGGACACTCAGATCAATGAGCAGCAGCGACAGCTTGAGAAGGTCAGGAGATCCACCGATTTTTAGGGCCGATACCGATTATTAGTAGTCAAGGAGGCTGATAACCGATATTTGGAGACGATTTTCATTTGCGGTAAAAGTTATTTAAGCATCTGCTTAGGCTGTTGCCCCCGCGACCCGACCTCGAATAAGCAGAAAAAGATAGATGGATGGAAGAATGGGTTATTTATTAACCTAGTGGTTAGAGTGTCCGCCCTGAGATCGGTAGGTTGTGAGTTCAAACCAAAGACTATAAAAATGGGACCCATTACCTCCCTGCTTGGCACTCAGCATCAAGGGTTGGAATTCAGGGTTAAATCACCAAAAATGATTCCTAGGCGCAGCCATCGCTGCTGCTCACTGCTCCCCTTACCTCCCAGGGGGTGAACAAGGGGATGGGTCAAATGCAGAGGACAAATTTCACCACACCCAGTGTGTGTGTGACTATCATTGGTACTTTAACTTTAACTTTAAACATGAATAGTATATGTCAGTAAAACAGCTGGACAAGGCTTTTATTTGCCTTTTTAACATTGTTTTTTTTGCAACATCATTTTTTATTTGGCGCTAATGTTGTGGTTAATTTAGCAGCGAAAACATCACGGGATTTCACAAACACCTTTATTACGTGCATCTAAGAGGAGCATCTACATTTGCATTTCAAGATGTGGCAAATCTCCTGGGAAAATTGGTCAAAATATGGCATTTCTGTACATGACAATAACTCTGCCATCAACGTTCCCTCTAAGGTGCGCGCCTGCTCATGAGTCCTATGCGGCGCACACAATCAAATCCCACTCGAAACAAAATAAACACATACAGTAATTTGTCTTGTATGATTTTGCAATGCAGCTGTGAGTAACAGGTGACGCAAGGCGGCCACTACAGATAAAACAATGTTTGTCAACACTGTTCAATTTTTGTAACGTCTGTCGAGACGCTTTAAGGAGGACAAACATTCCATTTATCCCTGTATTTAGCAAAATTGTTTGTCAGCCATAACCACGCCAAAAACAATTCTAAAATACTTCTACCTAGCAAAACTGGTCATTGTCTACCGTACAAACCAAACCAAAAGCAAGTCTTTGTCATCTGTCATATCAACAGCTGCCGCTTGCTCTCTCTCTCACCTGCACCAACATATGCACTCATGGCAATTAGCCACTGATGTGTTTATGGCCACACAAAAAGTTGGACAACTCCAACACTACACATTAAGTGTAAATTCCAGGTCGTTACACTATGACTCCTCAATCAGACATGTGCTTATTCTACAGTCGTTTATTAAGAATGTTAATTTTTGGATATCAATCATGAAATGATGTTACTAGATTACAGAATTGCTAATAGAAATATTTATTTCACAGGCATAAAGTTACAGGAATGCAAACTTCATCTCATGCAACATGTGAATGATTTATGGGGAACTGAATGTGATCTCTGAAAGGGGTACACAATCTTTCCAAAGCAGGACCCCGAACCCAGGCATAAAATACTATAGCACATAGTTGATAAAAAAAACAATATTTAAGTGGGCCAAATCACTTATATTAGAAACTAATCTCATGAAAATGACTACTGGGGCGGCATAGCTCGGTTGGTAGAGTGGCCGTGCCAGCAACTTGAGGGTTCCAGGTTCGATTCCCACTTCCGCCATCCTAGTCACTGCCGTTGTGTCCTTGGGCAAGACACTTTACCTACCTGCTCCCAGGGCCACCCACACTGGTTTAACTTACATATTGGGTTTCACTATGTAAAGCGCTTTGAGTCACTAGAGAAAAGCGCTATATAAATATAATTCACTTCACTTCACTTCACTACTGTCACTTGTTTATTAAAATAAGAAATTAAAATGTAATGTCAGGTTTGAGACACATGTGCTGTTGGTATGGCCACAGTGTGCACGCTGTATTCCTCTGAATGCTCAGGGTGTTGTTGTGTTTGTTCACACACATGAAAAATTAGAGGGAACATTGCTCGCCATTTACTCAATTTTATAACAGTTTATGGATTTAATACATGTTTTCCTCGTGAGGAACCCTGAAATATTGATAACATTTAAATAAAAACAACTCTGGGCTCCTTCACGTGGATTATAGTTGAGACATTTTACAAGCTGGCTGACAAAGTATGAGAATGTGTGAGCTGCTGCCTGCACTTCTTTACTTATATAATAATCTCATATTTGTCAAGATATTTCCAAAAAGTTTGGATTTTTGGCAGAGATATTTTTTCTGTCGTCTTCATGTCCGTCCTTCTCTGTCGCGTTGTTTGATCGTATCACGGAACATGAAACTCGCCGTGCTTCTTTAATGTGCCCACGCTTCGAGAGTTGCAGACGGAGGCTTGTCGAGCGACTCGATCGCTGCAGTAGCAAAAACAAATGCGGAGGTCAAGACACGCCCGACTCATCGTGTAAATAAAAACGTATCCCTGTCGGCGTATTATGGATACCCCCAAACAATGTTCCCTCTAATTTTCCATATGTGTGAGCAAACGCAAAAACTCATTGAGCATTCAGTGGAGCACATGTGAGCGACGTCAGACCTGTAGCACGCCTGCCCTAAACCTGACTAAATAACAAGTGCAATGTTTTATTATTGTAATCAAATGACAGCAGTCATTTCCATGAGATTATTTTCTAATATAAGTGTTTTGGCCCACTTACAATGACTATAACATATTGTTTTTCATGAGCTGTGTACTAGTATTATATGTCTGGGTGGAGTTCCTACTTTGGAAATAATGTGTACCCCTTTCAGATATCGCATTTAGTTCCCACTAAAACATTCACATGTTGCACAATGAGATGTAAACATGGGATCATGTGTACATTCCTGTAACTTTCTGTTTGTAAAATATGCCTTTATTAGTATTTCTTTAATATAATAACATCATTTCATGATTACGGTTCGGGTTCGGTGAATGCGCATATGAAACTGGTGGGGTTCGGTACCTCCAACAAGGTTAAGAACCGCTGATCTAGTCCAATGGTTGGTGCCAAAACCCCAAATATTCATACTCCAAAAACCAGGAGGGTGTGTCTGGGCAAGGATGATTTCTCCCTATTGTAGTGAGAAAAACAACTTTTAATGCAAACCAGCAATCCTAACTGTC
The DNA here is from genome assembly GCF_033978685.3 of Nerophis lumbriciformis. NCBI lineage: Eukaryota > Metazoa > Chordata > Actinopteri > Syngnathiformes > Syngnathidae > Nerophis > Nerophis lumbriciformis. Next base: position 12,388,608 of record NC_084571.2, on the reverse strand, counting down.
AAACAGAGGAGGTGGTCTGCGACGCCACCTGTCTACCACATACAATACTGTCCTTTCAAGCATTCCTAAAAGACTCAGCAATTTAGCCTCCAACAAATAAGAGGACTTAGAAACATTCTGCTCACAGAAGGTGACCAGAATGCCATTTGTGCCATTTGTTTACAGCTGAATGGAATGTTGACGCTCAGGATTCCGACTATTTTGGACTGGTAGTAGTTGATCCACAGCGATCGTTCTGCCACACAATACCTCAATGCTATCTAGGGGAAATTACACTTCAGCGACAGTCGTTGGCTTTGACAGTTAGGATTGCTGGTTTGCATTAAAACTGTTTTTCTCACTACGATAGGGCACACCCTCCTGGTTTTTGGAGTATAAACATTTGGGGTTTTGGCACCAGCCGCTAGACTAGATCTGATCAACCTAAGTTTAAGACTAGATCTGACCAATCTAAGTCTATGAGCACGAACTGATGAAGAGGCGAAACGTCTTCCAAGACAAACCAAGCAGTCCAGTTGCGAATGATTGAACGCCCTGGCAATTGTAACTCGTAGTGTCCAAAAAAAAAAAAAGATTTTCGAATGAATCAACATTCATATTTGTAACGATTCTTAATCGATAAAAAAAATCTGAAAAAAACGCTTTTTTATTTTTATATTTTATCTGTCCTGCCCAGCCACTCAGACAAATCATATTGTTGATGTAGATGATCTATATCTGCTGTACAGATTTACTTTAGAAAAGAGAAGTGTTGGATCCTTCTCTTGTTGCCTTATTTGTATTTGACTTTATTAAATGTTTGACTAGAATTGTATTCAACAAAACCAGTTTTCTTTTAAGTAATATAGAAATGTTTCATAGCTCTTCATCTATTTTATGGAGGAATGTAGTCAATCAAAGAACTGACACCCAATGTTGTTAAAAAAAAGTATTGATTTTGAATCGAGAATCGATTCTGAATTGAATCGTTACCCTCAAGAATCGAATCAAATTGTGTGGTGCCCAAAGATTCACAGCCCAAGTTATTATTATTTACTTAACTAATTATTCTATTTTTTAGAACTAAATCCTTGTATCATATGTGTATTTATATATATATATATATATATATATATATATATATATATATATATATATATATTTATATATATATATATATATATATATATATGTATGTATCTACTGATGTAGTTACGTTGTAATTGATAAAAAAGACAGATACAGAAAAAACTTGAGTAAAAATGTTGGGTACTCTTTCACAAAGTGGCGGATTCAGATACAGACAGTATTTAAACTATTTCCTTATTCTCTTTTATAAGACAAGTTTATACCATCCACACCAGGGGTGCCCACACTTTTTACACAAAGTTACAGCATGCAGGGGCTATTGTGATATTTTTCATTTTCAATATTATCATGGTAAAGGTCCTGCAGGACCCAAAAGGGTTTCAGTCATTAAAGTGTTTTTTTTTTTTTTTTACTTTCAACAATTAAATATCTACAGATCAACTTCAGATCCATGCGTTGCCATAAATGTGTTTTCGTTTTATTTTTCATGGTCTTTAAAAAAAACAAAACTGTTTTTATGACAAAAACACAAAATATACAATATTTTCACCAAAACATTTTTCAAAATGGAATATTTAATGTGACGTATTTGGAGCCCTTAAAAAGGTCCATTTTTCATAACGACATTGCTTTTGTGTCATTATCATTTTTGGAACAATGACAGCTTAAAAGAGACCTGACTAAAAGTCTCAGGAGTACAAAAGGCCCAAACTCATAAAAGTGTTAAAAAAATAAGTCATATATCAATGTATATTATTTCTACTTTCAAAGCTTAAATCTCTAGATCAACTTCAGATATATCTGTCGATTATAAGTCATTATTATTTTTGGAGCAATGACAGTTTTAAAGTAAAAAAAAAAACTGCCTTTAGGCAGTTTTGTGTTATGAGTGTCAACATTGCAACATTTTCTTGTTACATTCCACCTGTTTGCTCTTTATTTCCACTTCTTATGTTTTGTTTTGTAATAGTATAGTATTTTAAAATATTACTGATCTACTTTTCTTAAACTTTGCTAAGCACTTATTTCTTGGTGACGTTTCAAGATAGCATAGTGGCTACCTTAGCGATTAGCTTGTCTGTGTAACATGTTTAGCATCGTCCTACAGTCCGTTAGTGATGTTACTTGTAAGAGATGTAGTTTGTCGTTGTTAGACTGTAAAATATATAAAAATATCGATATAAATGTACTTTAATTGATTTATGTGCCGCAATGGAGGCTTATTGGCTTAGGGGAGTGGCTCTACATTATGTATGGAGGTACAGTTAGCTGCTAGCCGCCTCTGTAAGCATGGAAAATTAAAATTGTTTACAAATATGAATATAAGACCCAGTTCCCATCAATGCCAGATCCTCTATGCCCAAACCTAGTCGTAAGTGAGGGATTAGAACTGCACATTATGTGCCTTGCGCATGCTACAAACTGGGAGCTACCAAACATATCTAGTCTCAAGTCGTACACAAGCAGTATAAAACTGGACTACAGTCGGGAAGGGATTCATATGCCCCCATTCCTGGGCGGATCTCTCCTGAGACGGAAGGTGGGGGATTTAATCATTTTGCAATGCAGTCTGCTGAAAATAATGGAAAGTGCCACTCTACATAGCAACTGACACTGTGGTCAAAGTTGGAATTGCCACAAAACACATTTTAATAGTCAACACTCTACTGCCGTCTGGCGGCTAAAGTAAATAGTGCACGTCCCAATTTGTCACGTTTCATGTGTCAGGTAAACGCGGCGAACAGGACCATTTAAAGTTAAAGTATCAATGATTGTCACACACACACTGGGTGTGGTGAAATGTGTCCTCTGCATTTGACCCATCCCCTTGTTCACCCCCTGGGAGGTGAGGGGAGCAGTGGGCAGCAGCGGTGGCCGCGCCCGGGAATCAGTTTTGGTGATTTAACCCCCAATTCCAACCCTTGATGCTGAGTGCCAAGCAGGGAGGTAATGGGTCCCATTTTATAGTCTTTGGTATGACTCGGCCAGGGTTTGAACTCACAACCTACCGATCTCAGGGTGGACACTCTAACCACTAGGCCACTGAGTAGGTCTGAATCCCCTTCATACTGTACGACGACACTGATGACGCAGTTCTTGTTTCAGGAGCGCTGGAAGGTGACCGCGGAGCAGGCCAAGGTGGAATCCTCCCTAAAAAGCCTGGAGGATGAGCGACGGTCCCTGACGATGCAGATGAACATGGAGCGAGAGGAGCTGGAGAGAGCCAAGGTGAGGCTCGTTCAAGGACAACAGAAGCTGGAGATTTGAAGCCCCGCCGCTCCTTCCTTACCAGAGCGCGTTACTGGAGGAGCAGAAGTCGGTGATGCAGCAGTGTGCAGACGAGAGAAGGAAACTGGCCGCCGAGTGGAACGTCTTCCATGCCCAGGAGAAACAGAGGCGAGAGAGGGCCGAGCAAGACGTCAGCACGCTGCTGGACAGGAGGGAAGGCTCCATCATGAGTCTGGCACAGGTGAGCTCAGACAGTTTCTCAGCGAATCCACTCTGTTTAAAACCCAGACTGAATAGAACCGCGGTGGCGCCCGCAGGAGCAAGCTGATTTGAAGCTGCGGAGCGGCGATCTGAAACAAAGGGAGGCGACGGTGGCTCAGGAAAGAGAAGCTCTGGAACAACTCCGAGCGGAACTGGATCGGGAAAAGGAAAGGATAAGCAGCACCGCTCTGAGGCTGAAGAGTCGAGCACAGGAGGTGGATTCCTTCAGCAAGGTAACTCATGAAATAGCACTACTTTGTTCAATGTTCTTGGGTGCACAAGTTGGCAGTAGAAAGGACTACTTAGACTTAGACTTTAATGATCCACAAGGGAAATTGTTCCTTGTGGACTAGATATCAAGCAATGTTTGTTTTTTTGCAAAGCCGATACTGATTATTAGTAACCTGACTCTAGCCAAGATCCTTGTAGTTCGCTGAGCTCCACACAAGGATCTGGGCTCAAAGGCATTGCAAACTCATTCAAGATAGTAAAAAATAATGAACCAATCAGGATCGCCGGGCAGGATTTTATAGATGTGACGTAGCGCCGAAGCGTCTGTTTGATTCAAACAACAGCGAGGAGTTGTGTGCTGACATTGATTCTGCATATTTTCTTTGCGCAACCGACATCGATCGTCTACTGACATTGCTGCGTTGTTTCAGTAAAAGTTCTCGCTCTGTCGTTATCCAATGTGTCCACTATTCTGTTTTGGATTTCCCAGCGTCACTCTCATCAGCGTCACGGGTTGATTTCCATGTGAGTGGTTGAAATAGCCGGAGGCGGGGCACGATGGCGAGCGCCTGGTGGCCGGGCCTGTCCCCATGGGGCCCGGCCAGGCACAACCCGAAGAGGCAACGTGGGTCCCCCCTCCAATGAGCTCACCACCCATAGCAGGGGCCATAGAGGTCGGGTGCAGTGTGAGCTGGGCGGAAGCCAAAGGCAGGGCACTTGGCGGTCCGATCCTCGGCTTCAGAAGCTAGCTCTTGGGACGTGGAACATCACCTCGCTGGGGGGGAAGGAGCCTGAGCTAGTGCGCGAGGTTGAGAAGTTCCGGCTAGATATAGTCGGACTCCCTTCGACGCACAGCAAGGGCTCTGGAACCAGTTCTCTCGAGAGGGGCTGGACTCTCTTCCACTCTGGCGTTGCCGGCATTGAGAGGCGACGGGCTGGGGTGGCAATTCTTGTTGCCCCCCCGGCTCAGAGCCTGTACGTTGGAGTTCAACCCGGTGGACGAGAGGGTAGCTTCCCTCCGCCTTCGGGTGGGGGGATGGGTCCTGACTGTGGTTTGCGCTTACGCGCCAAACGGCAGCTCAGAGTACCCACCCTTTTTGGATTCGCTCGAGGGAGTACTTGAGAGTGCTCCCCCGGGTGATTCCCTCGTTCTACTGGGAGGCTTCAGCGACAGTGAAACCTGGAGATGCGTGATTGGGAAGAATGGCCCCCCGGATCTGAACCCGAGTGGTGTTTTGTTATTGGACTTTTGTGCCCGTCACAGATTGTCCATAATAAACACCATGTTCAAACATAAGGGTCTCCATATGTGCACTTGGCACCAGGACACCCTAGGCCGCAGTTCCATGATCGACTTTGTAGTTGTGTCATCGGATTTGCGGCCTCATGTTTTGGACACTCGGGTGAAGAGAGGGGCGGAGCTTTCTATCGATCACCACCTGGTGGTGAGTTGGCTGCGATGGTGGGGGAGGATGCCGGACAGACCTGGCAGGCCCAAACGCATTGTGAGGGTTTGCTGGGAATGCCTTGCTGAGTCTCCTGTCAGAGAGTTTCAATTCCCACCTCCGGAAGAACTTTGAAATGTCACAAGGGAGGTGCTGGACATTGAGTCCGAGTGGACCATGTTCCGCGCCTCTATTGTCGAGGCAGCTGATTGGAGCTGTGGCCGCAAGGTAGTTGGTGCCTGTCGTGGCGGTAAACCTAGAATCCGTTGGTGGACACCAGCGGTGAGGGATGCCGTCAAGCTGAAGAAGGAGTCCTATCGGGTTCTTTTGGCTCATAGGACTCCTGAGGCAGCGGACAGGTACCGACAGGCCAAGCGGTGTGCGGCTTCAGCGGTTGCGGAGGCAAAAACTCGGACATGGGAGGAGTTCGGGGAAGCCATGGAAAACAACTTCCGGACGGCTTCGAAGCGATTCTGGACCACCATCCGCCGCCTCAGGAAGGGGAAGCAGTGCACTATCAACACCGTGTATGGTGAGGATGGTGTTCTGCTGACCTCGACTGCGGATGTTGTGGATCGGTGGAGAGAATACTTCGAAGACCTCCTCAATCCCACCAACACGTCTTCCTATGAGGAAGCAGTGCCTGGGGAATCTGTGGTGGGCATTTATCGGCCGATAATATCGACAGGCCGATATTATCGGACATCCCTAATTTTTCTACATCACGACAACTCACCATCTATTCCATTTTATAACACTTTATGGGTTTAATACATTGTAAGGTTTCTGAAATGTTGCCAACATTTCAATAAAAACTATTCTGGGCTCCTTCACATAGATTATAGTTGGTACATTTTCCAAGCTGGCTGACATAATTTCTTCCTGGATCTTGCAGAAAGTATGAGAACGTGTGAGCTGCTGCTCTTAACTTATATAATTATCGCCTATTTGTCATGCATCTCTGCCGTGTTGGGATTTGATTGAATCACGGAACATGAAACTGGCAGCGCTCCTTTAATTAACCCACGCTCCAAGTATTAGGGGACAGAGGATTGTGGCGCAGTGGAAGAATGGCCGTGCGCGACCCGAGTGTCCCTGGTTCCTGAGCAAGACACTTCACCCTTGCTCCTGATGGGTGCTGGTTAGCGCCTTGCATGGCAGCTCCCTCCATCAGTGTGTGAATGTGTGTGTGAATGGGTAAATGTGGAAGTAGTGTCAAAGCGCTTTGAGTACCTTGAAGGTAGAAAAGCGCTATACAAGTACAACCCATTTATCATTATCATCTCTGCAGTAGTAAAAAACAAAAAAACCTACTCGGAAAGAAGGACAACACCTGGATTTCCCGGCAAGAATTTAAAGTTTTGGTAAGCAGAAACAGGGGTTGGTGCATGTGCCCCACAACACGAAGATCCTGGGGTTTGAGCCCCGCTTGGGGTCTTTCTGTGTGGAGTTTGCATGTTCTCCCCATGACTGTGCGGCACCTCCAAAGACATGCACCTGGGGATAGGTGGATTGGCAACACTAAATTGGCCCAAGTGTGTGAATGTGAGTGTGAATGTTGACTGTCTATCTGTGTTGGCCCTGCGATGAGGAAGCGACTTGTCCCCTCCTTCCGCCCGAATGCAGATTGGAATCTGATCTTTTCAAATGTGACTTAAATCTAAACGCAATGCGACACGAATGTGAATTTTCCGTCAGCTTTGAGCGAGCTACGTCACTTGTGCGCGCCGGGAAAGACAGAGTCGCCAGCCAGAGTGGATATTTCATCACTACATCCGGTTTCGGTGAGCAAAGTCTTTTTAAGACGACCAAATTTTCGGTGCATCACTCGTCAATAGTGCACAAATAGTAGGCTGTATATAATATATCTATATATATTTTGATTCAGAAGAAATAGCCATTGTTGAAAGACCGGAATTGACACTTTGGCACATTTGTTTACATGTGAGTTGAAAAAAAATCTCACTTAGATTCACGCTTATGTCCTTGACAGCCATAAAAACATTACAACCCTCCCAAATATATTACATATACATTTATTCATAAATTATATTACTTTCACGTAAAAAAAACAATTTTTTTGGGTGTTGCGACTTCCTCCTGGTCAGCTTCCTTTGTCTTCACTTTATTGAAGTGTGCATGCAAGTGACGTCGAGGCCACATTGGGGTCACATGCAAGTTTACACTGGAGTCTAATAAAAAACACATTTACTTGCAGTGTAGACAGACAGTCAGAAAAGAAAAAAAAAAGAAAATTTGGGCCACTTTGGCCTGCAGTGGAAACGTTGTCTTTTTGTCCCCTACACGATCTAGAAACAATGTTACACTATAGTAAATAGACACAGGTCAAACACTAGCACCAAACGGAAAATCCCTGTTCCCCTTTAGACCGTCTTTAGGCTCATTGATTGGCGCTGACGTTTCTTGCTAAAGTTATTGGCCGTTCTAGTTGTGAAGTGAATTGAAGTGAATTATATTTATATAGCGCTTTTCTCTAGTGACTCAAAGCGATTTACATAGTGAAACCCAATATCTAAGTTACATTTAAACCAGTGTGGGTGGCACTGGGAGCAAGTGGGTAAAGTGTCTTGCCCAAGGACAAAACAGCAGTGACTAGGATGGCGGAGGCGGGAATCGAACCTGCAACCCCCAAGTTGCTGGTACGGCCGCTCTACCAACCGAGCTATACCGCACCACTTGTTATCACTCAAGGAGTCTGTGTTTATAATATGCTACTTTTAACATGTTTTGCCTGGGTCGTGTCTTTATTTTAACAGCAGAGGTTTCATTTGCATTAACATTTAGATACAGACTTGTAAAGAACATTATGTCATGGATATCTAGATTTTTCAATCATTTCTACAACTCTTATTTTTTTGTGATAGAGTGATTGGAGCACATACTTGTTGGTCACAAATAACATTCATGAAGTTTGGTTCTTTTATGAATTTATTATGGGCCTACTGAAAATGTGACCAGATCTGCTGGGTCAAAAGTATACATACAGCAATGTTAATATTTGGTTACATGTCCCTTGGCAAGTTTCACTGTAATAAGGCACTTTTGGTAGCCATCCACAAGCTTCTGGCAAGCTTCTGGTTGAATTTTTGGGTATTGTGGCCAAACAGCTCAATTTTCATCTGAATGGACAAAGATAAAACCTTCTGGAGGAAAGTTCTGTGGTCAGATGAAACAAAAATTGAGCTGTTTGGCCACAATACCCAGCAATATGTTTGGAGAAGAAAGGGTGAGGCCTTTAATCCCAGAAACACAATTCATACCGCATGGTAGTGGTATTATTATGCTCTGGGCCTGTTTTGCTGCCAATGGAACTGGTGCTTTACAGAGAGTAAATGGGACAATGCAAAAGGAGGATTACCTCCAAATTCTTCAGGACAACCTAAAATCATCAGCCCGGAGGTTGGGTCTTGGGTGCAGTTGGGTGTTCCAACAGAACAATGACCCCAAACACATGTCAAAAGTGGTAAAGGAATGGCTAAATCAGGCTAGAATTAAGGTTTTAGAATGGCCTTCCCAAAGTCCTGACCTAAATGTGTGGACAATGCTGAAGAAACAAGTCCATGTAAGAAAAGCAACAAATTTAGCTGAACTGCACCAATTTTGTCAAGAGGAGTGGTCAAAAATTCAAGCAGAAGCTTGCCAGAAGCTTGTGGATGGCTACCAAAAGCGCCTTATTGCAGTGAAACTTGCCAAGGGACATGTAACCAAATATTAACATTGCTGTATGTATACTTTTGACTCAGCAGATTTGCTCACATTTTCAGTAGACCCATAATAAATTCATAAAAGAACCAAACTTCATGAATGTTTTTTGTGAAAAACAAGTATGTGCTCCAATCACTCTATCACAAAAAAATAAGAGTTGTAGAAATGATTGGAAACTCAAGACAGCCATGACATTATGTTCTTTACAAGTGTATGTAAACTTTTGACCACGACTGTATCTGTCCTAGTGCGTTAGTTAGCTTCTGTGTTGCATCAACTTTAATGTAAATACCAACATCCTGAATGATCCATTTGCATAGTCCTGCCAACAAACCCCTTGTGGTCTGCAGATGGCAGCAGAGAAGTATGAGGAAGGTGAGCAGGCCTTGCAGGAAGCCAAGCGTGTGGAGGCGGAGCACCAGGCAAGGCTAAGAAACATCCATTCCCAGATCGAGAAGCTGAGGCAGCTTGAACAGCGCACTATTCAGGTGTTGGATAAAAAATGTCCTCTTTGAAAATAAATCAACCTGTTTATAGTCGCTGTGCTCGTTTAAGCAACAATCACCTCAATTGTAGGAGCGACTACGGTTTCATCAGCCGCAAATCAGTGAGAAGGTTCAACCCAAACTACCCTCTGGAACACAAAGCAATCCGACTGTTTTAACAGGTAACATCAACGTTTAGTGTGGATTTCAAGTATTCCTTGACTTGTTGTATTTATCTGGAGACTCAGGTTCAGTGATGCCAGAAACCAATCTGGCACCAACACTGAAGACCACTAAGTCATTGCCCGATCCTCAGTCTCTGGCACGCCTGGCGATATGGAAGTACAACGAAATAAAGGTAAGCGACAATAACATCAAGTAGTGCGGACAAGTCACTGTGATAAGACTGCTTCCTGGGGGTGTTTGCAACTTTTCCAATGTTTTAGTCGTTATATCCCGCCCTCTTACAGCTGTCAGCACGTAATGACACAAACTACGCCCGTTAGTAACACTCGCATTATATTTGTGCTGTTAGCTAATGAGAGCATTTTGGCTAGTGTTGTATATTTGTTGGTCGTGCGATGGGTGATGAGCCAAGAAGACGCCAACGAGGAATCGTCGAACAAAAAGCACTATTTGTTTCAGCGAGACTCAGAGAGACTATGGCTCGGATTACTCTTCTGCTGTCTTCTTGGACAACTGTACTTAAATACCTCTTACACAAAGACCCTTATTTTTTGTAGTTATAGCCTTGGAGTCGGTCAGTCTGGCCAGTCAATCTTTCCTTGACATTATTCCTATGATCAGTTTGAGTCGGGTGACCTCCGACCCCTATCCTCTACTCCTACCTGTGGGGGCTTCCTACCAGATGTTGCTAATGTTTTTATTATCACTCCTGAACTCCAAACATGCATTCCTGTTGGATTACAATTTCCTGGGGGCAAGGGCCACCACTCTCTGGAGAGTTTGTGATGGACATGTGCACCTTTGAAGTTATCTAAAAGCATATTTCCTTAGTAGAATAATCCTCTAAAAGATTCTGTGATAAATACAAACGCATGCCAGCTCACAATCATACAAGTAAATGGTACATGATATATTTCACCTCACTAGCTAAAGTTAGCGACTATTGAACGTATATTTTGTCATAACAACATAACTTAAAATTGTTAGTTGCTTTTCTGTGCGCACACTAGGGCTGGGCGATAAAACGGTATCAGTATATATCACGAAACTTGTAATTGATATCAATAAAAAATGCGTACGATAAATAGTTTCCGTCTTCGTCGGAAGAAAGCGGAAGTATGGAAGCAAGGTTGGTTGCATGGACAGAGGCACTCGCTCTCTGGTAACCGAGCAACGCAGGAAGTCCCCATATAGCTGCCTGGGCTGTTCCTGTATTTTATTCTTCAATTGAGGACCTCCAGAATCAGCATGTCCCCAGCCATTTGTGTCAAGTTGAAATTACGTCTGAAAACTTTTGACAATTTGACTTCATGTCCGTTCCGACTCGCCGCCAATTATGACGTTTCAAAGTGCCTGTGAAGTTTGGTTGTTTGGCGCTTGATTCTTTGCATGGAGTGAGAAGAGAAAGTGAAAATGGAGAAATTGTGGATACAAGAGAAAAAGTCACCTGGACAGTATGGCACTTTGGGGGATTTTTTCAGGGACCAATGTGGTCTGTAAACGATGCAAGGCGCTCAGCTCCACCAAGACCGCTAATACCACCGTAGCCACGTTCACCCTTTAGAGCACAGCTGTAACTTAACCTGTAGAACATAGTTAAAGTTAAAGTACCCATGATTGTCTCACACACGCTAGGTGTGGCAAAATTATTATCTGCATTTGACCCATCACCCTAGATCACCCCCTGGGAGGTGAGGGGAGCAGTGAGCAGCAGCCGCACCCGGGAATCATTTTTGATGATTTAACCCCCAAAGCCAACCCTTTATGAGTGTCAAGCAGGGAGGTAATGGGTCCCATTTTTATAGTTCTTCTCAGATTTCTTTGTTTCCGTTTTCACACACTATTAAGCATTTCTTACATATTCCTTATTTTTGCACCTTCATTTTAAGAGCTTTTTAAGTGTTCAATGTGATTTTATATTTTTTTATACATTGTTTTCCATGCTTGTGTTGACATTTACTTTCCTCTGTGCCTCGATATCTGAGGGGATTCTAATCAGAGGAAGGTTACATATACTATAACAATGTTTACATTTAATGGATTTTTCTCCTGTTCCTTATTTTCGACAAAAAATATCAATCAATATTGACCGATGTACACTTATAATGTGAAACAGTTTATATCGCCCAGCCCTAGTGCACAAGCCTGAATGCCAGAAATATTCCTCGGGCTGACGAGCAATTTGTATTGATTAGTGATGGGGTCAGACGATACTGAGGCATCGCTGCCTTGCGAAACACCAAGAGTGACGCAGTGTCCCTTTTAAGAAAAAGACCATGTGACCGATACAGCTGCTGTGTCATTTCACTATGAGGCAACAAACTTGTGTATCGGGAAGCACATTTTTGGGCTCTCAAGTGAGTTTGTACTAAATGAAGTCAGGAGAGTGATGTGCCGTTTTTTTTGTCACCACCGATGTACTAGGAACTAAAAATAAATCCAAAATGGGGGATCATTTTGATCTCACAGTGCAAAGTTAGGTGAACTGTCTTCTCCTGCTTACCATTGGCTCATTGACCAGAGTTGCATGTTTCATATTCCTTTCTGCACAACAATAATTATATTTGCCTGTCAAATATGGCGACTTTTAAATCTAGCACAGTAGGTCTCACTTATTTCACAAAGTACCACCTCAAGAAGAAAAAAAAAAACTTTGCCCTCAAAGAATCATCAATGATCGACATGAAAATACAGTAGTATAATAGGCCCAAGTATTCATCAAAACAAGACAGGTTTAATTTACGAAGCAAAATCAATATTTTTGGACACAGTCGCTTTACACCAGGGGTGTCAAACGTACGGCCCCCGAACAGGTTTTATCCGGCCTGCAGGATATTTGCTAAGTATACAAATGAGCGGAAATTTTTGAATGAAAGAAACCGTTCTATATGTGTCCACTAGATGTCGCAACAGCAATTATTTGTATCTTTGTAGATGCTACATATGTAAAAATAAACCACGTTAGTGCACCACTTGAGGAAAATGAGCAAACTACCTAATTAACATCCTGTGATTTGATTGATATTTTTTAATCTTGATAGATTGAAAAATGACACCAATGAGTTGACTCTTGACACATGATTATCAAAATGTATTCAGAAAGTATAAAAAACGTCAAATAAAGGTAAAATATTAATATCCGCAACATGCAAGTGTAAACAATACCCCAACATTAGGATTTGTACATTTTCAGGAGTGCTATTTTTAAACAAAGAAAACAATCTGAAGTTGTCTTTATTTTTAAGTTATTGTGCTGTGGTTTCACCTGTCTAGTCCACTTGCGAGTAGATTTTTCTCAATGTGGCCCCCGATTTAAAATGAGTTTGACACCCCTGCTTTACACAATTTGAATATAGTATAATAAACTGTCTTTAGATCAAGCGTACCACTATTGATACACGCACCAGTTCGAGAATCACTTCTCGTAGATTATGAAATACCAAAACTGTGCTAGTGAGTGTGCCATATGCTCACTGAAGCATTAATGTTTACAATTAGTAATTGTGAGACATATACATTTAAAATGTGTGATGTTACATTGTTTGGTCAAAAAGTTGCAAATTTCAAATACCGGTACTAAGAATTTAACAGTCAACATTGGATGTTGACTCAATACAATAATAAATAAGTGTAAACATCAAATTAAAAAGGTAATGTTATAACAGCATCTTCATATTTTCCTGGCTGAAGTGTGGTTTCTCCTGCACACAGGAACAGCACTACTTGCAAGAGCAGCAGATCTTCCTCAACAACTTGAAGAAAAAGCCTTACGGACACAAGTCACATTGGACACCAGCAGTATGAATTCAAGTTTTTTTATTATCATTTTTAAATAAACCTCAATGTCGCTCCAAAATGTTTTTTTTTTTACTCTTGAGGTTGCTCCGCCCAAATCAAGTGTCACCTATAAAAAGGACACAAAACAGGACATTTTACAAACAAGTCAGCAAGTTACATTTAATGTCATGCCAAGCCTCAGGTTACCATGACTCAACATTGAAGTTCAGACAGGGATAACTTTTATCATCACCGGCTTGATGAACATGCACGTTTTCACAGTATTTACCTGTCCACTGATGATCCTCTAGCAGCAGTTTGTAGCTGCTAAACACAAACATCACTTTGTCAGCTCCAGTTTATTGTACACAACTCAAAAAAAACATCTTTGACTAGTTCTCAGACCAGCTTTTAACCATCGCCAGTTATCGCATCAGACGGCACTTCCAGTTATCATCATTGAAATAAGAAGAAAGTAGGACATAGAAGTACTTTCATACACACCTCAATCTGACATGGAGCATCTGGAGCAGGAACCTAAAACAAAACATTCAGTGAGTGATGGATCAACTAGCTTCTACATTCTCACGTCTACTGCATAGTCCAGGGGTCGGCAACCCAAAATGTTGAAAGAGCCATATTGGACCAAAAATAATATGTCTGGAGCTGCAAAAAATGTAAAGCCTTATATAAGTGTTATGAAGGCAACACATGCTGTAAGTGTCTATATTAGCCTACTATCAAAATGACTGTCGCAGGCTGATGCAAATCTTCGTTGACAAATGTTTAAATGTAATATTTATTCTGCACATTTTTACAACATTGGAAAACATTAGTAAAACGGAGGCTCCTGGAAATGACTGGCTTAGAATGCAAAGGTAAAGATGTGTGTGTCCAAGTTGCAGGAAACTACAAATAAAATGACCTCAAATATACCTAAAATACGAGGCATAATAATGCATTATATACAGACAGCTACCATACATAGCATCGATTAGCTTGCAGTGACCAAGTAGGCCTTATTAGCACTCCACAAGCAAATAACATCAACAAAGCTCACTTTTGTGAATTCACACAACGCATAGGACGTTGGCTGGACAAATTGAGACAGAACGAGTGGTGTAAAACATCTTTCTGTGGCAGCATCGGAGAAAGTTGTACATGCAAACAAACTATGGTGCGTTCAAGGACTTCCGAAATTACGACAAAAAGGCGCGCGCCAAATACTCTCATCAGTGAAGCATGTTTAATATACACAGTGTGATATCGAACAATTAGGAAGGTTTGTGTCATGTTTTTCCTACGACAGAAACCATACTAAAACAAAAACAAAAAAATCCCTTTTTTCCGTACATTTTTTTTTTTATTACTAGGGCGGCGCTACAGAGCCTCGCGTTGCCGACCCCCGACTTAGTCAGATAACATTGTCTTCCACAGGTGGTCTTCAGACAGGGATAACAAAACTCATCACATTTGACAGAGCAGATTTATTTAAAAAAATCACCAAATGTCACAACTTACCGGTCAGAAGATGCATGGCTGCAGGCGTGACCACGTGTTGCTAGCCTTGGAGCTAGCATGCTAACAAGCTAGCGCGTACAACTTCACATTCCCGTCAAAACGGTAGCTTTTCACGGAGGGTCGTGTGCTACAATCAGCATCGTAGTTGAACAGAAAGACATAGAAATGTATGAAAAATGCGACACGGTGAAGAGATCGATGCTCGCGTCCGAGACAACGACGACGGTGGAGAGAGAGCAAAGGCAGGAAGGCTCTCGCGATGCGTTTTTAATGCTCCGCTTACGTCACTACCAACGTGACTTGGAACTGGGCGTGGCTAAAGATGGCCGTGAAGTAACGACTAGTACCCGGATGTTTCTCCAGCATGCTCCTTTTGTAATCTTGAGGGAAAAAAAGTCAATAAACCATTTATTTTTGGTCAATTTCCAAACTCCCAAGTATTCAGGAAGGATCTTCATGTTGCACTGTTTCGTACTTGTAATACACCTTTTTAATTTCAAGGAAGAAGTAGTTCTGTTTTTACCTTGTACATTTCATAAAGACTTGGAGAATGCTGTCAAATTGTTATCTACTCGGAAAATTCCACATTTACACAATGTAATGTCTGTGGTTTAAATCTGGGGGGAAAATATAAAAAATAATGTATGTATATATATATATATATGTTTTTATTTGTATTGTGTGTGTATATAATATATATATATATATATATATATATATATATATATATATATATATATGTGTATATATATATATATATATATATATATATATATATATATCTATGTGTGGGAAAAAAATCACAAGACTATTTCATCTCTACAGGCCTGTTTCATGAGGGGGGGTTCCCTCAATCATCAGGAGATTTTAATGGGAGCATTCACATACCATGGTTTATATAGGGCACAGAGTGGGTGGGTACAGGCTGGCCTAGGGGCGTGGTGATTGGCTCATGTGTTACCTAGGAGGTGTTTCCGTCTATGGCGGCATGTTGTTACAATTTCGCTGCGCTTGTTGAGGGATGACAGGTCTGGACGGTAAATAATAAACAGTTTCTCTTTCAAGCATAGGTTGCATCTTTTATTACCACTATTGTAAGGTGTGCTGGATGCAAGAATTTGCCATGTTATTGAATATTCAACATTATTGTCTTTGAGGTCCCAAATGTGTTTGCTGAGTTCTGTGGTATTTCGCAGGTTTTTGTTCCTGAAAGAAGCCTTGTGATTGTTCCATCTGGTTTTGAATTCTCCCTCGGTTAATCCTACATATGTGTCGGATGTGTTAATGTCCTTGCGTATTACCTTAGATTGGTAGACAACTGATGTTTGTAAGCACCCCCCGTTGAGAGGGCAATCAGGTTTCTTTCGACAGTTACATCCTTTGTTGGTTTTGGAGTCGCTCTGTCTGGGGGTCGACGGCTCATTTGCAATTGTTTTGTTGTGGTTTGAGATGATTTGTCGTATATTGTTCACGCAGCTGTAGCTCAATTTAATGTTGTTCTTGTTGAATACTTTTCTTAGGGTGTTGTTGTCTTTGGGAAAGTGTTTGTCAATCAGGCTGTACCCACCCACTCTGTGCCCTATATAAACCATGGTATGTGAATGCTCCCATTAAAATCTCCTGATGATTGAGGGAACCCCCCCTCATGAAACAGGCCTGTAGAGATGAAATAGTCTTGTGATTTTTTTCCCACACATACATATATTGCGCTCTACTACGGTATCGAGCAATATTTTTTGGATAACCTTATTAAGACATATACTCCGCTCCAAATTGACATTTGTTGAGCACTGTACGACGATCAGAAATACAAAAATTCAACATCGACTACTCCACGAAGAACATTCCCATACCCGCGCAGAATGACTACAAGCTAAGGCTCATAGAAAAGACGGAACACTTCCTAAGAAGGATGCGGTGGAAAGCACATTTTTTCCTCCACCCTGAAACAAAAGGAATGCAAAAGGAAACTTACGGATTCAAATCTACCAAGAACCCACCCACAGTTGAGGAACTAAAGGATTTTGAGAACGACATGCTCAAAATGATACAATCAGTCAAATTCAAGCCAATCCGCAACCCACTCCTCACCAAGCTGAAAAATGACAAGGAGCGCATCAAGAAAGTAAACAACCTCATCATAGCTGCCGATAAAACCACAAACTTCTACAGAATGGACATACCAGAACACCACACCTTACTGGACAGAAGCATCACCAAATCATACAAAAAAGCGCAACCCAACACCTTACAGAACATCCACCTGGAAAATAAAAGGATCGCGGCTGAACTGGACATTGAGGACAGGGTGGACGCCACAGCCAACAAGGAATCCTTCATCACATTGAAGGACCACAAACCCAACTTCGCAAATAACCCAACATGCCGACTAATAAACCCAACTAAATCTGAAATAGGAAAAATCAGCAAAATAATCCTGGACAGAGTCAACACAAAAATCAAGGACAAAACACCACTCAACCAATGGAGAAATACAGCAGCAGTAATCAAATGGTTCAACAACATCCAAGACAAACAACAGCACAACTTTATCTCCTTTGATATCGAGGAATTTTACCCTTCCATCACGAAAGACCTACTGACTCAAGCACTAGACTTCGCCTCAGACTACGACTCAATCACAGGCAACGAAAGAAACATCATCATCCACGCAAAAAACTCCATTCTCATCCACAACAGTACACCATGGCAAAAAAAGAACAATGCAACATTTGACGTCACTATGGGAAGTTTTGACGGAGCAGAAACGTGTGAACTCGTTGGGAGTTTCCTCCTCTCCCAGCTCGCTAGCCTCAATCTGAACCTTGGTATTTACCGTGATGACGGACTGGCAGTGTGTCGCGCCTCGCCAAGGAGCAGCGAGAATACCAAGAAGCGCATATGCCAAATTTTCAAAGAGAACGGCCTACGGATCACGATTGAAGCCAACAAGCAAACCGTCAACTTCCTTGACGTCACTTTCAACCTGAGAAATAACAGCTACCAACCATTCACGAAACCCAACACAACACTCCAATACGTGCACCATGACAGCAACCACCCACCCACCACCACGAAAAGAATCAATAAAAGGCTATTGATGCTGTCATCTAGCAAAGCTGAATTTGACCAAGCAACCCCCCCGTACCAAAAAGCCCTTGATGAAAGCGGATACAATTTCACCCTCACCTATGAACCCACGCCAGGAAACCAGCCAAAAAAGAACAGAAAACGAAACGACATCATCTGGTACAACCCCCCATACAGCAAAAACGTCTCAACGAACATTGGACACAAATTCCTCAATCTGATTGACAAACACTTTCCCAAAGACAACACCCTAAGAAAAGTATTCAACAAGAACAACATTAAATTGAGCTACAGCTGCATGAACAATATACGACAAATCATCTCAAACCACAACAAAACAATTGCAAATGAGCCGTCGACCCCCAGACAGAGCGACTCCAAAACCAACAAAGGATGTAACTGTCGAAAGAAACCTGATTGCCCTCTCAACGGGGGGTGCTTACAAACATCAGTTGTCTACCAATCTAAGGTAACACGCAAGGACATTAACACATCCGACACATATGTAGGATTAACCGAGGGAGAATTCAAAACCAGATAGAACAATCACAAGGCTTCTTTCAGGAACAAAAACCTGCGAAATACCACAGAACTCAGCAAACACATTTGGGACCTCAAAGACAATAATGTTGAATATTCAATAACATGGCAAATTCTTGCATCCAGCACACCTTACAATAGTGGTAATAAAAGATGCAACCTATGCTTGAAAGAGAAACTGTTTATTATTTACCGTCCAGACCTGTCATCCCTCAACAAGCGCAGCGAAATTGTATCAACATGCCGCCATAGACAGAAACACCTCCTAGGTAACACATGAGCCAATCACCACGCCCTTAGGCCAGCCTGTACCCACCCACTCTGTGCCCTATATAAACCATGGTATGTGAATGCTCCCATTAAAATCTCCTGATGATTGAGGGAACCCCCCCTCATGAAACAGGCCTGTAGAGATGAAATAGTCTTGTGATTTTTTTCCCACACATGCATATATTGCGCTCTACTACGGTATCGAGCACTAGTTTTTGGATAACCTTATTAAGACATATATATATATATATATATATATATATATATATATATATATATATATATATATATATATATATATATATATATATATATATATGTATATATATATATATATATGTATATATATATATATATATATATATATATATATATATATATATATATATATATATACACATTTTCTATAACGCTTGTCCCTTTTCGGGGTCGCAGGGGGTGCTGGAGCCTATCTCAGCTGCATTCGGGCGGAAGGCTGGGTACATCCTGGACAAGTCGTATATATATATATATATATATATATATATATATATATATATATATATATATATATATATATATATATATATATATATATATATATATATATATATATACATATACAAATATAATATAATATGTACTATAATATATAATAATATATATATATAAAATATATATACAATCCCCGTTTCCATATGAGTTGGGAAAATGTGTTAGATGTAAATATAAACGGAATACAATGATTTGCAAATCATTTTCAACCCATATTCAGTTGAATATGCTACAAAGACAGCATATTTGATGTTCAAACTGATAAAAAAAATTTTTTTTTGCAAATAATCATTAACTTTAGAATTTGATGCCAGCAACACGTGACAAAGAAGTTGGGAAAGGTGGCAATAAATACTGATAAAGTTGAGGAATGCTCATCAACACTTATTTGGAACATCCCACAGGTGTGCAGGCTAATTGGGAACAGGTGGGTGCCATGATTGGGTATAAAAACAGCTTCCCAAAAAATGCTCAGTCTTTCACAAGAAAGGATGGGGCGAGGTACACCCCTATGTCCACAACTGCGTGAGCAAATAGTCAAACAGTTTAAGAACAACGCTTCTCAAAGTGCAATTGCAAGAAATTTAGGGATTTCAACATCTACGGTCTATAATATCATCAAAAGGTTCAGAGAATCTGGAGAAATCACTCCACGTAAGCGGCATGGCCGGAAGCCAACATTGAATGACCGTGACCTTCGATCCCTCAGACGGCACTGAATCAAAAACCAACATCTATCTCTGAAGGATATCACCACATGGGCTCAGGAACACTTCAGAAACCCACTGTCAGTAACTACAGTTGGTCGCTACATCTGTAAGTGCAAGTTAAAGCTGTACTATGCAAAGCGAAAGCCATTTATCAACAACATCCAGAAACGTCGCCGGCTTTTCTGGGCCCGAGATCATCTAAGATGGACTGATGCAAAGTGGAAAAGTGTTCTGTGGTCTGACGAGTCCACATTTCAAATTGTTTTTGGAAATTTTCGACATCGTGTCATCCGGACCAAAGGGGAAGCGAACCATCCAGACTGTTATCGACGCAAAGTTCAAAAGCCAGCATCTGTGATGGTATGGGGGTGCATTAGTGCCCAAGGCATGGGTAACTTACACATCTGTGAAGGCACCATTAATGCTGGAATGTACATACATGTTTTGGAACAACATATGCTGCCATCTAAGCGCCGTCTTTTTCATGGACTCCCCTGCTTATTTCAGCAAGACAATGCCAAGCCACATTCAGCACGTGTTACAACAGCGTGGCTTCGTAAAAAAAAGCGTGCGGGTACTTTCCTGGCCCGCCTACAGTCCAGACCTGTCTCCCATCGAAAATGTGTGGCGCATTATGAAGCATAAAATACGACTGCGGAGACCCCGGACTGTTGAACGACTGAAGCTCTACATAAAACAAGAATGGGAAAGAATTCCACTTTCAAAGCTTCAACAATTAGTTTCCTCAGTTCCCAATCGTTTATTGAGTGTTGTTAAAAGAAAAGGTAATGTAACACAGTGGTGAACATGCCCTTTCCCAACTACTTTGGCACGTGTTGCAGCCATGAAATTCTAAGTTAATTATTATTTGCAAAACAAAATAAAGTTTATGAGTTTGAGCATCAAATATCTTGTCTTTTTATTGCATTCAATTGAATATGGGTTGAAAAGCATTTGCAAATCATTGTATTCCGTTTATATTTACATCTAACACAATTTCCCAACTCATATGGAAACGGGGTTTGCATATATATATATATATATATATATATATATATATGTATGTATATATATATATATATATATATATATATATATATATATATATATATATATATATATATACATATATATACATACACCTTCTAATGACAAAAAGGCCATAAAAACTTCCCACATTCTTAAAAAAATATTATCATTAAAAAAATAATGATGCTTTTATTTTACATTTAATATATTTCTCTCTCTCAAGCGGTGTCCCTTGCACATGTTTCTTAATTATTTTTTTGGGATAATTTGTATCTACACATTTTTTTTCCCAAAAAGTTAAGAATATGTGTGCGCAAAGACTATGTCACTTCCTGTACTTGCTATTTTTATGATAGAGCTTCTGCAACATCACGTTTTTTGACATTTGAAGGTTTTATCATTATTTTGTGTCAAAACAAACATAACAGGAAAAGAGAACAATAATACGAGAACGTACAAGGCACATAATACCAAAAATTGTGTGAATCAATTTCAATCACAGTCACTCGACTGTCATGACCGACTAATATATAAATACATTTGCATTGAATGTTCATTTTTCAAACAAAGAAGACATGAAACCGCTACAGGAAAATACCAACAAAACAGGAAAAGCCACCGAAGTAGGAGCGCAAGACAAGAACTTAAACACGACACAGAGGAAAACGTCAAAAACCTCAAAATAAGTCACAACGTGATCTGACAGGTGGTGACAGTACACCTACTTTGAGACAAGAGTTACTGTAAAGTGAAGCATGCTTGGTTATGGTTTAAATTCATATCCAACAATTGCGAAAACTACTTTTTATTGTCAATATCAGCTAATGAGTTTTGTTTTTTCAATGATTTCTGCTGGTGGTGTGCCTCTGGATTTTTTCAATGAAAAAAAATGTGCCTTTGCTCAGAAAAGGTTGAAAAACACTGATCTACTTATTTTCACCAGTATAACCAATGCTAGAGTTGCTTGTAGTTGGTTTTAGTCTTTGTTTTCTGATACTACTGACAATAACAATACGATTGCCATTTGTTGTGATATTGTACGCAGGCATGACGTTCAACCTTTTCTGAGGGAAGGCACATTTTTTTCATTAAAAAATCCGGAGGCACACCACCAGCAGGAAACGTTGACTAATGAAACTCCACCAGGTCGTCCTGCCTTATTTTGACTTTGTTGGTGTTTTCCTTTGTGGCGTGCTTTAGTTCTTGTCTTTCGCTGTTATTTTGGTAGCCCTTCCTGTTTTGTTGGTGTTTTCCTGTCACAGTTTCATGTCTGTGACGTGTTAGCAAGCAAGGCTATTTACGTCGTTGCGATCCTTCTTCGTGTGGACTTTGTGGACGCCGTAAGTTTTTGCTGTCGTCCAGCACTCTGTTTCTGTTTACTTTGTAGCCAGTTCAGTTTTACTTTCGTTTTGCATAGCCATTGCCTTTTCCTTTCCCTTTTGCTCATTTTTGGTTTAAGCATTACATACCTTTTTACCTGCACGCTGCCTCCCGCTGTGGTCTGCATATTAGGATCACAACAAACCATTCTCGTCTCACCCGACACATTCCGACTTTTACAAAGCAATTAACTACCTGCTGCCACCTGGGGGCGGCATAGCTCGGTTGGTAGAGGGGCCGTGCCAGCAACTTGAGGGTTCCAGGTTCGATTCCCGCTTCCGCCATCCTCGTCCCTGCCGTTGTGTCGTCGGGCAAGACACTTTACCCAGCTTACCCCAGTGCCGCCCACACTGGTTTAAATGTCCATCCATCCATCCATCCATCCATCCATCCATCTTATTCGGCTTATCCGAGGTCGGGTCGCGGGAGCAGCAGCCTAAGCAGGGAAGCCCAGACTTTCCTCTCCCCAGCCACTTCGTCCGGCTCTTTCCGGGGGATCCCGAGGCGTTCCCAGGCCAGCCAGAAGATATAGTCTTCCCAACGTGTCCTGGGTCTTCCCCGTGGCCTCCTACCGGTCGGATGTGCCCTAAACACCTCCCTAGGGAGGCGTTCGGGTGGCATCCTGACCAGATGCCCGAACCACCTCATCTGGCTCCTCTCGATATGGAGGAGCAGCGGCTTTACTTTGAGCTCCTCCCGGATGGCAGAGCTTCTCACCCTATCTCTAAGGGAGAGCCCCGCTACCCGGCGGAGGAAACTCATTCCGGCCGCTTGTACCCGTGATCCTGTCCTTTCGGTCATAACCCATAGCTCATGACCATACACTGTAAAAAAAATTCTGTAAAAAAACGGTCATCTACTGGCAGCTACGACTGCCAAACGAAAACCATAAAATTAAAGTAAAACATTGTAAACCATCCATCCATCCATCCATTTTCTACCGCTTATTCCCTTCGGGGTCGCGGGGGGCGCTGGAGCCTATCTCAGCTACAATCGGGCGGAAGGCAAATTTTCATGAAACGTTTTGCGGAAAAATATCGTAATTTTACAGATTTTTACTAAATTATTAAGATCAACCACCTAAAGTGACGATGCAAACAGTTCTGCAGAAAAATACCTTTATTCTACAGAGTTTTTCCAAATTTTTACGATCAAACACCTTTAATGAAGTGACAATGCTGGCAGTTCCACAGAAAAATACCATTATTTTACAGATTTTTTCTGAATTGTTAAGATCAACCACCTTTAATAAAGTGATGACGCAAACAGTTCTGCAGAAAAATACCTTTATTCTACAGCATGGGTGTCAAATTTGTCCCGCCGTGTAATTTCACTTGGCCCTTGAGGCGATATCAAATTAACACTAAAGCTGGCCCGCCGATCCTCCCGGGAGTCTTCCAAACGCCAGCCCGCCAGCCCGCCGAGTGCTGGCCCAGTCACATAACATGTGCGGCTTCTGCACGCACACACATTAGAATGCAACGCATACTTCAACAACAGCGATACAGGTTACACTGAGGGTAGCCGAATAAAAAACTTTAACACTGTTAGAAATATACGCCACACTGTGAATCCACACCAAACCAGAACCCTTTGCATCACTAACTCTTCCGGGACGCTACAAGGTGTGTGTGTGTGGGGGGGGAGGTTTGGTGGTAGCGGGGGTGTATTTTGTAGCGTCCCGGAAGAGTTAGTGCTGCAAAGGATTCTGGGTATTTGTTCTGTTGTGTTTGTTGTTTTACGGTGCGGATGTTCTCCCGAAATGTGTTTGTCATTCTAGTTTGGTGTGGATTCACAGTGTGGTGTATATTTCTAACAGTGTTAAAGTTTTTTATACTGGCACCCTCAGTGTAACCTGTATCGCTGTTGAGGAAGTATGCGTTGCATTCGCTCGTGTGTGTGCGTACAGAAGCCGCACGTATCTTGTGACTAGGTCTGAACGATGTTAGAATGGATGAAAAGCGGAAGTGACGATAGCTCGTAGAGTACGTTAAAGGTTAATTTGTCCAACCTTGGCCCGCGGCTTTGTTCAGTTTAAAATTTTGGTCCACTCTGTATTTGAGTTTGACACCCCTGTGTTAGATTGCTAGTATGGACATAGACTTTTATATAACAAGTTACATATTTAATGAAAGATAATTACTGTAATTTTACATGAATTTGAAAGTAATTTAAGAAAACAGAAAATGCTATGTATATTTAATTTGGTATTTTTCTGTAAAAAATAGAAATATACATAATTTGTCATTACTGACATATTACTTAAAATAACAGGCGGATTGTTTATTTACAGATAATGTCTTCAATTCTACAGTTTTATAAACTATTTTTAAAAAAATAGAAAAATTACAGCAGAAATTTAGAGTAAATTAACCATAAAAATAGGATTTTTTTTTTCACAGTGTAGGTGAGGATGGGAACGCAGATCGACCGGTAAGTTGAGAACTTTGCCTTCCGGCTCAACTTCTTCTTCACCACAACGGATCGATACAGTGTCCACATTACTGAAGACGCCGCACCGATCCGCCTGTCGATCTCACGATCCACTCTTCCCTCACTCGTGAACAAGACTCCGAGGTTTAAATGGTAACTTGGATATTGGGTTTCACTATGTAAACGCGCTTTGAGTCACTAGAGAAAAGCGCTATATTTTATTTTCATTTAGCCTTTATTTAACCAGGTAAAAAATCCCATTGAGATCAAAGATCTCCTTTTCAAGGGAGACCTGGCCAAGAGGGCAGCAGCAAGGTTACATTAAAAACAGTAAACAACACATAAAACATCACATTTACAACATTAAAAACTTGCTCACATGACACATGTGCATACAGACAAGGTAGACTGCAGTCCTTTCACAGAAGCTTTAAACCCATTCAATGTAACAAGGGTTTGAAGTTTAATACTCGATTGTAGGTTATTCCAAGCCATTGTTGCTGAAAACCTAAATGCTTTCTTGCCCAGTTCAATTCTTACTTTGGGGACGAGAAATTGAACGAAGATTAATAAATATAATTCACTTCACTTCACCTACTGACATGGAGTATTACATGGTTACTCTGCCGAGCTCCTCACAGCACAGACACTGAGCAATGGCACATTATTTGCAGATTATAATTATTGATTTGCAAAAAAATATTTTTTGGACCACTTAGGTCAGGGGTCGGCAACCCACGGCTCTAGAGCCGCATTCGGCTCTTTAGCGCCCCCCTATTGGCTCTCTGGAGCTTTTTAAAAAATGTATGAAAAATGGAAAAAGATGAGGGTAAAAAAATCTATTTTTTGTTTTAATATGGTTTCTGTAGGAGGACAAACATGACACAAGCCTCCCTAATTGTTACAAAGCACACTGTTTATATTAAACATGCTTCACTGATTCGAGTATTTGGCGAGCGCCGTTTTGTCCTACTAATTTTGGCGGTCCTTGAACTCAGAGTAGTTTGTTTACATGTATAACTTTCTCCGACTTTCTAGGATGTGTTTTATGCCACTTCTTTTTCTGTCTCATTTTGTCCACCAAACGTTTAACGTTGTGCATGAAAGGTGATTTTTGTTGATGTTATTGACTTGTGTGGAGTGCTAATCAGACATATTTGGTCACTGCATGACTGCAAGCTAATCGATGCTAACATGCTATTTAGGCTAGCTACAGTGCCGGCCCAAGCCTCCATGGGGCCCTAAGCAAAATTTGATTTTGGGGCCCTCTATTTCTGCCAATAATATATAAATAATATATAAACTCATTGCGCCTCTGGCAGTGTTGTTTACATTATCCTATTGTCAGCCTGGCATGTCTTTACAAATGACATGTCATTTATAAAGATATGGGGGTGGCCCAGTTAAGAACATAAATAATACCAATGAATGAACGAATGATGTCCAGAGTGCCACATATGGTTCCTAATCTTAAAATGTAGAAAACATTCAGCTACAAGAGTGGCCTGGGGTTGAACAGTCCAAGTGATAAAGCTTTGTATTTACAGTAAAAGTGTCATCTTGTCTCATCAGTCTTGTACATATTAGTCTTTAATTACTAGTTTATATTTTTAGTTAATTGTTCATATTTAATGTTTACTTTGTACAAAGAGAGCGCAGTCTACTGAAGTTAAATTCCATGTGTGTTAAACATAACTGGACAATAAAGCTGATTCTGATTCACTTTATTATTTTTGGTAACAAAAACCTGAAACAGCAATGTGCAAAAATGTTGACCTTAAATTGTGTTTTTGTACAATAATATATCTTTGATCATTTAGAAATCATCAGTCAGACTCGTACATGCAAAAAATAAAAAATAATAATTTTTTGTTAATTGCTTTTGGGGGCCCCCTGGTGGCCGCGGGGCCCTAAGCAAGCGCTTAGTATGCTTATGCCTTGGGCCGGCTCTGGCTAGCTATATGTACATATTGCATCATTATGCCTCATTTGTAGCTATATTTGAGGTCATTTAGTTTCCTTTAAGTCCTCTTAATTCAATTTATATCTCATGACACACTATCTGTATGTAATATGGCTTTTAATTTTTTGCGGCTCCAGACAGATTTTTTTT
Source organism: Nerophis lumbriciformis (assembly GCF_033978685.3). Classification (NCBI taxonomy): domain Eukaryota; kingdom Metazoa; phylum Chordata; class Actinopteri; order Syngnathiformes; family Syngnathidae; genus Nerophis; species Nerophis lumbriciformis. The sequence continues at coordinate 12,361,580 of NC_084571.2, read as the reverse complement.
GTATTTTTGGTCCAATATGGCTCTTTCAACATTTTGGGTTGCCGACCCCTGACTTAGGTGAAGTTGCATAATTTTCCACGGCACACCAGGCAATATCTCGCGGCACAGTGGGTGAAAAACACTGGATTGTATGTCAATAATTCATAGGAGTGTAGTGCAGTCCCATTTGTAGCCTCCAGAGGGAGACAACGACCCAGAGAAGGCATAGCGTGTCCCCGCGCTCAGCGTCCCGACAGCAGCTTCGACTTAATTGCACTCCCTCGGACTTGGGAGTCGGTGTTCGAGTACCACACCGCCAGCCTCGCTCCGGCCGGGCCGGGATGGAGAAAGACAAGCCTCCCCGCCCGCGGAACGGCTTGGTGGGCATGCTCTACGGGGAGTTCACGGACACGCTCGACGACAAGGTCCGGTACTCGGTGAGCCTGACGGAGGGCGCCCTGACCGTCCAGAGGATCTCGTCGTCCCCCGGCAGGACGAAGGTGGTCTTTAACCTGGCGGACTGCGTCGGTTGCCGGGCGCAGCGAGCGCCGGACAGCGCGGACGCGGGCGCCTACTTCCGCGCCTATTTCTACCCGTTCAAGCGGCGCTGGATGAGCGCCGGCGTGGCCCGGCAGCGGGTGGAGCAGTGCTTCAGGGTGGCGCTGGTCCAGGACGCCGCGGCCAACCTGCGGGAGGCGGAGAGGTGGGCGCGCGCCATCAGGGACGCCGCGGTGCTCCAGGCGCCTCGGAGAGATGGTGAGCAAGGACACCTTTTCTACTTTATTTCATGTGCAGGACTATGGAAGTATAGACTTGTCTCACATCAACTTATATATATCAATATGATATTAATACATATGCATATATTAATAAATATACAAATAAAAATGTGATATACAAATAAAAAAATAATTTGTGTAAATAAACGAGTATTTGTAGGATATATTTTTGAGATTTGAAAATATATACACAAATTATATAAATATAAAAATGTGACATGCAAATAAATCAAGAATTTGTATAAATAAAGGTGTATTTGTAACCATATTTTTGAGATTTGAATATAAATATGTTTGATTTTGTATTTGCATTTGTATTGAATTTGCATAAGTGGATTGTAGCTGAGATAGGCTCCAGCGCCCCCCGTGACCCCAAAAGGGAATAAGCGGTAGAAAAAGGATGGATGGATGGATGGATCGCTGTTTTGCTTTTGTGTCGATGAGACATTCCTACCACAAACCACAACCAGCAGAGGGCACTGCAGCCAGAGCGGTCTGGGTCACAGACATGGTCAGACACTGCCGAGCCAATCAGAGGCACACTAGGGAGGGTCATATAGTGGATTAAATGGATCGGTAGTAGTGCCATGGTTGTATCTACTAGATCAGGGGTCACCAACCTTTTTGAAACCAAGAGCTACTTCTTGGGTACTGATTAATGTGAAGGGCTACCAGTTTGATACACACTTAAATAAATTGCCAGAAATAGCCAATTTTCTCAATTTACCTTTAACTCTATGTTATTATTAATAATTAATTATATTTATCTTTGTGGAAACAGTGATCATCTTAATGATTTCTCACAATAAATATATATAGAAACAGATAAATATCAATATGCAACACTTTATTTTTATATTTTCTCTAAGTGCACATTTTTCAAATTGAACATTTTCAAATGATCACTTCTAAGACAGTCTTGTGAAATCACAATATCCAATTTTAACTAGCTAGCCACTAGCATTTTTTAACAAATCATGAATTACTTTGCATCATGTTTGTACAAATAATAACTCATGTAAAATACGAAAGTCAACTCTCAAATTTTTAAATAAATCATGTCACACTTTGAACTGGACACCAAATCTGTTATTTGTTTCTTTGTCAGTTAGTGAAGACCAAGTCTTTCAAATATTTTCTTGGATTTTCAAATTCTATTTGAGTTTTGTCTCTCTTAGAAATAAAAATGTCGAGCAAAGCGAGACCAGCTTGTTAGTAAATAAATACAATTTAAAAAATAGAAGCAGCTCACTGGTAAGTGCTGCTATTGAGCTATTTTTAGAACAGGCCAGCGGGCTACTCATCTGGTCCTTACGGGTGACCTGGTGCCCGCAGGCACCGCGGTGGTGACCCCTGTACTAGATAGTTTAGTCAGTCACTCAGCTTTTACACGTGTTGATGTGACGACGACGTCTGGCAACGTTAGCCAGCTAGCAGCTAACGAAGTAGAGCTAAGGCCAAGGCTATTATGTGGAATCTGAACCGAGGATGTCGTTGTGGCTTGTGCAGCCCTTTGAGACACTTGTGAATTAGGGCTATATAAATAAACATTGATTGATTGATTGATTGATATTAAGGCCTACTTCACTAGTAATAGTAGTACTGAAATGCTGTATCTGTTCATTACTGGAGGATCTTATTTTTTTTCCTACTTCCACTTTTACTTCGTTAGATATTTTGGATGTTGCCAGACGTCGTTCTTGATTTATTTGTATGTCACATTTTTATATTTATACATTTTATTTGTATATATTTTCAAATCTCAAAAATATGTTTACAACTATGCGTTTATTGATACAAATTATTTATTTATTTGTATATCACATTTGTATTTGTATATTTATTAATATATGCATATGTATTAATATCATATTGATATATATAAGTTGATGTGAGTCAATTCTACTTCCATACAGTATATCCAATAATCGGTTTTCTTTTGACATTTTTAACAAAGCAACGACTTTCTCTCTCTCGGGAAAACTGGTTTGCATTCCCAAAACCTGCTGTACTCGTTTTTTAGCCATCTAGAACCACACCTCACAGCAGGGGCGGAGCACAAAATTCTGGGCCCCCAGATTCACAAGACCCCTGAAGCCCCCCACGTATCTACATATAAAATACATTTAGAAAATATCTTAAAAACCCAGATTAAAAAGATAAATAAATCATTTTTTTGTTTTGTTTTGTTTTTACAAAAAAGTGCCGACAAATTCAGTATAAAGTAACCATGTATGCATTTTTAAATAATTTTATAACCTGTCATTGCACACTTAAATATTATTATAAATATAACATAACACTATATCATCAGTGGATAATAGAAATCACAACAATACATCAATATTATACATTTATATATATATGTATGTGTGTGTGTGTGTATATATATATATATATATATATATATATATATATATATATATATATATATATATATATATATATATATATATATATATATATATAATATAGTGTATATGTATATATACACTATATTGCCAAAAGTATCTGGCCACCTGCCTTGACTCACATATGAACTTGAAGTGCCATCCCATTCCTAACTCATAGGGTTCAATTTGATGTCGGTCTACCTTTTGCAGCTATTACAGCTTCAACTCTTCTGGGAAGGCTGTCCACAAGGTTGCGGAGTGTGTTTATAGGAATTTTAAACCATTCTTCCAAAAGCGCATTGGTGAGGTCACACACTGATGTTGGTCGAGAAGGCCTGGCTCTCAATCTCCGTTCTAATTCATCCCAAAGGTGTTCCATCGGGTTCAGGTCAGGACTCTGTGCAGGCCAGTCAAGTTCATCCACACCAGACTCTGTCATCCATGTCTTTATGGACCTTGCTTTGTGCACTGGTGCACAGTCATGTTGGAAGAGGAAGGGGCCCGCTCCAAACTGTTCCCACAAGGTTGGGAGCATGGAATTGTCCAAAATGTTTTGGTATCCTGGAGCATTCAAAGTTCCTTTCACTGGAACTAAGGGGCCAAGCCCAACTCCTGAAAAACAACCCCACACCATAATTCCTCTGCCACCAAAATTCATACTCGGCACAATGCAGTCCGAAATGTAGCGCTCTCCTGGCAACCTCCAAACCCAGACTGGTCCATCAGATTTCCAGATGGAAAAGCCTGATTCATCACTCCAGAGAAGCATCTCCACTGCTCTAGAGTCCAGTGGCGACGTGCTTTACACCACTGCATTCCACGCTTTGCATTGGACTTGGTGATGTATGGCTTAGATGCATCTGCGCGGCCATGGAAACCCATTCCATGAAACTCTCTGCGTACTGTACGTGGGCTAATTGGAAGGCCGCAGGAAGTTTGGAGCTCTGTAGTAACTGACTGTGCAGAAAGTCTTTGCACTATGCGCTTCAGCATCCGCTGACCCCTCTCTGTCAGTTTACGTGGCCTACCACTTGGTGACTGATTTGATGTTGTTCCCAAACTTCACTTTTCTTATAATATAGCCGACAGTTGACTTTGGAATATTTAGGAGCGATGGAATTTCACGGTTGGATTTGTTGCACAGGTGGCATCCTATGACAGTTCCACGCTGGAAATCACTGAGCGCGGCCCATTCTTTCACAAATGTTTGTAGAAACAGTCTCCATGCCTAAGTGCTTGATTTTATACACGGGCCAAGTGATTAGGACACCTGATTCTCATCATTTGGATGGGTGGCCAAATATATATATATATATATATATATATATATGTATATATGTATATATATATATACGTTAGGTCAGGAAAAAAACACAACAGGCTATATCATCCCTACAAGCCTGTTTCGCAGGTTACGGGATATACACGTAATCATTAATTAGAAAAAAATGTGTAAAACATTAAATTTTTTTCGTCTTTGTTGGAAGAATGCAGGAGAACGGAAGCAAGGTTGGTTGCATGAACAAATGTACTCGCTCTCTGGTAACCGAGCAACGCAGGAAGTGATCACTGATCAGTGTGGGAGTCACAAGCTAACAGCCAATCAGGTAACAATGTCTACTATCAAGTTTGGTTGATTCTTTGCATGGAGTGAGAAGAGAAAGTCAACAAGATGAAATTGTGGCTAAAAGAGAAAAAGTCACCTGGACAGTATGGCACTTTTTTTGGATGTTTCCAAAGGGACCGTAGTCAGACCAATGTGGTCTGTAAATGATGCAAGGAAAGACCGCGAATACCACACCACCTTAGCCGCGCTCACCCTTTAGAGCACAGATGTAACTTCCTGCCACTAAACCTTCAGAAAATAGTTCTTCTCAGGTTTCTCTATGTTTACATTTTCACACTTTGCACTATTTTCTTACACTTTATGAAGCATTTCGTACATATTCCTTATTCTTGCACTTCATTTTAAGAGCTTATTGTTAAGTGTTCAATGTGATTTTACTATTTTGTTTGTTTTCAACATGCTTGTGTTGACAGTTCCTTTCTGCCTTGATAGTTGAGGGGAGTATAATCAGAGGGAGGTTACATTAGAAATACAAATGTTTACATTTAATATTGTTTTCTCCAGGTCCTCATTTTGGATAAATAATAAAAATATCAATACTTATCGATATCGACCGATATAAAACACTTACATCGTGATACAGTTTTCAGCCGTATCGCCCAGCCCCTACTCTTACATCCAAAAGGCCTTGTCAGGGTGTCCCAATACTTAAGTCCAGCCAGTTTGTTTACATTCCCAACGTCAACAAGAGCGTTGCTGCTCAGACTTGACTCATGTGTGTCGTCACTTCCCACGAGGGGGTTATTGTTGACGTGTGAGGGGGTAAAAAAGTCACATCAAAACACGGCGCTGATTATCTTTGCTGCTGCTTCGTCTAACGAGGTCTGCTCGTGCCGCCGCTGTCTTCCAGCCTCATTAGCGTCTCATCCTGGATTACAGTCAGGTGCTAATTAACATGTAAACAATAAGGGAGCTGTTTACTTTGCTAATGACTCCATCACTCATACAGCAGGAATATGGAAAGTGTTTACATTGTTTGTAGTTGTGCAGAACTGTCTGGTATGGAGAGCTAATATTTTGGTTATTGCTACAACGAATATACATAATATACAATGTAAACAGCCCAATGTCCGATTATTATCTGTGAAAATGCAGAATTACCCGAATCTCACTGTAACTGAAGAAGTGTCTGCTGCGTGTTTTACCTTTCAAAAAAGAAAGGTGGTTTGTATGGAGGTTCATTTGTGTCTTTATTACATAAGGTTGTTTTTTTTTTACACTGAATTTATCCAACTAGATTTGCATTTAAATTGTGTGACCTGTTTTTTGTCCACATAAAATTATGCTGAAAGTTTCATTGAATCAAAATGTGTGCGTTTAAAACATTTAGTTTGTTAAATTACAGTGTTTTACAATTCAATGTGTCAAAATTCAGTGTAAAAAAGCTAGTATAAAAAAAAATGAGTGTCTAAAAAATTATGTTTAAAAACTAAAATTGAGTGTAAAATAAAGTCAATGCCGAAAAATCCAGTGTATAAAAAATGAGTGTCTAAACAATTGAGTGATTTAAAATCAGTGTATAAACATTTTGTGTAAAAAATTGAGTGTATAAAAATTGAGCGTATACAAATTGAGTGTAAAAATGTTCAGTGCATAAAAATTGAGTGTAAAAAATTTGGTGTAAAATAAACTGGGTGCAAAAGAAAACCACTGCATACGAATTCAGTGTATAAAATGTCAGTGTAAAAAAAAAAATGTGTGGAAAAAAAATTGAGTGCAGAATTTTGAGTGTAAAAATTATTTTTCAGAAAAATTGGGTATAAAAAATTCAGTGTATAAAAATTGAGGGTTAACAATTGAGTTTAAAAAAGTTGAGTGTATAAAAATTGAGTGCATACAAATTGAGTGTAAAAAATTAGTGTATAGAAATTGAGTGTATAAAAATTGAGTGTAAAAAAAATGAGTGCAGAAAAATTTAGTGCAAAATATTAAATGTAAAAAAATGTATTTCAGAAAAATTTGGTATAAAAATTCAGTGTAAAAACTAAAATTCAGTGTACAATAAAGTCAATGCAAAAATACAGTTTGTAAAAATTCAGTGTTTTAAAATTCAATGTGTCAAAATTCAGTGTAAAAAAGCCAGTATAAAAAAAATCAGTCTAAAAATTCAGTGTAAAAACTAAAATTCAGTGTAAAATAAGGTCAATGCAGAAAAATTGAGTGTATAAAAATGAGTGTCTAAAAATTGAGTGTAGAGAATTTGGTGTAAAAATATAGTGTAGAGAATTTGGTGTAAAAATATAGTGTAGAAAATTTCAGTGTAAAAAAAAAAAATGCGTGTAAAAAAATTTAGTTCACAAAAATTTGGTTTACAAAAATTCAGTGTTAAAAAGTTGAGTGCATAACAATTGAGTGTAAGACATCAGTGTATAACAATTTAGTGTCTAAAAATTGAGTGTAATAAAAGTTCAGTGCATAAAAATTGAGTGTAAAAAAGTTTAGTGTATAAAAATTGAGTGTAAAAAATTTGGTGTAAAAAAAACTGAGCGCAAAAGTAATCACTGCATACGAATTCAGTGTATACAATTTCAGTGTAAAAAAAAATTGTGGGAAAAAAATGAGTGCAGAAAAATTGAGTGCAAAATATTGAGTGTAAAAAAAAATTCTGAAAAATTTGGTATAAAAAATTAAGGGGTAAGAATTGAGTGTAAAAAGTTGAGTGTATACAAATTTAGTGCATACGAATGTAGTGCATACAAATTGAGTGTATAGAATTGAGTGTATAGAATTGAGTGTAAAAAATGAATGTATAGAAATTGAGTTTAAAAGAAAATGAGTGCAGAAAAATTGAGTGCAAAATATTGAGTGTAAAAAATTGTATTTCAGAAACATTTGGTATAAAAATTCAGTGTCTAAAAACTGAGTGTAAAAAATAAAATTCAGTTTAAAATAAAGTCAATGCAGAAAAATTCAGTGTCTAAAAATTGAGTGTAAAAAATTTGGTGTAGAAATATAGTGTATAAAATTTCAGTGTAAAAAAAAATGTGTAAAAACATTTAGTTCAGAAAAATTTGGTATACACAAATTCAGTGTTAAAAAGTTTGGTGCATAAAAATTGAGTGTAAAATTTTTTTGTAAAAACATTCACTGCATACGAATTCAGTGTACACAATTTAAGTGGAAAAAAATGAGTGCAGAAAAATGTACTGCAAAATATTGAGTGTAAAAAAAATGTTTCCTGAAAAATTTGGTATAAAAAATGTAGTTTATAAAAATTAAGGATAACACATTTAGTGTATAATAATTTAGTGTAAAACATTGAGAGTATAAGTGTACAAAATGAGTAAATGAGAAATTGAGTGTAAAAAAAAACCTCATTTACTGCATGGTTCTGAGAAAGGATCGACTGATTCAGTCTTAATTTATCGTGAGTCTTGAGTTGTGAAGCAACAAATATTTCTGCTCTGAATTTTCAAACACTGTATTTTAATCAGCTGAAATTTTAAACACACAATTTGCTCACAATTTTTTCATTCAATGAAATAGTCAGCATAATTTGGTGCACAAAAAATTCAGTTCACAAAATGCAAACGCAATAAATTCAGTGTGAAACAAATCTGTTGTAAAAAAACCACAATATAATCTCCATAGTTGGAAAAGCAAAGGTGGACTGTTTAGTTGGAAGTGTGTGCATGCAGCAGATGTAACCTGAGTGCCTTCTTGTGTCCTCCAAAAAGCTGCATCTTGGACGTGTGCAGGCTGAGATATCACCAATCGCTGAGTCTGATGCAGACTTGCTCCACTTTTCTTGGGCGTCTCCTTCATTTATCAGCACGCTTTGCATTTCAAAGCCAAATAGACGCTGCCTCTTCTGCAGAGGTCGTTTGAAAGTCAGCGTGAGTCCCTAATCCCCTGTCCAGTGTTTATCCTCAAGTTAATTACGTCTCTGCTCATCTGCTTTGCTGGTGATGACTTGAATTTTCTCAGATAGCTGCCAAATGACAAACAGCACATTCCATTAGAATCCATTCATCCATTCATGTTCTCTCATATTAGGGGCGTTCTCATCTGATATTGATATCGAACATCGGGCCGAAATCAACAAATAAAAACAAGTGTTGTGTTATATCGACTTGCATGTAAAATGTGCGATACAAGCAGTCCTGCAGCGTGTTTACTTGTTTGCGATATCATGTGCGATACAAGCAGCCCTGAAGCGTATTTACTTGTATGTAATATCATGTGCGATACAAGCATTCCTGCAGCGTGTTCACTTGTGTGTGATATCATGTGCGATACAAGCAGCCCTGAAGCGTCTTTACTTGTATGTGATATCATGTGCGATACAAGTGGCCCTGCAGCGTTTTACTTGTATGTGATATCATGTGCAGTACGAGTGGCCCTGCAGCGTTATTACTTGTGTGTGATATCATGTGCGATACAAGCAGCCCTGAAGCATCTTTACTTGTATGTGATATCATGTGCGATACAATCAGTCCTGTTGCGTGTTTACTTGTGTGCGATATCATGTGTGATCCAAGCAGTCTCATGGCGTGTTTACTTGTGTGTGATATCATGTGCTATACAAGCAATCCTACAGCGTGTTTACTTGTGTGTGATCTCATGTGCGATACAAGGAACCGTGCGGCGTGTTCACTTGTGTGAGATATCATGTGCGGTACAAGCAGTCCTGCAGGGTGTTTACTTGTGTGTAATACCATGTGCGATACAAACAGTCCCGCAAAGTGCTTACTTGTGTGTAATATCATGTGCGATACAAGCAATCTTGCAGCGTGTTCACTTGTGTGAGATATCAAGTGCAATTCAAGCAGCCCTGCAGCATGTTTACTTGTGTGTGTAATAATGTGCAATACAAGCAGTCCCGCAGCGTGCTTACTTGTGTGTGATATCATGTGCGATACAAGCAGTAGTGCGGCATGTTTACTTGTGTGTGATATCATGTGCGACACAAGTGGCCCTGCAGCGTTTTTACTTGTGTGTGATATCATGTGCGATACAAGCAGCCCTGCAGCGTTATTGCTTGTGTGTAATATCATGTGCGCTACAATCAGTCCTGCTGCGTGTTTACTTGTGTGCGATACAATCAGTCCTGCTGCGTGTTTACTTGTGTGCGATATCATGTGCGATACAAGCAGTCCTGCAGCATGTTTACTTGTGTGTGATATCATGTGCGATACAAGGAATCGTGCGGCGTGTTCACTTGTGTGAGATATCATGTGCGATACAAGCAGTGCTGCAGGGTGTTTACTTGTGTGTAATATTATGTGCGATACAAGCATTCCCGCAACGTGCTTACTTGTGTGTAATATCATGTGCGATACAAGCAATCTTGCAGCGTGTTCACTTGTGTGAGATATCAAGTGCAATACAAGCAGCTCTGCAGCATGTTTACTTGTGTGTGTAATAATGTGCGATACAAGCAGTCCCGCAGCGTGCTTACTTGTGTGTGATATCATGTGCGATACAAGCAGTCGTGCGGCGTGTTTACTTGTGTGTGATATCATGTGCGATACAAGCAGTCCTGCGGTGTGTTTAAATGTACAAAGTTAACATTTAAATGTCCTCCAAAAAGCACACAATGTCTTCTATTTTACAAAAGTATATTACAAAAGGTAAACATGCTAGGCTATAGGCTGCTAGCAGCTACACAACAGCTAAGCACACAACAGCACACAAGCTAGACATAGGTAATAATCATTGAAAATAAAACAGCACATTTGTCAATATATTTAAGTATCAAGTAATTATAGTTACATATTACTTACACATACAAAGTCTCCAAGGTAAATTAGAAAGTATCTAGTAACAAAGGGGTCTGCATCATTCAATTGACTGCGTCACGAGCTTAACTTCATGACTCATTGTGACCTCTACAAAAATACAAAACCACTCCACTTCAACTTAAAGTCCATTCCAGACGGTTAATACTGACTAGGTTAGTGTTTTTCATGCCTACTTTTGTTCTCTGTTCGACTCGTTTCCCTGATCAAACCTCTTTTAACATCCAATGCTACAAAATGATACAAGCTAGCGCTGGTGTCGTATCAAATTAATATCGATATCGGCCAATACTTAAGTCTCCAGTATCGGGATGGGCTCTAGAGGGACAATGTTTCATCGGGACACTCGGGCTGGGTTTCATGGCCAATTTCCCGAATCGGATTTCGATTAATAAAGTTCTAAATCGGTTAATCACGTTTCGGTTCAATTTGGTCTACACTTAAATATCGAACATGCTGTGTATGTTATGTGTGGCATGATGACACTAATAAGTAGTACTCACTGTCAATAATATGGCAGCTTGTGTGTGTTGAGTCATCACATCTAAGGCATAATTGAGTGCAGTACACAGCTGTAACCAGCAGGGGCACTGTCAGTATGTCCCTTTAAGTTATGATAGGCATGATTCATAATGTGAAATGTTCCCATAGAGAACTGCCTTGTGTTCAAATATTCAAGAGGACGTTCCCCCCAGATATTATTCAGTTTTGAATTATTATTAGAACTTTGTGACGGAGTGGCACAATCCATTTGGTGCAAATCTGGGCAAAAATACTAACAAAGATTTATTTCCTTTTTTGTTATGGAAGTCATATTGATTTATTTCTGATCATCCTAATATACACATTTTAGAGAACCATTTGTTTAATCCCAATGTGATTAATAAATGTGGTGACCCCAAAAGGGACAAGCGGTAGAAAATGGATGAATGGGTTTAGTTTTCTTCGCCTTTGTTGTGTTTTTTGCAGTTCCAAGCACATACAGTACATAGGGCTGGGCAATATGGCTGAAAACTGTATCATGATGTAAGTGTTTTATATCGGTCAATATCAATCATTATTGATATTTTTCAGGAGTAAAATGTATGAAATGTAAGCATTTTTGATTGAAATGTAACTTTCCTCTGCTTATAATTGTCATGTCTGTGATCATGTTTTGTTCAAGTTATGTTCTGTTTGTTTGTTTTGACTCTTTTTAGTTCCTGTTTTCACTCCCTTGCTTTGTTACCATGTCAACCCATTAGTTGCACCTGTTTTCACATTCGGACTCTCACACCTGTCATCAATCATGTCACTAGTATTTAAGCCTGTCTGTTTTTGTTGGTCGGCCTGGCGACATTATTCTGTTGACTTCTGCTACCTCTGTCATTATCATACCCTGTTTATGCTTCATGCCATGCCACGTAAGTGTTTATTTTTTCACGTCACAGTAGGTGTTTTCGTTTTCATGTCCATAGCTTTTGCCCAAGTGCTAGTTTATTGTTTTGTTTTCAAAGCCAAGTTTGTTCTTCCGCCTTGTGCGCGCCTGTAGTTTGTTCTTTTTGTCAGTGTTAAAATAAATTATGTACTTACCTCCAAGCCATGTCCGATCCAACTATTCTTGCATCTCGGGAAAACAAACACCCCATAGTCCCCGTTATGACAATAATCCCTTCAGCTATCAAGGCAGAAACGAAAGGAAATGTCAACACAAGCATGGAAAACACTTAAACAATGTCAACAATATTTCAAAATCACAACAATAAGCTCTTAAAACAAAGGTGCAAAAATAAGCAATGAGGAAGAAAATAGTGCAAAGTGTGAAAATGTAAACATAGAGAAACCTGAGAAGAACTGCTCTCTGCAGGTGTAGTTCTAGGAAATGGTTGTGTAACATTAATTTGCCCTCTTATTCGTATTTAACTATGGAAAAAATGTTTTGTTATTCAGTAAATATTATTATTATATCGGTTGATATCGATCATTTTTAAATATTTTTATGACCTACGGAAAATAAAGAGCAGTAGAATAATTAATTTTATTTGAATTGTAACTTCCTCTGATTATAATCCCTTCAGCTATCAAGGCAGAAAGGAAATGTCAACTCAAGCATGGAAAACACTCAATGTAAACAAAATAGTAAAATCACATTGAACACTCAACAATAAGCTCTTAAAATGAAGGTGCAAAATAAAGAATATGTAAGAAATGCTTAATAAAGTGTAAGACAATAGTGCAAAGTGTGAAAATGAAAATATAGAGAAAACCGAGAAGAACTATTTTCTGCAGGTTTAATTCTAGGAAATAACGGCTGTGTAACGTTAATTTGCACCGTTATTGTTATTTAACTATGGAAAATAATTTTTGTTATTAAATAATTATTTAAATATTATTGTTATATTGGTTGGTATCGATAATTATTGAATATTTTTATGACCTATGAAAAATAAGGAGCAGGAGAATAATTAATTTTATTTGAATTGTAACTTCCTCTGATTATAATTGCTCAGCTATCAAAGGAAATGTCAACACAAGCATGGAAAACACTCAAACAATGTAAACAAAATAGTAAAATCACATTGAACACTTAACAATAACGTCTAAAAATATGTCGGAAATGCTTAATAAAGTGTAAGAAAATAGTGCAAAGTGTAAAAATGTAAACAGAGAAACCGGAGAAGAAGTATTTTCTGCAGGTTTAGTGCCAGGAAGTTACAGCTGTGCGGCTAAGGTGGTGTGGTATTAGCGGTCTTGCCTCGCATCATTTGCAGACCACATTGGTCTGACTACGGTCCCTTTGAAAAAAATCCAAAAACCTGCCCAGGTGACTTTTCCTCTTTTATCCACAATTTCTTCATTTTGACTTTCTATTCTCACTCCATGCAAAGAATCAACCAAACCTGATAGTTGATACCTGATACCTGATCAATGATCACTTCCTGCGTTGCTCGGTTACCAGAGAGCGAGTGCCTTTGTTCATGAAACCAACCTTGCTTCCATACTTCCACTTTCTTCCGACAAAGAAAAATAAAATTATCGAATGTTTTATCGGATGCATTTTTCATTGATATCGATTACATGTCTATCACGATGTATACTGATATCATTTTATCGCCCAGCCCTACTCATGCAGGTTTAAAAAGTGGTTTGACTCTTATTGCCTCACCTCTGTAATAAAATATAATAGTCACTGCAGTGCTTCTCCAGCCTGAAGGTCAGTAAGTTTGTGTTTGAGAGTGTGTGTGTGTGTGTGTGTGTGTGTGTGTGTGTGTGTGTGTGTGTGTGTGTGTCCCAGTAAACCACACTGCGTCACCAGACGTCCTGTGACCTGAGCCGGCATCTCACACTCCCGTGAGACTTCCTCTGTGTGACACACTGCTGTGATGTCCTGTCAACATGTATGACCTTTCACCCCTCAAGCCTCTCCACTAATCCACCGCTCTGAACCCCCAGCATTGGAAATACCCAAGTCCACCTTTGGAGTTTTAGCTCCACTCGTTATTCCTAAACATCCTTGACATCTTTCCTATTTAAAGAACCTAAACAAAAATTATATTTGATTTTAAAAGTTTTTTTTTTGGAAAACTATGTGATTAATTAATTTGCATAATTAAAAACCATTAACGTAAAAAAAATACAAAAATTAACTGTGTAATTTAAAATATACATATATATATATTTAGTTTTTTATAAACTTTTTATTCTTAAATGTTATTAATATTATTTTTTATTTAATAAATTTTTTATTAAAACTTTTTTTTTTTACAACAACTTGTATTTAAATACAATTATTTGTCTTATTATTCGTGATAAACGTCGACATTTCAGCGAGATTGTCGGTCCAGAGACTAAACTGCTCAAAGCTACATCAAACTTAAACGATTCAACGATTAGAAAAAAATCTTGAAATTGTATTTTTTTAGCGATGATTTCTTTGTTAAGTTTCATCGATAAAAAGTCTGCAAGAGCGCTCCGACGGCGCGCACATGGGAGCTGTAGGTGCACCGCTCCCATGTGCGCGCCGTCGGAGCGCTCCTACAGCGATGTCGGTCGCTCTGCAGTTGACGTGGCCTCTGCGTGCGAGTGCCGCGACAGATGGCTCAGGGAAGAGGGAGAAAGAGAGCAAAGGGCCCAAAGAAGACGAGGGAAGCTGTCACAAGTTTTTTCCGAGCATTTAAAACTGATAAAGACAGACATGGTGGTGAAAAGCAACGGAAAAACAACCCACTTTTTAAGGGGTGCGCAAACACATCACAGGCGCCCCCTTCTCCGGGTCACCCTGAAATCTGTCGCAATCCCCAATCACAACTAGGGGTTTGAATCTTTTGGGGACCTGACGATTCATTCCGATTCCGATTCCTGGGATTCGATTCAGGATCAATTCTTGATTCAAAACGATTCTCACAAATTATAATGGAACTTTTTCAAAAAAGGTTAGAAAACGCTGGTTGCACATTTAAAAAAAAAAAGATTTGTATATATATTTTTTAATGATTTTAAAGATATATTTTTCATCGATTTTTGAAAATGATGAATCTATTTAGAATCGGGCGACTTTTTTGCGCGCCCCTATTCCTAATCGCCCCTACACTGCCGCTAGGATGCAGGCTTGTGGAGGTGTGCTGCACGCCTCCACGCCTCATCTTGTTCCGAAAGTTCCCTGCATCAATGCGAATGCTTCGCCTTTCGTAAACCGCTCGTACTTGACGACTCACTTTTAATCAGAGGTGGGTAGAGTAGCCAGAAATTGTACTCAAGTAAGAGTACTGTTACTTTAGAGATTTATTACTCAAGTAAAAGTAAGGAGTAGTCACCCAAATATTTACTTGAGTAAAAGTAACAAGTATGTTGTGAAAAAACTACTCAAGTACTGAGTAACTGATGAGTAACATACACACACATATCATATACATATATATATATATATATATATATATATATATACATACACATACACACATATATATATATATATATACACACACACATATATATATATATATACACACACATTTATATATATATATATATATATATATATATATATATACACACACATATATATATACAGTATATAATTTATATTTATTTATTTTGCCGTTTTTGTTTACATATTAAAGGTGTTTTAATGAATATACATGCATGTTTAACACATATAGATTCCTTTCTTTCATGAAGACAAGAATATAAGTTGGTGTATTACCTGATTCTGATGACTTGCATTGATTGTAATCAGACAGTAGTGATGATAGCGTCCATGTTTTCAAATGGAGGAGAAAAAAAGTTCCTCCTTTCTGTCTAATACCACATGAAAGTGGTTGGTTTTTGGCATCTTATCTGTCCAGCTTCCATATTCGTTTTTATACACTTTACAAGAAATACATTGGCGGCAAACTCCGTAGCTTGCTAGCTTGTTTGCGCTGGCTTTCGGAGACTCTTATTTTGAAAGCGCAGGCGCGATGGAGCGGCACTTTTATTGTGAAGACAGGAACTGTGCAGTCAGTCTTTAGGCTTGTGACGGGATGTACGTTTGAAATAAAAAAGTGTCTTTTTTCCTTCACACTTTTGATTGATTGATTGAAACTTGTATTAGTAGATTGCACAGTACAGTACATATTCCGTACAATTGACCACTAAATGGTAACACCCCAATAAGTTTTTCAACTTGTTTAAGTCAGGTCATGTGACCGCCTGGCTCTGTTTGATTGGTCCAACGTCACCAGTGACTGCATCTGATTGGTGGAACGGAGTCAAACGTCACTAGTGACTGCATTTTATTGGTGGAACGGAGTGAAACGTCACCTGTAACGCAGGCACTTTGAAGGTCTGTCTGACAGACCAAAACAAACAAAGCGTGCATTAACAGATCGATAAAAATTAGTAGCGAGTAGCGAGCTGAATCAGAATCAAAATCAGAATCAGCTTTATTGTCATTACGCAAGGTAACGAGATTGAGGCCATGCCATACAGTGCGATGTGTGCATGCTAGAAAAACAATGTGCAAATATATAAAAATATAAAAAATGTAGAAGTGCAATGAATATGGTGTGAAATGAATATATACATGAAAAAAACAAAACAAAAACAGGGTGGTTGGTGGAATGGGTTATTGCACCGAAGAGAAGGCAGTTATGAGGGACAATGGGGCAGTCCGTTCAGGATGGTTATGGCCCTGGGGAAGAAGCTGTTCTTTAGCCTGTTTGTTTTGGTTTTAATGCACCTGTAGCGCTTCCCAGAGGGCAGCAGGTGGAACAGGTCAGAGCCAGGGTGGGTGCTGTCCTTGATGATGGCACTGGCTCTGTTGAGGCAGCGGGAGGTGTAGGTGTCCGTCAGAGAGGGGAGAGGGCGGCCGAATGTAGATAAAAGTAGCGGAGTAAAAGTAGCGTTTCTTCTCTATAAATATACTCAAGTAAAAGTAAAAGTAAGTTGCATTAAAACTACTCTTAGAAGTACAATTTATCCCAAAAGTTACTCAAGTAGATGTAACGGAGTAAATGTAGCGCGTTACTACCCACCTCTGCTTTTAATTCGCACCGCGTGGAAATAACAAATATACATTTAAACGCATTTACTGCTTCGTCTTATTATTTTTCTCGTGGGCTCCAGCCCCATTTTCCAGTACAGTATCCCACTAAAATGTTTTTTTTACGAGCAACTTTGCAAAGTTCTTTTATTGCGAGACAGGGTGTAAGAACTTTCCGACATATTTCAAGTCGAAATGTGAACTAGATTTCCCTGTTTTCATTCCAAAGTTGAAAGGATGGAAGGGTTTAATGAAGGTTGTGCTGAGCCAAAGCTTTTTGGAGAACAATTTCCAGTGCAGCTTGATATTCTGGAAGTGTAGACGGCCCTTTTTTGTGTTTGAATGCCACATTGTGCGTTGATACAAACCAGCGACAATGGGGCGAGTGTGTGTGCGTGGCTGAATGGAGGCACAGTTTATGCTGGTGTGTGTTTGTTTTTACACTCTCTGCCCACTCTCCCTGCTGGAGTCACACCTCTTTGGCCAGCCGGGGTCAAAGGGTGCAGAGACACAAGATGACTGTTGCCAGATGGAAGCCACAGAAGGCCATGGTTGGTGGAACCATTCAGGTTTGTGTTGCTGCTTTGTGGCCCTGTTTACACTGCACACACGCCAAGTCTGAATTAATTATGCCCTCAAGTGACACAGATAAGATATGTTTTGCCAGTCTGAACGCTCTAAAGTGCTTCAAATCTAAATCTTTTGGCATTAAATTGGGGTCACATGAGGAGGTAGTCACAATCTTCTCAACTGTGACCTGAGTCTGAATGGAAATAACACCTAAATGCGACAATAGGGTTCAATATGATGTGGGTCCACCTTTTGCAGCTATTACAGCTTCAACTCTTCTGGGAAGGCTGTCCACAAGGTTGCGGAGTGTGTTTATAGGAATTTTCCACCATTCTACCAAAAGCGCATTGGCGAGGTCACACACTGGTGTTGGTGGAGAAGGCCTGGCTCTCAGTCTCCGTTCTAATTCATCCCAAAGGTGTTCTATCGGGTTCAGGTCAGGACTCTGTGCAGGCCAGTCAAGTTCATCCACACCAGACTCTGTCATCCATGTCTTTATGGACCTTGCTTTGTGCACTGGTGCACAGTCATGTTGGAAGAGGAAGGGGCCCGCTCCAAACTGTTCCCACAAGGTTGGGAGCATGGAATTGTCCAAAATGTTTTGGTTTCCTGGAGCATTCAAAGTTCCTTTCACTGGAACTAAGGGGCCAAGCCCAACTCCTGAAAAACAACTCCACACCATAATTCCTCCTCCACCAAATGTCACACTCGGCACAATGCAGTCCGAAATGTAGCGTTCTCCTGGCAACCTCCAAACCCAGACTCGTCCATCAGATTGCCAGATAGAAAAGCCTGATTCATCACTCCAGATAACGCGTCTCCACTGCTCTAGAGTCCAGTGGCGACGTGCTTTACACCACTGCATCCGACGCTTTTCATTGGACTTGGTGATGTATGGCTTAGATGCAGCTGCTCGGCCATGGAAACCCACTCCATGAAGCTCTCTGCGTACTGTACGTGGGCTAATTGGAAGGCCACATGAAGTTTGGAGCTCTGTAGCAACTGACTGTGCAGAAAGTCTTTGCACTATGCTGACCCCTCTCTGTCAGTTTCTGTTGCCTACCACTTGGTGGCTGAGTTGCTGTTGTTCCCAAACTTTTTATTTTCTTATAATAAAGCCGACAGTTGACTTTGGAATATTTAGGAGCGAGGACATTACACGACTGGATTTGTTGCACAGGTGGCATCCTATGGCAGTTCCATGCTGGAAATCACTGAGAGCGGCCCATTCTTTCACAAATGTTTGTAGAAACAGTCTCCATGCCTAAGTGCTTGATTTTATACCATACTTGCCAACCCTCCCGGATTTTCCGGGAGACTCCCGAAATTCAGCGCCTCTCCCGAAAACCTCCCGGGACAAATGTTCTCCCGAAAATCTCCCGAAATTAAGGCGGAGCTGGAGGCCACGCCCCCTCCAGCTCCATGCGGACCTGAGTGACGTGTTGACAGCCTGTTCTCACGTCCGCTTTCCCACCATATAAACAGCTAA
>NC_084571.2:12230000-12340000 GCF_033978685.3 Nerophis lumbriciformis | reverse complement strand
TTTAGTGTTGCCAATCAACCTATCCCCAGGTGCATGTCTTTGGAGGTGGGAGGATCTTGTTTAAAAATATATGGATATATCTTACAAACTCGAATATATCGCCCAGCCCTACTGAATACTACCGTGTGTTCCTGCGTTGCCTGTGTTGTTGCCTTGCTCGGTCCCTAATAAAAGGACCTTCTTGCCTGCACATCGCCTACCCTCTCTGCATCAGAGGGTCACACCGACCACCTCCATGCGAGTTTGTGACATGTTGTACAGCAAAAACTGAAATCCAAACACGTTTAAAGGGTATAAAATACTTATTTTTTAATAACAAGGTATATTTCTTATACTATTTATCGTACTAAAACCTGAGATACTTAAAAAGAAAGGTTGACATGCCAGGGTGTTTTCTTCTAATCTTTTTGTTGTAATTTTTTGTTGTGTATTCTCCAAACGAAATAGCAATGAGGAATATACTGTACTATTCCCGCAATGTAGTGATCGCGCTAATTCAGGCAAATTCAACCAATCCTTACAAATATTGCAACTTTGTCCAATTTTCCGCAACTTCCTCGCACAATTTGTCCAACCAGCGTCATTTTCGCCAATCTAATTTGTCTCCAAGTGGTGCTCAAACGCACACATTAACTGTCTAATCAAAACGTACGTTTGTTTTTTGTGTAGATAAAGCGGCAACAACAACATGTAACAATAAATCCACTCTTTATAGATCAAACTTTGTTATACGTCTGCGGAGCTCATACCTCCTTCCTCTTCCTGTCTGCGGCGATAAGCCTTCTGGGTAATGTAGTACTTTATATAAACGTTTACTTCCTAGTTTACATGTTTTTATTTACCTTTATTTATTCGGGGTAATTCCAAGAGGCGGCAGTACTCTATAGGCTATGTATGGTATGTGTTGTGTAACTAGGAAGTAGCTTTTTCCATAAAACTGAATGTGTTATGTTGCGCCCTACGAAGTGTTTATACTGTAAGTATTGTACTTATTACACACCAGCTGTTTGATTGCAATGTTCATCTTAGTTGTAGTTTTCATTACCAAATTTGGAGGTGTTAAAATCGCCCTGTAAAATCGCTCATGCCAATAGTAGCCTGTCTCTGTGGAATCCAATGTAAATTGGCATCAAGCTAGCATATTTTGGAAGAGCGGAGCCTTATTTTACATTTGTGCGTTTTTTTTTACCAAGCATACTTGCTTTGTTGCTGTTGAAAATTGCAACGATTCAGCCCTGGCTTAGTGACAGTGCATTTCTATACAGTCATTATTGCCAAGACCTCATATCTAATAATAGTCGAGGACTCTTGCATATTACTTTGTTTGTAACTGTAGGAGATGGACAATGGCCATGAGAAAGACGGACTGGTGGAGCCATACTGTACTGTGAGTGATATAAATATCAATACTTTCTAAATTGATATTTTTGTCCTGCAGGGGGTGTCCTTACAAAATATAAAAATAGACTTTTAACCAATAGTCAAAGTCACTGAGTCACTGAGTAACATATATATCAATATATATATATATATATATATATATATATATATATATATATATATATATATATATGTATATATATATATATATATATATATATATATATATATATATATATATATATATATATATACATATTGATATATATGTTACTCAGTGACTCAGTGGGGTCAAATGCAGAGAATAATCTCGCCACACCTAGTGTGTGTGTGACAATCATTGGTACTTTAACTTTAACTTTTATATATATATATATGTATATATATATATATATATATATATATATATATATATATATATATATATATTTATGTATATATATATTTATATATATATATGTATATGTATATTAAGGCTGCAGCTAACGATTATTTTTCTATCGATTAATCTATAGATTATTTTTTTCGATTAATTGGTTAATCTATAGATTATTTTTTCGATTAAACTATAGATTATTTTTCCTTTTACCGATTTTTTTTTTAATTTAAAATACAGATGAAAAAATAAATGTTGGCCAGTTTTTTCAAAAGGCATGACTTTTATTTACAAAAAAAAAAAGTATGGCCACTCAGTCAACATTGACAACAACATGACAAAATATTCTGTAACAATGTAAACATTTAAAACTTTTAACATTTAACAAAATTAAAAGTAGCTTATTTGCTTTTTAATGTGCAAATATAAAAGTAAACATCCAGTGCAAATCTTAATATTCTGCAGTAGTATAAGCATTTCAAAAGTAAAAGTATTGCTTATTTTGCTTTAAAATGTGCAAAAATAAAGATAAACATCCAATACAAAAAAGTGCAAAAGGAAATATTCTGTAACAGTGTAAACATTTCAACAAAAGTAAAAGTATTGCTTATTTTGCTTAATAACACAACAATGATAGTATGATTAAAGTGAAAGTTAATTGTTGGTTTGTACATAGTATATGTAACTGTTAATGTTGTAAAAGGTATTTGCACAACTTAAGGTGGTGCTGCATATCTCCTGTGGGAACTGGAGCTGCCTACCCAGGTCCACTTCCATCTTCCACGCCGCCCCTTGTGTTAATAGCTTGGCGGGTGTTCTCTTGCTGGAATGTGTCACAGGTTCCCCCTGCCTTAGGAAGTGGATCCTGCATTGGCTTTCTGCTGGACTCTGGTTGTTTGCCTCCTGCCGACTTTTCTCCAGCAGCTCTACCAGCCTGCTGAGCACTTGGTCGTGCCGCCATCTAAGCCGACCCTGTGTCAGCGCCATTTTGCAGCCTGACAGAACGTGCTGGAGTGAAGCATTGATGGTCCCGCAGAGGTCGCAAGATTGCTCTGTGCCAAGCCATTGGTGGAGGTTTTTTGGGCTTGGGAGGGTCATATGTTGCCCTGATACATATGTTGCCCTGATCCTGTATATATATATATATATATATATATATATATATATATATATATATATATATATATATATATATATATATATATATATATATATATATATATATATATATATATACTGTATGTAATGTATGTATGTGTGTAGAGTGTATGTATATAAGTGTACATATATGTACATACAAACACACATATATATATATATATATATATATATATATATATATATATATATATATATATATATATATATATATATATATATATATGTATATATATATATATATATATATATATATATATATATATATATATATATATATATATATATATATATACATATATACATACAGTCGTGGTCAAAAGTTACATACACTTGTAAAGAACATAAAGTCATGGCTGTCTTGAGTTTCCAATAATTTCTACAACTCTTATTTTTTTGTGATAGAGTGATTGGAGCACATACTTGTTTCTCACAAAAAACATTCATGAAGTTTGGTTCTTTTATGAATTTATTATGGGTCTACTGAAAATGTGACCAAATCTGCTGGGTCAAGAGTATACATACAGCAATGTTAATATTTGGTTACATGTCCCTTGGCAAGTTTCACTGCAATAAGGCACTTTTGGTAGCCATCCACAAGCTTCTGGCAAGCTTCTGTTTGAATTTTTGACCACTCCTCTTCACAAAATTGGTGCAGTTCAGCTAAATGTGTTGGTTTTCTGACATGGACTTGTTTCTTCAGCATTGTCCACACATTCAAGTCAGGACTTTGGGAAGGCCATTCTAAAACCTTCATTCTAGCCTGATTTAGCCATTCCTTTACCACTTTTGACGTGTGTTTGGGGTCATTGTCTTGTTTGAACACCCAACTGCGCCCAAGACCCAACCTCCGGGCTGATGATTTGAGGTTGTCCTGAAGAATTTGGAGGTAATCCTCCTTTTTCATTGTCCCATTTACTCTCTGTAAAGCACCAGTTCCATTGGCAGCAAAACAGGCCCAGAGCATAATACTACCACCACCATGCTTGACGGTAGAAATGGTGTTCCTGGGATTAAAGGCCTCACCTTTTCTCCTCCAAACATATTGCTGGGTATTGTGGCCAAACAACTACATTTTTGTTTCATCTGACATCACATGGACAAAGATAAGACCTTCTGGAGGAAAGTTCTGTGTTCTGCTCCAATCACTCTAGTCTATCACAAAAACATAAGTGTTGTAGAAATGATTGGAAACTCAAGACAGCCATGACTTTATGTTCTTTACAAGTGTATGTATAAATGACTTTAGTAAATAGAATAAATGGTTTTCTTATTGGAGGACACCCCTATTCACAATAATAAGCAAAGTAGGACATCAAGTGTTCCTTACTGTTGCTTTAATGAGAGTCTCATTAAAGCATCCATCGTACACACTGTACCAAGCATCCAGTGTTCCTCACATGCAGCAAAACGGTGCATTTCTGCAAAAGACAACCAGATTATAGTGGTGTGGTGACTCCACAAAGAGAGTGTCTTTAGGTGGAGGTTAGCGTGTTGAAGAGTATGAATATGGAAGTATTGCATCAGCTGGAGCCTCAAAAGTGCTGAGTCGGCTGCTGAGCACCGTTCACTCCTTTTGCCGCTCTGTCTGTCAACGCAGCACCGCATCACCACCTCCTGTTATACCGTGCACACACACACACACACACACACACACACACACACACACACACACACACACACACACACACACACACACACACACACACACTCTTGTATTCCTTACCTTCTTGAGACCTCCGAAAAATGCCTCCCTCTTTAGGATCACTCTTTCTAGATATATAAAGATGTGTATTTACAACATTGATAATATAAACATCCAGCCATTTTCTACCGCTTGTCCCTTTTGGGGTCGCAGGGGGTGCTGGAGCCTATCTCAGCTGCATTCGGGCGGAAGGCGGGGTACACCCTGGACAAGTCGCCATCTCATCACAGGGCCAACACAGATAGACAGACAACATTCACACTCACATTCACACACTAGGGCCAATATATACTATGCAAATATAAAAAAGCTTGTTGTGAAAAATTAGTTGGAATTTCACCAGAAAAAGGTCACAATTTCACAAGAAAAACAGTATTACAATAAAAGTCGTCATTTTACTCAACGCAAGTCAAAATGTTTCAAGAAAAACTGAACATTTGTGCAATGTTATGATAAAAGTTGTAATATTACTCAATAACAGTCGCAATTTTACAAGAGAAGCTTAAAAATGTGTCAATTTTATGAAAAGACTCGTAGTTTTACTCGACAAAAGTCGCAATTTTATAAGAAAACTTTAAAATTGTGGCAATATTATAATAATAATCGGAATTTTACTTGGCAAAATTATGACAAAAGTCATAATTTTACTCAAAAAATTTCACTATTTTACAAGAACAATTTTGTTTTAGCAATATTGTGATAAAAGTCATAATTTTATATGACAAATGTCACAATTTTGCATTAAAAAGTAGTAATTTTACATAAAAAGTAATAATTTTACGAGAAAATATTGCAATATTACAGAAACGGAAAGAATATGAGAATTTGTTCCCAATTTTATAAGAAAGAAGTCGACACATTGTGAGAAAAAGACTGCTTTTAGTTAACTTTTTTTGTTGTTGAATTTTTTGTTTGTAATTGTTTTTTAATCTTCATTATTTACTTCACGTTATTACCGTATGTCCTTATATACTTATTTATTTTTTATTAATTTTGGCCAAAGGGGGCGCATTTAAATGTATGTTATTACATATGTTGGCCAGAGGAGGAGCACTTCAAATTTTTACACACACTTGTTATTTCATATGTTGACCAGAGAGGGAGCACTTTTGAAAGCGACACACTGTCAACTTGAAAAATCCCTCCTTTTTGGGACCACCCTCATTTTGATAGCTTTCACTACCAGGGGTGCAAATGAGACATTCTCTATTAGATGCAATGCTTTTCTGTATTGGGACCATGATTTATGTCCTCACTTGTTCACACCTCCTCATATGGAAGCTACTTTCCCTTCTTAATGTCTCAAGAAAGCTAGAAATACAAGAACACACACACACACACACCAGGCCCAGAAGATGAAGAGGATTGTGTAGTGTGTGTTGTGTGTATTCCTTCAATCAATACGTCAGCTGAAACATAACTTTCCAGTAGGAGCACATCGATACTTGATCATTTAGCTGTCGCCCCTCTCTCTTTTTTTTTTTTTTTGCTGCGTCAACAATTGTGTTGTCTGAATGCCTCTTGCATTTACAAACCCTTCAAAGAAGGTCTCGCAGCGTAAACACTGCTGACCAATGTTGATCTGCTCCAATGAAAACACCTCATCATTAAAAAGTGTCACTATTTGGCAGCACAGTGCCCCTGAATCAATATATTGCAGATTAATCATGTGACCTAAACTGACCAATTATTATAAACATTTAACCGGGTCATTAGCAAACATTAAAAGTCATTGAATGGATTTTGCGAGGCATTAAGAAGAAAAGGCATTAAAAAATTGCAATCGGCAACAAAAGACAACAAAACAAACCGCCTGACCCAGTTTTTCCAATTCCTTACAAAATGTATTGAAGCGCAATTTTTGCTAACAGGGATGGAGAGTCCATATTGTTTTATGTTTGTTTACCTTTTTAGTTCGGATAATTAAGTTATTCACCTTCCAATTACAATAGTGCAAAATACTACAGTAGTAGAAAATATGTTTATTGCGTTTGAAAGGGTTATTTGCATTGTTAATATACACAACCCAAAAGCAGTGAAGTTGGCACGTTGTGTAAATGGTAAATAAAAACAGAATACAATGATTTGCAAATCCTTTTCAACTTATATTCATTTGAATAGACGGCAAAGACAAGATATTTAATGTTCACACTGAGATTTTTTTTTTTTTGCAAATAATCATTAACTTAGAATTTAATGGCAGCAACACATTGCAAAAAAGTTGGCACAAGGGCATTTTTACCACTGTGTTACATGGTCTTTCCTTTTAACAACACTCAGTAAACGTTTGGGAACTGAGGAGACACATTTTTTAAGCTTTTCCGGTGGAATTATTTCCCATTCTTGCTTGATGTACAGCTTAAGTTGTTCAACAGTCCGGGGTCTCCGTTGTGGTATTTTAGGCTTCATAATGTGCCACACATTTTCAATGGGGGACAGGTCTGGACTACAGGCAGGCCAGTCTAGTACCCGCACTACTTTACTATGAAGCCACGCTGTTGTAACTAAGGCTGCAGCTAATGATTATTTTTCTATCGATTAATCTATAGATTATTTTTTTCGATTACTCGGTTAATCTATAGATTATTTTTTTCGATTAATCTATAGATTATTTTTCCTTTTACCGATTATTTTTTTTATTTAAAATGAAGATGAAAAAATAAATTTAGGCCAGTTTTTTCAAAAGGCATGACTTATTTACAAAAAAAAAGGTATGGTCACTCAGTCAACATTGACAACAACATGACAAAATATTCTGTAACAATGTAAACATTTAAAACTTTTAACATTTAACAAAATTAAAAGTAGCTTATTTGCTTTTTAATGTGGAAATATAAAAGTAAACATCCAGTGCAAATCTTAATATTCTGCAATAGTATAAGCATTTCAAAAGTAAAAGTATTGCTTATTTTGCTTTAAAATGTACAAAAATAAAGATAAACATCCAATACAAAAAAGTGCAAAACGAAATATTCTGTAACAGTGTAAACATTTCAACAAAAGTAAAATTATTGCTTATTTTGCTTAATAACACAACAATGATAGTATGATTAAAGTGAAAGTTAATTGTTCGTTTGTACATAGTATATGTAACTGTTAATGTTGTAAAAGGTATTTGCACAACTAATTAACGTTAGCGTCTTTGTAAACACTGAACAGGCACGCCAAACGCGCCTCTCAGAGCGAAACGGTGTTTTAGTTTATGAATTTACAACGCAGATACAAATGACACATTCATGTTTTTGTGTAATGATGACAACGTATACTCACGCGGACGATTGACTAGTTGATGGTGATGGCAAGAACGCTGTCGGGTGTTTTCTTTTCAAATGTTCGTTCATAGCCGTTGTGCTGCCATGATAGGCCATTTCCGCTCGACACAGTGTGCATACAACAACTGTCAAGTGTTTTGCTTTTTTCGCTGTGCTTATCCCACACTTGAAGGGATGTACCAATGCTAAATGTGGCTTCTGGATTTCACTCAAAAGACCAGACCGTAGTTACTTTTTCCTTTTATTTTCCTTTAGTTTGCAACAGTTTTTCCAACGAAGAAACAGCTTCTTTTTTCTTCTTTAGTCTTTTTTAGCAGTCTTTAGCAGTGTTAGTAGACTTTAGTAGACTTTAGTTTCTTTAGCTGTCATTAGCTGTCTTTAGTAGCCTTTAGTAGCCTTTAGCTTCTTTAGTAGCCTTTAGCTTCTTTAGTAGGTGAAAAACCTTTAAGGACAAAACACCACAAGATTAACATGCTGTAAAAAATCAATCAATTATCAATCCCATAATTTACAATTATTAATTAGGCAATCAAACTCTTAACCATTAAACAAGTGCAAGAAAATAGACACATCTTTTCCCTTTAAGTTAAAACAGATTTTAAATAAATTGTCTCAACATAAATGCACCAAGATACATATAAAATACATTTAAACCCAGAAACACAATAGATAAATGCAGCAGAAAACCCAATATGCAAATACATAAATACCTAACCAATTAACCACCTATTTAGATACATATTTAAAATCCATATTCAATATAAATATATTATTAAATTAGCAATGAAACACTCAATCTTAAACGCCGTCTACTGGTAGAAAAATGCCCCTTTTTTCTATGCCCTCACCAGCAGCCAATGATCCAACACAGTTAAATCCAACACTTAAAGTTGAGCGACTTCACCCTCCTGATGAAGCAAACTGCTCCAACATTTATCAAACTAAGCAAAGAATATCAACACTTCCTTACTAAACAACAGTTACACAAAACACCGTGTGTATTTAGCCTCCAGACTAAGCACGCTACATGCGCACCCCCCCCCCAATCTCACCAGCGCAACAGGTGCGCCACACCCACAAAGAGAACTAAAGTGCAATCTTACCGGCTGTCCGTTCAGCTATTGGTTTTGGTACACTTTTGGCACAACTCTGGGTTTTCTGTAACGAACTAAACCTTTTTCCACTCTGCGCTGGCGTCTTTTGTACTCCTTGATTTGACACAGCGGTCTAATTACCGGGCTCGCGCACCAGCAGATGAGACGGGAGCGCGCCGCGTTATACCTGTGCGTGAACGTAAACTGATCGGTTCTGATCATATAAGCCGACTGGCCGAAATAATGCCGAATTATATACATTTCCTGGGGTTGCCTAGGTGAATAGGGATGCGGATGTGCTCTAAGATAAAATATAATTTTATTAAGTGGGGTTTGGCTGGTTGCTCAGCAGCCACGGTTGCGAGCTCGCGCGTCAGCTGACGAGACAGCTGTTCGCCGCTACAACATTATTAGGCCGTTTATTGAAATACTCCCACACTTTTGACGACTTTTGGCGTGCTTTTTTCCCCTCGCTCGCACCGCTCGCATCGTCTGCTTTGCGCTCCGCCATGACGGTAGTGTGACGTAAATATGCGACGCATCGACGCACAAAAACGGCGTCGACGTATTTACGTAACCGATGACGTCGACTATGTCGACGCGTCGTTTCAGCCCTAGTTGTAACACGTGGCTTGGCATTGTCTTGCATGAAAAATACCTTGCTTGGATGGCAACATATGTTGCTTCAAAACCTGTATGTACCTTTCAGCATTAATGGTGCCTTCACAGATGTGTAAATTACCCATGCCTTGGGCACTAATACACCCCCATACCATCACAGATGCTGGCTTTTCAACTTTGCGCCTAAAACAATCCAGATGGTTCTTTTCCTCTTTGGGCCGCAGGACACAACGTCCACAGTTTCCAAAAACAATTTCAAATGTGGACTCGTCAGACCACAGAACACTTTTCCACTTTGCATCAGTCCATCTTAGATAAGCTCGGGCCCAGCAAAGCCGGCGGTGTTTCTGGGTGTTATTTGATAAATAGCTTTCGTTTTGCATAGTACAGTTTTAACTTACACTTACAGATGTAGCGACAAACTGTAGTTATTGACAGTGGTTTTCTGCAGAGTTCCTGAGCCCATGTGGTGATATCCTTTACACACCGATGTTGCTTTTTGATGCAGTACCGCCTGAAAGATCGAAGGTCACGGGCATTCAATGTTGGTTTTTGGCCTTGCTGCTTACGTGCAGTGATTTCTCCAGATTCTCTGGGGGGGTTACCCACATATGCAGTCCTCTCCAAGGTTTCTCATAGTCATTCACATCGACGTCCCACTGGGGTGAGTTTTTCCTTGCCCTTATGTGGGCTCTTTACCGAGGATGTCGTTGTGGCTTATGCAGCCCTTTGAGACACTTGTGATTTAGGGCTATATAAATAAACATTGATTGATTGATTGATTGATTGATTGACCTTTTGATGATATTACGGACCGTAGATGGTGAAATCCCTAAATTCCTTGCAATAGCTCGTTGAGAAATGTTGTTCTTAAACTGTCAGACAATTTGTTCATGCATTTGTTCACAAAGTGGTGACCCTCGCCCCATCCTTGTTTGTGAATGACTGAGCATTTCATGGAAGCTGCTTTTATACCCAATCATGACACCCGCCTGTTCCCAATTAGCCTGTTCACCTGTGGGATGTTCCAAACAAGTGTTTGATGAGCATTCCTCAACTTTCTCAGTCTTTTTTGCAAACTTGTGCCAGCTTTTTTGAAACATGTTGCAGGCATCAAATTCCAAATGAGCAAATATTTGCAAAACATAACAACATTTCTCAGTGTGAACATTAAATATCTTGTCTTTGCAGTCTATTCAATTGAATATAAGTTGAAAAGGATTTGCAAATCATTGTATTTTGTTTTTATTTACGATTTACACGACGTGCCAACTTCATTGGTTTTGGAGTTTGTATGTTATGATAACATGGTGACTAATTTGGCCACAATTATTAATTATTTTTGTCAAATGCTTACAACTTTGTCTGTATAGACATCTGTGTGCTCTTGACCACGGGTGTCCAAGACTAAGAGTAATTTGGCAGGCGTGGTGTTTTCACATAATATACCAACAATCTGATAGTTGCCGCCTCGTCGCCATCTGGTGGCCAATTCAGCAACTCAAATCAGTGGCTATTAATTGTACATTGATTGGAAAATGTGCACAGCATTCACTTATATGACCCAATCCAAACAACCTTCCCTAGTCATGGTGCAAAAATAAAAAATAAAAAAACAACAGACATGGCCACACATAACACAAAGCTGCTCACTGAACTTTGTGGATTATATAAAGAACGTCTAATCAGCATAAAAAATTACACCTATTCAAATCCATTACAAGGGATGATGGGAAAATGCAAAACACTCTCTCCACTTACCGATGTTTGGCGCATTTTCGCAGCTTGATATTTCTGATTGATTACAAAACTTTAAGGAGGTCGTCACGGAAATAAACAAGGTAGGAGTCAAACTTTCACATACTCTTAATATACAATTATATGAATTATTAATGATATATCCATTATATTAATATGATACTATGTAATCATATACAGTCACGATCAAAAGTTTACATACACTTGTAAAGAACATAATGTCATGACTGTCTTGAGTTTCCAATCATTTCTACAACTCTTATTTTTTTGTGATAGAGTGATTGGAGCACATGCTTGTTGGTCACAAAAACATTCATGAAGTTTGGTTCCTTTATGAATTTATTATGGGTCTACTGAAAATGTGACGAAATCTGCTGGGTCAAAAGTATACATACAGCAATGTTAATATTTGCTTACATGTCCCTTGGCAAGTTTCACTGCAATAAGGCACTTTTGGTAGCCATCCACAAGCTTCTGGTTGAATTTTTGACCACTCCTCTTGACAAAATTGGTGCGGTTCAGCTAAATTTGTTGGGTTTCTGACATGGACTTGTTTCTTCAGCATTGTCCACACGTTTAAGTCAGGACTTTGGGAAGGCCATTCTAAAACCTTCATTCTAGCCTGATTTAGCCATTCCTTTACCACTTTTGATGTGTGTTTGGGGTCATTGTCCTGTTGGAACACCCAACTGCGCCCAAGACCCAACATCCGGGCTGATGACTTTAGGTTGTCCTGAAGAATTTGGAGGTAATCCTCTTTTTTCATTGTCCCATTTAAAGCACCAGTTTCATTGGCAGCAAAACAGGCCCAGAGCATAATACTACCACCACCATGCTTGACGGTAGGAATGGTGTCTTCCAAACATATTGCTTGGTATTGTGGCCAAAGAGCTCAATTTTTGTTTCATCTGACCACAGAACTTTCCTCCAGAAGGTCTTATCTTTGTCCATATCACAAAAAAATAAGAGTTGTAGAATTTATTGGACAGCCATGACAATATGTTCTTTACAAGCGTATGTAAACTTTTGACTGTATATATATATATATATATATATATATAAGTTTTTTTTTGTTTGTTTTTTTTTTGGTGTTGAAATATGTAGTTTTGTATTGCTATTCATTGTAGGAGCTGTAAGCTGCACAATTAATAAACAATTTAAAAAAATACATTGATACCTGCTTTTTTTTCCAGAATCGTTGGTCACTTGGTAGGAAATACTGTTATTTTTGTGTAACGCCATGAAGCATGCGCTACATCCAGTACTTGGGCGCACGCATGTGTCGGTCACAGATGTTTGCAGAGCAGTTAAGCTGCCTTGGAGCCCGCTGAAGGGCAGCCTGATGTCACATGTCTGGCCTCACAAGTCAATACTTAATCTCCCATAGCCATGATGGAAGCCTGCCTGCCTGTCTTTGCCCTTGCCCTCATTTTTCCTATAAACCCGTATTTTTGTGTCCTCAGAGCACCAGAACCACGCACGAGAGCTGGTGAAGAAGGCCGACCTGTCACAGTGGGACGCCCTGGTTATCATGTCGGGAGACGGGCTGCTCTTTGAGGTGCTCCGACTCGGACATAGCGGCAGATTTATACGCCGCGGATGCTATTTATATGCTTGTTTCATCAGGTGGTTAACGGTCTGATGGAGCGTGAGGACTGGCAAGAGGCCATCCAGACCCCTCTGGGGATTCTGCCGGGTGGCTCCGGCAACGCCCTGGCTGCCTCCGTCCATCACTACTCTCAGTGAGTCCCTCCTTTATCGCAGTCATTGAAAGACACTTTTCACTTATGGCTGCCCTCAGAAGCCCGCTTGTTACAGTGGATATATATGAATATTCATTTATAATCGCAATTCAACACAAAATGTTTCAAACATCGTATTTTTCTGTATTTTCTCACCATGCACTGGTATATATTTTAGACGAAAACATATGTTTCCATATATGAGCCGCACCTGACTATAAGCTGCAGATATACAGTATACGTTGTAAAATGAGTTATTTACACAGAAATATTTTGTAAATGTTTGTTTACATACTGCCCTGCGATGAGGTGGCAACTTGTCCAGGGTGTACCACGCCTTCCGCCCGATTGTAGCTGAGATAGGCTCCAGCGCCCCCGCGACCCCGAAGGGAATAAGCGGTAGAAAATGGATGGATGGATGGATGTTTACATACCACAGGGGTGTCCAAACCTTTCCCACTGAGGGCCGCACAAGGAGAAATTAAAGCATGCGGGGGCCATTTTGATATTTTTCATTTTCAAACCATAACAAGGTATATGGATTGTTTTGGTTTTTTTACCTTTAGGGCTCCCGGGGACCATAAAGCATGGGTGTCAAACGCTGGTCCGCGGACCAAATTTGGCCCGCCGTGTAATTTCACTTGGCCCGTGAGATGATATCAAATTAACATTAGAGCTAGCCCGCCGACTATATACAGCAGCGGTGCCGCGGTACACCGCTAATTCTCATACTTGCCAAACTTCCCGGGAGACTCCAATATTTCAGTGCCCCTCCCAAGAATTGTAACATTATCTATCCGTCAAGTCCAACGAGTGCTGGCTCAGTCACAGAACAGGTGCGGCTTTGGCTCGTACACAGAAGTGAATGCAACGCATAGTTGATCTTCAGCGATACAGGTTACACTGAGGGTGCCAGTATAAAAACCTTTAACATTGTTAGAAATATACGCCACACTGTGAATCCACACCAAACAAGAATGACAAACACATTTCGGGAGAACATCCGCACAGTAACACAACATAAACACAACAGAACAAATACCCAGAACCCTTTGCAGCACTAACTCTTCCGGGACGCTACAATATACACCCCTGTTACCTCCAACCCCCCCCCCCCCCCGGATAATGCACCCCCGTAGAATGCAACCCCTGACGGGAGTGTTATATCAACTAAAGCCCACACTTAAAGTTTCCACGTGCAAGATTGAATGTATTTGAAAAAGTTATTAAATAAGAAGGCAAAAGTGCAAAAACAATAATGTTCGTGTTGGAGGAGTTGTGAATGAATGAAATATGAAATCCGTGCTGCAGTCTGCAGGTGTACCTAATGTTGTGGCCCAGCAGCGACTGCAGCACAGATTTCCGTGTGTGTGCATACAGGAGCCGCTCATACCGTATCTTGTGACTGGGCGGGCACGTTGTTAGAAGGGATGAAAAGCGGACGTGACGTCAGCTCGTAGAGGACGTTAAAAGCCTGTAAGGCACACCCCCAAGACTGTGGAATACGAGATATAATGACTGATGAACACCTTCGTTCGATAATGAAAGATGCCTCAGCTCAAAGCCTGAGCCCCGACATTAATGAACTAGCATCCAAGAAAAGATGGCAGGTATCTGGCTTGGGCACATCAGATTAGATCAGTGTGTTGCAAACTGAGCAGTTTAAAGTCCTGAATGGTTGGTTTATTCATTATTTTATTTTCAAATTTATTAGCCTGTGGAAAAAGTTAATGTTGATATTTACCTCAGAAGGCTGCAAATAGAAAAGAGGCATTACATTTTTATTTAAATTGTATTTGATATGCCATTGATATTTTTTAATTATTATTATTGTTATTTGAAACTCGATTTTGCATGTCACTATAAAGTTATATAAGCCTTGCTTGTTCAAAATTTAATGCACAACTTGTTTGGGTCCCTATTAAAAGGTTAATTTGTTCAACCTTGGCCCGCGGCTTTGTTCAGTTTTAAATTTTGGCCCACTCTGTATTTGAGTTTGACACCCCTGTCATAAAGGGTCTCAGTCATTAAAATGTTAAAAATAAGTCAAATTATTATTATTATTTATTTAACTCTTACAGTAAATCTCTATATCAACTTCAGGTTGATATAAAGTAAAAAAAAAGACAACTTTTTTTTTTTTTATAATAAAACTGAAATTTGTAGTATTTAGTAATTAGAGCCCTAAAAGATCAATAATGCAGGACAGCATTGATTTTAATTCATTATTATTTTTGAGCAATCAGAGAGAAAAGATAAATATAATCCCACTAAATATTGTTGGGATCCAAAAGGTCTCCCACCCATAAAGTGATAAAAAAAATTTTTTTTTTTTTTTTTTAACTTTCAACACTTAAGCTACGAGATCAACTTCAGATATTTGTGTCCATTTTACATTTGAACTATTATTTTGTTTGTTTGATGCTCTTTTTTCAAAGAAAACATTGATGTATTTATATGGCAACCACACAATATATGCAATATTTTCCACATAAAGTTTTTTAAAGTGAAATATTTGAAGTAATTGTAGCCTTACATAGGTCAATAGTTCAATATAACATAGATTTTTTTTTTTTTTTGAGCAATGGCAAAAAACGAAAAATAAAGATAGACAAAAGGAAAAACAGCCTGCATGGCAGCTTTGTGTCAACATTGCAACTTTTTCTAGTTAGATTTCACCTCATTCCACTTTTTTAAATGTTTTTTTTATATTTTTGCAATAGCATTTCCAGAATGTGTGGCGGGCCGGTAAACAATTAACTGCGGGCCACAAATGGCCCCTAGGCCGCACTTTGGACACCCCTGACATACCATAATTGTTTCCAAACGGTGTCTGTAACACGGCAGTAAAACGGCTGATCAAACAAAACAGAAGTCATCGTCATGGACCCACTAGCTGCGCAAGCTAGCTCTCCAATCAGCTAAACAGACTCAATAAATCCACGGTGACGTTTCGGTGAATTTACTGAGGAATTTGTGAAACTGAAAAAATAAAATAAGAATGTCGTAAGTTATAAATACTAACAGAGACACTCATTAACTTGTTAACATATTAGCTAATGCTAACGCTGCTAGCTTGATTATAAATTTCCACAAATTTCTTAGTAAGAATTGTTTTAATTATATTGTAATGCTTGCTTGGATGATTATGAGATGGAACGGCACTTGTTCTTCCAGTTCAAAGCTTTAAATAGCAGAAAACACTTGTAGGCATTCACCTTGCGGCACCTGCAGTGAGCAAGTTTACTGAGGAATTTGTGAAACTGAAACAATACAAAAAGAATGCCATTGTAAGTTAATAATGCTAGCACAGACACTCGTAAACATGTTAGCATATTAACTAATGCTAACGACGCCAGCGTCATTACACCACAATAGCACGTACAAAAATGCATGAAAAAACACTCCTAACACATTACACATGGGACGGTTCAGTGAGTAAGAATTGTTTTAGTTATATTGTAAAACATACAAACGTTGCTTGGAGTGATGAATGAAGAATCCATACGAGTAGAAACGTTATGGACAACCAAAAGACGGAAGGGCACTTGTAAGGCATTCACCAAGCAGCCCTTATCAAAAAGATGGCGCCATAGCACAAACAATAATAAAATAATAATAAAATCTATTTGCATTATGGTTGTCAGCGAAGAACACTCCATAAATTAGCCGCACCGTTTTATGAACCGCAGGGTTCACAGCGTAGGAACATATAATTCATGGTCTATGTTGATAATACAGAGGTGTTGCAGCTTTTTCCAACAAGGGCCACAAACTAATAAGTCAAAGTATGCGGGAACTATCTTGATTTACTTATTTTTTTGTAAAAAAAAAAAAAAAAGAGAGAGATAAAAACAGATGTTTAAAGACAAAACTTATTGTCAGCTTTGTGTTGTAGGTGACAAAGTATTATTCATTATTACACAGGTAAAAACCACGACAGTAAAAATAAATTAAAAAAGCAAGAGAAAAAGCTGAAAGTTTAATACTTTGACTTTTCAGTATGAGACCATTGGTAGAAGAAGTTTAGACATTTTTAGCTTTTTTTCCCCTACATTTTTAAAGTTGCTTTTTTTTACCCTGCTGGCCGCACTTTGGACATCCCCATGTTAATAAGATGTTGTTGCATGTTCAGATAGGTCTCAGCTTTAAAAGACACGCTATTGTATGCAGTACTTGCAATTTCTCTGTCCAAATTGACAGAACAAACACGTTAAGTAAGAAAGTACTTTATTGCTGCACAATACTTCCAGGCCCATATGAAACGATGAGGCAGCCCAGA
This sequence comes from Nerophis lumbriciformis, assembly GCF_033978685.3. Lineage (NCBI taxonomy): Eukaryota > Metazoa > Chordata > Actinopteri > Syngnathiformes > Syngnathidae > Nerophis > Nerophis lumbriciformis. The sequence continues at coordinate 12,322,612 of NC_084571.2, read as the reverse complement.
TATGGTCCCCGGGCCTCCAGTTTGACACCTGTACATGACCGGGTCATTTAGAAGAGAGTTAAGAAAAAAGCTTGCCGAGCTTAAAAAAAATAGTGATTTAACTCACTCCTGTGTGATTGTGCTGCCAGCTGACACGTTATCACTCAAGAAGCAGAGGCTGCTGATTACCTCAAAGCAATCATGTCCTACGTCTAGGATTTCAAAAAATCTCTTTATTCAGCATCATCCAATGAGAATTTAGTGGAAAGTTCAATATAATATAAATGCCTGCAGCCCTCACTGCACAAACATGGTGGGTGTCCTATTTATGTATTATTATTAAAACACCAGCATATCTTAATGTATCACGATATAAGTGTTTTATATCGCTCGATATTGATTATTATTGATATTTTTTTAGTACTTATGGAAAATAAGGACCAGGAGAAACATCTTTCCTTTCATTATAATCCCCTCAGCTGACAAGGCAGAAAGGAAATGTCAATACAAGCATGGAAGACAATGTCAACAAAAGAGTAAAATCACATTGAACACTTAACAATAAGCTCTTAAAATGAAGGTGCAAAAAATAGGAATATGTATTTTGTATGTATTTTATATATATATATATATATATATATATATATATGTATATATATATATATATATATATATATATATATATATATATATATATATATCATTCCCTTTTATATATATATATATATATATATATATATATATATATATATATATATATATATATATATATATATATATATATATATATATATCATTCCCTTTTATATATATATATATATATATATATATATATATATAAATCAGGGAAACATGCGGAAAAAAATAGGTATGGTGTATATATATATATATGTATATATATATATATATATATATATATATATATATATATATATACATATATTGACATGCGTTCAAGTAAAATGGGTAAAAAGGTTCTTGGATGACATTTTGACAATAGAAATACATTTGTGTACAAATATTGGGGTCTTTTCTTAAGCTAATTTCAATTATGCAAGCAAATAATCACCTGTGATTAATCACAATTATTTAAAATTCAAAAATGTGTTTAATTTCATTTAAAAAATAATCATTTGGCAGCCCTAATGTATGTGTATGTGTATGTATATAAAGGTATACATATAGTTGGCCTCTTTCTGTCTAAAAGACAGTAGTCTGTGCAATGGATCGAAATGATTTAGCTAAGTTTAATTTTCATTTTCATCACAAAATACTAGATAGCTAATTGATTTGAATGTTTCTGTTTTAATTGCTGCAGATGTAGTCTGTGCCAGGTCCTGTTTCTGGTTGTACTCCTCTCAGCTGTCTTTGTTTTCTCCTTTCTTCAAGCCGGTCCTCTCTCCTTCTCTCGCTTGTTTGGATGCTAGAATTAATAGCCAGCCTCCATTTGCTGCGGTCTGCAGCTTCCCAGTATGCCAGGTCGATATTTCCTGCCTTTAGATCACGTTTACATTCATAGCGAAGAACATGTCTTCGTGTAGACCTGGAGCCAGTTGCGAGCTCACAGTACAGTAGGTCTTTCGGGATTCGACCGAGTGACTTGGCCAAACCAGCACGTGCGGTTTTTTGTGCTAGCTAGACATTCATGCTCGCTATACCTGCCTGTGCCAGAACGTCTTGGGTCAAGCCAGGTGATTGGCAGTATTCCCCTGATGCAACAAAGGTGAAAAGTATTTAGTCTGCGTTCTTGGCAGCAGTCCATGTTTCGTTGCCATAAAGCAGGGTACTTAGCACGCAAGCTTGGTGTACCTTCATCTTGGTATTGGTGGCTAACTTGATGTTATCCCAGACCCGGTGGCTGCTTTGCCTATCCTTGTGTTCAGCTCAGCATGGTCTGCTGCAGATGTTGGAGCCTAGACAGGGGAAGTTCTCCACTGCCTCCAAGGTATGAATACCCATGTTGATAGTCTGAGGACGCGCCATCGTACTGGATATTTTCATGGAAGGACATCACCAGGCTCGAGAGTTTAGGGTGGAACTGAATAGCCCATTCTCGCTGACCAAGTCCAATGCCTTAGTCAGGTCGAAGAAGGCAACGTAGACTGGACGTCTTTGCCCACCACACTTCTCTTGAAGCTGTCACAGTGGGAAAACCATGTCAATTGTTGATCTTCCCGCTCTAAAATCACATTGTCCCTCAGGGTAGACTCGATCTGCGATTGTCTGTAGTCTGTTCAGGACTACACGGGCAAAGGCCTTTCCAACAGTACTGAGCAGGGAAATTCCTCGATTATTGTTACAGTCACTGTGGTCACCTTGACAATATTTGCATCGCGCATACCCTGGGGTACTTCCCCCTCCTCCCAGCACTGGAGCAAGAGTTGATGCAGGTGATGGAGGAGGGCGCTTCTTTTTCCAGCTTTTAGGATCTCTGTTGGCATGCCATCATTTCCTGGAGCCTCACCACGAGCTTGGGAATCAATGGCCTTGCTTAGTTCTTCACTGGTAGGCAGAGCATCTAGCTCTTCCATAACACACAGGGGGTTTATGTTAGTAATTGCAGTATCCGTGACAGTGTTCCCCTTTGCATGGAGCTGGAGATACTCTTCCACCCATCTCTGTTATGAGGTCACCACTGGCAGATTTCAGGGTGGTGATCCTTACCGCACTAGGGTCAAAGGCTCACTTTATGCCTGAGTATTTTCACAGTCAGATGCAAGTTGGATACTCTAGCAAAGCACCAATGACTGTTGTCGTTTTGCCGGGATGTTCGTTGTGCGTCGTTTCTGGCCTTTTCTTAGAGGGATTGGTCTTGTAGTCGAGCAGTGCTGCTGTCTTGATTGAGATTACTGGATCCGTTTCCACAATGGCTGCTTTGAACCAATCAGCATTTTTGGTCTGGCTTTTGCCAAAGCTGTCCATGGTAAATTGATAGATGGCCTCACGGATGCGCTTCCATCTCTTTTCCACCGTCCTTGAGAGCCTCTTCCATGGCATCAGCGAAGCGCTCACACAAATCGGGGATTGACGTCTTTTGCTGTCTTAATCCTTGGACGGTCTTCGAATGATACGTTTGTTTGTGGTCAAGTCTCACCTGTCTGCAAACCAAAGAACGGTCCGTGTCTCAATCGGCACTGTGGTAGCTGCAAGTAACTAGGATGCAGTTCAGTGATGCTCTCTGGGTAATTATGACATCCAGCTGGTGCCACGGCACGAGTTCAATAATCCATGGCAGAGAGCAATATATTTTGCCATTTAGTCACCATATAGTGGCTAATGAAAGTACCTCAACCATTAGTTACACAAAGCATTCACTTATATGACCCAATCCGAACAACCTTCTCTAGTCATAAAAAAAACAAAATCCAGGATACCCTGTGGCTTAGCTTGGTGGAGAAGAATGTTTTTTATGCACAGGTTATGATAGGAGCATAACTCTAGCAGCCTCTGCCCATATATATATGTATGTATGTATATATGTACTGGTATACATGTATAAATCTATATGTGTGTGTGTGTGTGTGTGTGTGTGTGTGTGTGTGTGTGTGTGTGTATGTATATATATATATATACTGTACATATATATATCCAAAAAGCAGAAATGACACAGTAGCCAAAGGAGGTGCCCTTTATAGTTTCCAGTTCCAGTTCCTGACTAAGTTCCTGTCCCTCAGGTCACCTCCCGCGTGGAACGAGGAGCTGCTCCTGAGCTGCAGCTTCCTGCTGTGCAAAGGTCAGGTGGGCTCCTTGGACTTGGTGTCGGTCCAGCTGGCCTCCAAGCAGCGCCTCTTCTCCTTCCTGTCGTTGGCCTGGGGCTTTGTGGCCGACGTGGACATCGAGAGTGAGAAGTACCGGCACGTGGGCGCCGTCCGCTTCCTGATGGGCACCCTGGTGCGCCTGGCAACGCTGCGCGTCTACCGGGGCAGGTTGGCGTACTTGCCCGTGATGGAGAGACCGGACCTTCCCTCCAGACCGAAGCCTTACTCGCTGTGCTCCTCCCTCCCCTGCCGGCCGGACCCCGATTACTCCCCCAGCAGAGCCAACCGAAACTGCGTCAGCAACTCCCCCGCCAAGAGACCCGAAAGCGACGGCAAAACCAGAGCACCGGCAGATTCTTTACTCCCAGGACTGGACCAGCCGCTCCCAGACAGCTGGACCGTGGTCGAGGAGGAGGACTTTGTCTTGGTGCTGGCCATCTATCAGTCTCACCTGGCCGAGGACCTGTGGGCGGTCCCCGGCGCCCTGGCGGACGACGGAGTCATCCACCTGTTCTACGTGACCGCGGGGATCTCCCGGCCGGCCCTCCTGCGCCTCTTCCTGGCCATGGAGAAGGGCGCCCACCTGGCCTGCGGCTGCCCCCACCTGGTCTACCAGAAGGTGCGGGCACTGCGGCTGGAGCCCGTCTCCCGGGAGGGCGTGATCGCGGTGGACGGCGAGACGGTGCACTACGGGCCGGTCCAGGCTCAGATCCACCCCGGTCTGGCAAGACTCATCTCTGGATGAGGATTATGTTAATCAGCTTTCAGGTTTGGTCTTTTTTACTCACTCTGGATCCTTTGTGGTTTTTAGACGTGCCAAAGACTTTCAATCAGCCTCGCACAATTCCTCTATTTTTCTACACAAAGCAACTTCTCCTACTTTTTTAAGCCCCGCCCGTCTGGCATCCCCTTTCTGAACCAGGGTCTAAACCGTGGATTGTGGACTTGATGCTGGCTGGTCCCAGCTCAGACGCTCCGGAGATCCTGGTCATCGCCACCGGATACTCGTGTAAATGTACTACGTAAAAAAATATGTTCATTTACCGTGAAAAACTGAAGGCTCAGTTTGCCAGAATTTTACCGTAGAATTTACAATGTTTTTGTTTTTTTTACACAGAATTACTGTAAAATTTAAAATGGTACCATTTATATTTTCACTGTTAAATCCTGACGTTTTCTTTTTTTTACCGTAAAATGAGCGGATGTTGTTTTTATTGTAAAATTCTGACGACTAAGCGGCTATTTTTTACTCTAAAATTTACAGTACATTGCGTTACTGTAAATGGAAAAACAGTACTGCTCTTATTTTATGGTAAAATTTTGGCGACTTGGCCAACAGTTTTTTAGCGTAAAATTTACTTCTTTTTTTTTTACAGTGCATTACTGTAAATGGAAAAACGGTACTAATGTTATTCTTATGGTAAGATTTTGGCGACTAAGCTGCTATTTTTTTTTACTGTAACATTTACAATACGGTGCATTACTGTAAATGGAAAAACAGTATTGCTGTTATTTTTAGAGTAAAATTCTGGCGACTAAGCCAACAGTATTTTAGCGTAAAATTAAATTGTTTTTATTTTTACAGTACATTACTGTAAATGGAAAAACGGTATTGCTGTTATTTTTATGGTAAAATTTGGGCGACTGAGCTGCTATTTTTTAATGTAAAATGTACAGTACAGTGCATTACTGTAAATGAAGAAACAATACTACTGTTATTTTTACGGTAAAATTTTGGCCACTCTGCTGCTATTTTTTTAATGTAAAATGTACAGTACGGTGCGTTACTGTATATGGAAAAACAGCACTGCTGTTATTTTTACAGTAAAATTCTGGCGACCGAGTGTAAAATCTTTATTTTTTTTATTTTTACAATGCATTACTGTAAAACAAAAAACAGTACTGCTGTTATTTTTACGGTAAAATTTTGGCGATTAACCTGCTATTTTTTTTTTCACTGTAAAATTTATAGTATGGTGCGTTACTGTAAATCATACTTGCCAACCTTGAGACCTCCGATTTCGGGAGGTGGGGGTGGGCGTGGTCGGGGTGGGACGGGGGCGTGGCTAAAAGGGGAGGAGTATATTTACAGCTAGAATTCACCAAGTCAAGTATTTCATATATATATATATATATATATATATATATATATATATATATATGTATATATATATATATATATATATATATATATAAGAAATACTTCACGTTCAGTGAATTCTAGCTATATATATATATATATATATATATATATATATATATATATACATATATATACACTCATATACGTATATATATGTATATAGATACGTATATATATATATATATATATGTATATATATATACATATATATATATATATATATATATATATATATATATATATACATATATATATATATATATATATATATATATATATATATATATATAAAATAAATACTTGAATTTCAGTGTTCATTTATTTACACATATACACACACGTAACACTCATCTACTCATTGTTGAGTTAAGGGTTGAATTGTCCATCATTGTTCTATTCTCTGTCACTATTTTTTTAACCATGCTGAACACCCTCTTTGATGATGCATTGATGTGTGGCACGCACAAAAGTGCTTTCATCAAATGCACTAGATGGCAGTATTGTCCTGTTTAAGAGTGTCACAACATTGCTGTTTACGGCAGACGAACTGCTTTACGGTAGACAAAAACGTGACTGCTGTTGTTGTGTGTTGTTGCCGCGCTGGGAGGACGTTAATGAAAGTGCCTAACAATAAACCCACATAAGAAACCAAGAACTCGCCCTCCACCATTCTACAGTTATAACGTGATTGGGCAGGTTTATATTGTGGGTTAGCGGACTCAGGTCCTCATGGATCTGAGTCCGCCTGAATTTCGGGAGATTTTCGGGAGAAAATTTGTCCCGGGAGGATTTCGGGAGAGGCGCTGAATTTCGGGAGTCTCCCGGAAAATCCGGGAGGGTTGGCAAGTATGCTGTAAATGGAAAAACAGTACTATTATTTTTACGGTAACATTTAAGCAACTGAGCTGCCAGTTTTTTACCTTAAAATGAAGAGTGGCTGTTTTTACAGTGCGTTACTGTAAAGGGAATAACAGTACCGCTGACTACATTTACACTGCAGGCTGAAGTTGCACAAATCAGATTTTTATTTCAATCAATTTTTTTCCACACTGCAAGTAAAATTTGATCTTCATCAGACTCCAGGATAAATGCGCACAGGCCCAATGTGGCCCCAATGTGGCCCCGTTTACACTGCACACTAGAGATGCGCGGATAGGCAATTATTTAATCCGCAACCGCATCAGAAAGTCGTCAACCATCCTTCATTCACCCGATGTAACATTTGATCAGAACCGCACCCGCCCGTTGTTATATATCTAATATAGACGATGCAAGGCATTAGTGAGGTTATAAAGCTTTTGCCTGTTAAAGAAAGGAGACTGTTCCAATGCAGCACAGACATTCGCGTGCCACGCTGTCACGACCCAGACGCACACCAGTGCGCAATCATATGGGAGCCGCGCTGAGCGCACCTCGAAGCGCGTCTCGCTGCCGGCGACGGCCGGGTATGGGCCCGACGCTCCAGCGCCATCCATTTTCAGGGCTAGTTGATTCGGCAGGTGGGTTGTTACACACTCCTTAGCGGGTTTCGACTTCCATGGCCACCGTCCTGCTGTCTATATCAACCAGGGTGAGCCCCACCCCTTTCGTGAGCGCACTGCGCGCGGAGTGACCCCTGTTACGCGCCCCCGGCAACAGGGGTGGCGGGCAGGTAAGCTGCGCGGGCGGAGCGCGCGGAGTGACCCCTGTTACGAGCCCCCGGCCACGGGGGTGGCGGGCAGGTAAGCTGCTTACCTGCTGCGCGTGACGCCGGCCGCGGCGAAGGCGGGGTGTCGGTGCGGTGGTGACCCTGGACGTGCGTCGGGCCCTTCTCGCGGATCGCCTCAGCTACGGCTCCCGGTGGGGCCCTCTCGGGGGAAGGGGCCTCGGTCCCGGACCCCGGCGAGGCGTCCCTTCTCCGCTCCGTAAAAGTGTCCATCTCTTTTTTTTTTTTTCTTCTGTTGTGGCATATGCAGCAGGTGCCTGCTCGTTTTTCGTATGTGGGTAACAACATTTAACTATGTATATATATTTCCGAATTGGTTTAACTGCCACCCGCCTGAATCTATTTAAAATCTAATTTTTTTTTATTTCAACCGCCCGACCCGACCCGACCCGCGGATAAAATCTAATTTTTTTTAATTTCATCGGCCCGATCCGCGGATAATCCGCGGACTCCGCGGTTGTGCCCGCAAACCGCGCATCTCTACTGCACACCATATCAGACATTTTTGCCCTCAAGTGACAAAGATCGGATATTGTTTGCCGGTCTAAACGCTCCAAAGTGGTTGTGTGACTTCAGTATAAACGACAATGCGAACTGTTTGCGACTTTTAGATCATCTTTTGGGCGAACTACGTCATTTGTGTGCGCAGGAGGAGACGCAGAGGAAGTGGATACTTCATCGCAACATCCGGTTTCGGTGAGCAAAGTCTTTTTTTGATGGCCAAATTTTCGGTGCATCACTCATCAATAGTGCGTAAATAATAGGCTATAACCATCCATCCATCCATTTTCTACCGCTTGTCCCTTTCGGGGTCGCTGGAGCCTATCTCAGCTGCATTCGGGCGGAAGGCGGTGTACACCCTGGACAAGTCGCCATCTCATCGCAGGGCCAACACAGATAGACAGACAACATTCACACTCACATAAAAAAAAACAACAACAATCCGATCTTTGTCACTTGAAGGGGAAAACAATCCGATCAGTCTAAGCTACTGTTATTTTACGGTAAAATTCTGGCAAAAGCTGCTAGTTTTCGACCGTAGAATCTACTATCGTTGTTTTTACGATGTGTTACTGTAAATGTCCAAACAGTACTGCTGTTTTTTTACGATAAAATGATGATAAAATGTTGTGCAATCATTTGACACGTTTTTGTGTGTATGCTCCAAAACATTCACACATATGCTTTTCTACACCAAAACTCATCTATTTAGTCAACTTCTTCTTCTTCTTCTTCTTCTTCTTCTTCTTCTTCTTCTTCTTCTTCTTCTTCTTCTTCTCCTTCTCCAGATTTTGCCGCGCTTTACATTCCACTTTTTTCACCCGATACAAACCGTTCCAACTTCAAACTGTTCAGCCTTTTCGGGAATTGCGGGCTTTCCCTTGACAAATTCCAAAAATTCCCAGAATTCCAGGTTTTCCGGGACATTTTTCCAATTCAAAATGAAATGGCCATTTTTCAAACTACCACTATTTCCACATTTTTCAACCGATTCAAACCATTCCACCTTCAACACATTCCACTCATCCTGGAAATTTCAACTACCTTTTTTCCAAGTTAAAAAGAATTCCAGGATTTTCCAGAATTCCTGGTTTTCCAAATCCCTATTTCCACCATTTTTTCTGACAACTTCTCCTTCCACATTTTCCAACGCATTTTAACCATTCCACCGTCAAAACATTCCTCTAAATTAAGAAAAAAAACGAAGTTGTTTTTTGAACTGGAAAAAATTCCCGGTTTTCCCGAACTTCCAGGAATTCTGTAATACCATTTCTCAATTCAACATGTTACTACTTCAACATTTCTCAACCGCTTTGAAAAATTCCAACACCAACCATTTCAACTCATTCAGACCATTCATGTTTTTTTACCATTTTCAAAAAAATTCCCACTTTTCCCGAAATTCCCAATTTTTGGGGAAATTCCCATTGAAATCAATGGGACATTCTTCAAAGTTCTACAATTCCCACATTTGTCATCTGATTCAATCTGTTCCAACTTCAAAACATTCAGCTTGTTCAGGAATTGTGTGCTCTACTTCAACTATTCTTTAAAAATTCCAGGATTTCAGTTCAACTTCGTGACGCCCTCGGCGCCTCGTGTGTCCTTACGACTGAGCCTCACGTCTGATTGGACGACAGGCTTCTGACGCACACTGGGAGGGGTACTTGAACGCACCATGGAGGTTCTGTTACCATATGTTAGCATAATGGGCAACGTTACACTCATCCACGCACACTTACTGTATGTGTATGTCAGGTCATGCTAAACAAATGCACACACACACACACACACCCACACACACACACACACACACACACACACACACAGATTCTTGTATTTGTTACCTTCTTGAGACCTGAGGAAAAGGCCTCCCTCTTTAGGACCACCCTTTCTAGATATATAAAGATGTGTATTTACAACATTAATAATATATACATACTATGCAAATATAAAAAAGCTTGTGGTGAAAAATGAGTTGGAATTTCACAAGAAAAAGGTCACAATTTCACAAGAAAAGCTTAGAATATTGGCGGTGTTATTATAAAAGTCGTCATTTTACACAACGCAAGTCAAAATGTTACAAGAAAAATGGAACATTTGTGCAATATTATGATAAAAGTTGGAATTTTACTCAATAACAGTCGCAATTTTACAAGAAAAGCTTAAAATGTTGGCAATTTTATGAAAAGGGTCGCAATTTTACTCGACAAAAGTCACAATCCTATAAGAAAACTTAAAAATGTTGGCAATATTATCATAATAATCTGAATTTTTACTCGGCAAAATTGTGACAAAAGCCATAATTTTACTCCAAAAATGTCACTGTTTTACAAGAACAACAAAAAAGTTGGCAATATTGTGATAAAAGTCAGAATTTTATATGACAAATGTCACCATTTTGCATTAAAATATCAGAATTTTACATGAAAAAGTAATAATTTTACGAGAAAATATTACAATATTACAGAAACAGAAAGAATATGAGAAATTGTTCCCAATTGTATAAGAAAAAAGTCGACACATTGTGAGAAAAAGACTGCTTTTAGTTTATTTTTTTTGTTTTGTTTTTGTAATTGGTTTTTAATCTTCATTATTTACTTCAAGTTATTACAATATGTCTCTATTAGAGATGCGCGGATAGGCAATTATTTCATCCGCAACCGCATCAGAAAGTCGTCAACCATCCGCCATCCACCCGATGTAACATTTGATCAGAACCGCACCCGCCCGTACCCGCCCGTTGTTATATATCTAATATAGACGATGCAAGGCATAAGTGAGGTTATAAAGCTTTTGCCTGTTAAAGAAAGGAGACTGATCCAATGCAGCACAGACATTCGCGTGCCACGCTGTCACGACCCAGACGCACACCAGTGCGCAATCATATGGGAGCCGCGCTGAGCGCACCTCCAAGCGCGTCTCGCTGCCGGCGACGGCCGGGTATGGGCCCGACGCTCCAGCGCCATCCATTTTCAGGGCTAGTTGATTCGGCAGGTGGGTTGTTACACACTCCTTAGCGGGTTCCGACTTCCATGGCCACCGTCCTGCTGTCTATATCAACCAGGGTGAGCCCCACCCCTTTCGTGAGCGCACTGTGCGCGGAGTGACCCCTGTTACGCGCCCCCGGCAACAGGGGTGGCGGGCAGGTAAGCTGCGCGGGCGGAGCGCGCGGAGTGACCCCTGTTACGAGCCCCCGGCCACGGGGGTGGCGGGCAGGTAAGCTGCTTACCTGCTGCGCGTGACGCCGGCCGCGGCGAAGGCGGACGAGGCGGGGTGTCGGTGCGGTGGGCGCGGTGGTGACCCTGGACGTGCGTCGGGCCCTTCTCGCGGATCACCTCAGCTACGGCTCCCGGTGGGGCCCACTCGGGGGAAGGGGCCTCGGTCCCGGACCCCGGCGAGGCGTCCCTTCTCCGCTCCATAGAAGTGTCCATCTCTTTTTTTTTTTTTCTTCTGTTGTGGCATATGCTGCAGGTGCCTGCTCGTTTTTCGTATGTGGGTAACAACATTTAACTATGTATATATATTTCCGAATTGGTTTAACTGCCACCCGCCTGAATCTATTTAAAATCTAATTTTTTTTTATTTCAACCGCCCGACCCGACCCGACCCGACCCGACCCGACCCGCGGATAAAATCTAATTTTTTAAAATTTCATCCGCCCGATCCGCGGATAATCCGCGGACTCCGCGGTTGTGCCCGCAAACCGCGCATCTCTAGTCTCTATGTACGTATTCATTTTTTTTTGTTTGTTAATTATGGCCAAAGGGGGGGTGCATTTAAATTTCTCACACACACTTGTTATTACATATGTTGACCAGAGGGGGAGCACTTTTAAAAGCGACACACAGTCAATTTGAAAAATCCCTCCTTTTTGGGACCACCCTCAATTTTGATAGATTTCACCGCCAGGGGTGCAAATGAGACATTATCTATTAGATGCAATGCTTTTCTGTATTGGGAACATGATTTATGTCATCACTTGTTCACACCTCCTCATATGGATGCTACTTTTAGTTGTTGGTGTCTCAAGGAGGGTACAAATACAAGAACACACACACACACACACACACACACACATAAAAAAAAAGCAAACATAATTATGCCAAAACTGAAATGCCCAACATTAAAATTCACGTTGCACATATTATGTTTTTCACTTCAAACAATATTTTACGATGGCAAAGTTCCTTTACAGTAATTACACCTGACCCCAAATATCTTTTATATAATTGGACTTTTTCATTTCAGTGTTCAGTAAAATTGTCATATCAACACATTTCATCTTCAAATAAGGTGCTTCTTTTGTTGTTGTTGATTTCGTCACCTTTTCATGAATGGGGAGTGAAAAATTCCAGTTTTCCATGGACAAATCTACAGTTGTTGGTTTTACAGTGCATTACTGTAAATGGAAAAACAGCACTAAAATTCTGGCGACAGAGCTGATAGTTGTTTTTTTTAACCATGAAATCTACTCGTGTTTTTTTTTTTTACAGTTATCACTGTAAAAAAACAAAACAGTAGCTTAGTTAAATTTTATGTCAAATGAGCAGTTGTTATTTTTACAGTGCATTACTGTAAATATGTAAACAGCACTATTTTCATTTTTACAGTAAAATTTCGGCGACTGAACTGCCAGTTTTTTCCCCCCCATAAAACCTACGGGTTTTTTTTGTTTTTTTTTTACAGTTCTCACTGTAAAAAAACAAAACACCTGTATATTTTACGGGAAAAAAGCAGCTCAATTGCCAGAATTTTACTGTAAAAGGTATAGTATGTTTGTTTGTTTTTTATACACCAAATTACTGTCAATTGAAAATCAGTACCACTGTTATGTTACCATGAATTGATAAAGTGGACCCCGACTTAAACAAGTTGAAAAACTTATTCGGGTGTTACCATTTAGTGGTCAATTGTACAAAATATGTACTGTACTGTGCAATCTACTGATAAAAGTTTCATTCAATCAATCAATGTTTACAGTAAAGACAGCTGAATGTTTTGTTCCGTAAAATCTACAGTTGTTTTTTTTACAGTGCATTACTGTCAATGGAAAAACAGTACCACTTTTATTTTGACAATCCATTTCGGAGGATTAGGCAGTTAATATTTCATCATAAAATGTATTGACTTTTTCTTTGCAAGGAAAAAATGGCAGCTCTGTCGCCAGAATTTTACCACATATTTACAATGTTGTTTTTTGTTTTGTTTTTTTTTACATCAAATTACCGTAATAGAAACTCGTTACCTGCGATGAGGTGGCGACTTGTCCAGGGTGTACCCCGCCTTCCGCCCGATTGTAGCTGAGATAGGCTCCAGCGACCCCCCGCAACCCCAAAAGGGACAAGCGGTAGAAAATGGATGGATGGAAACTCGTTACCACTGTTATTTTTATTGTAAAATTCTAGTGACTGAGATGCCAGTTTTTGAAATCGTAAAATCTACTGACGTTTTTTTTTACAGTACTCACTGTAAAAAAAAACAAAAAAAACGGCAGCTCGGTTGCCAGAATTTCAAATGTACAGTTGTTGTTTTTACAGTGCAGTACTGTAAACAGGATAATGGTACCACTTTAACTTTTTTTAAACGGCACCTCAATTGCCAGAATTTTACTGTAAAATGTAAAGTGTTTTTCTTTTCTTTTTTTTTAACACCAAATGACTGTAAATTGAAAATCAGTACCACTGTTTTGTTTACGGTAAACTTCTGGTAATGGAGCAGGCAGGTTTTTTTTTTGTGTAAAATCTACTGTTGTTTTTACAGTGCATTACTGTAAATGGAAAAACAATGCTACTATTATTTACAGTAACATTTTGACGACCGGGCTGCCAGTTTTTTAACGTAAAATCTGCTGACCTTTTTTTTTTTTTTTTTTTTTTACAGTGGTAAATACAAAAACTGAAGATTTCACAGGAAAAAACCAGCAGCTCAGTTGCCAGAATTTTACTGTAAAATTGAGTGGGTTTTTTTTTTTTTTTTTTTTTTTTTTTTACAGTGCATTACTGTAAATAGAACTACAGTGCCGCTATTATTTTGACAGTCCATTTCTGGCGACCACGCTGCTGATATTTTACTGTAAAATCACATGACTTATTAGAGTGCTCAATGTCAAAATAAAATTGCAAAAATAAAAACGACAAGTTAATTTCCACGGGGGGTGGGGGTGGGGGGGGGGCAACGCTGTATTTTTTTAGGGTCCACTTCCGGCAACTGAGCTGCCAGTTTTTACCGTAAAATACAAAGCATTGCTGTAACTGTAAAAAACGGAACGACTTTTATTTTTACAGTAAATTCTGGGGATTAAACTGCTGATATTTCACAGAAAAAAATATTCAGGCGTTTTTTTACAGTGTTACTGTAAAATTCAAAATCATTTACGGTGTTTTTTTTTTTACACCAAATTACGGTAAATGAACATGTTTCTTCTGTAAAATTCTGGTAACGGAGCTTCCGGTTTTTCATTACAAAAATGACGGTTTTATTTTTAACAGTAAAATGCAGTTTTATATATTATTTATTTACCATTTGCATTCTTGAAAAAAGTGGAATGATCAGGACACGCACCGACCATAACACATATTTTTAAGGCAGTGCTAATAACCAAGTGTCTTTGAACACATCTTTGTGGTGTTTGATATGCAAATGACCTCACGTTCTCACACTAGAGGACGGAGGGCTCCCCCTGCTGGACGACTCATGTAAAGTCGGATATATTGCTGACACTATTATGTTTTTTTTTATAATTGAATTATAATTTACTGCCCGATATTTGGTTTGTTTTGCATCCACAGTTCGTGTATTTGATGAGATGTTGTTGTGGTACTTTTTTTTGATGAATATTTGTACTTTTCGCTGCCGTGCAGTGTCGGTTGGAGCACAATGGGACGCTCTCGTGTCTTTGTCACGAGACGTGATCCATAATGGAGGAGATGTGTCGGAGGCCACGCGTGGAAAGGAGGTCGAGCTCCCGATGCATCGTGGGCGTGTCGCCCGACGCATGCTGGAGTCAAATCCTTTGGGAGCATGCAGTCGACTCCTTGCATCAGCAAGATGTCTAAAATAAGTCGATAATGGATGTAAAATTCATTGTTTTGTCATCGAGCGTGCTGAATTTTGAACACAGTAGACCAGGAAATATGTATGTTCAATATAATGCATTGTTTTTATTCAAATAAAAAATAAACATCTGGGAATTTTATGCACCATTTTCTTGTTATATTTTTTATTTTTTATTATATATATATATATATATATATATATATATATATATATGACCCCAGAACTTTCCTCCAGAAGGCCTTATCTTTGTCCATGTCAGATGAAACACAAATTGAGCTGTTTGGCCACAATACCCAGCAATATGTTTGGAGGAGAAAAGGTGAGGCCTTTAATCCCAGGAACACCATCCCTACCGTCAAGCATGGTGCTGGTAGTATTATGCTCTGGGCCTGTTTTGCTGCCAATGGAACTGGTGCTTTACAAAGAGTAAATGGGACAATGAAAAAAGGAGCATTACCTCCAAATTCTTCAGGACAACCTAAAATCATCAGCCCGGAGGTTGGGTCTTGGGCGCAGTTGGGTGTTCCAACAGGACAATGACCCCAAACACACGTCAAAAGTGGTAAAGGAATGGCTAAATCAGGCTAGAATGAAGGTTTTAGAATGGCCTTCCCAAAGTCCTGACTTAAACGTGTGGACAATGCTGAAGAAACAAGTCCACGTCAAAAAACCAACAGATTTAGCTGAACTGCACCAATTTTGTCAAGAGGAGTGGTCAAAAATTCAAGCAGAAGCTTGTGGATGGCTACCAAAAGCGCCTTATTGCAGTGAAACTTGCCAAGGGACATGTAAGCAAATATTAACATTGCTGTATGTATACTTTTGACCCAGCAGATTTGCTCACATTTTCAGTAGACCCATAATAAATTCATAAAAGAAGCAAATTTCATGAATGTTTTTTTGTGACCAACAAGTATGTGCTCCAATCACTCTATCACAAAAAAATAAGAGTTGACATTGTGTCTTCCTCCCACCTCCAAAGACATGCACCTGAGGATAGGTTGATTGGGAACACTAAATTGGCCCTAGTGTGTGAATGTTGTTTGTTTATCTGTGTTGGTCCTGTGATGAGGTGGCGACTTGTTCAGCTGAGATAGGCTCCAGCACCCCCTGCGACAAGGGACATATATATATATATGTATATATATATATATATATATATATATACAAACACACACATAGTATTATATCATTTTTCCCCCCATTTTGTCAACTTTTTTTTGCCGATGCAAGGTGTGAATATTTTGTGTGATATATTACAAAAACAAATTCTGACGATGAATATATTTTGCAAAGACTTGCATTAAACCGTGGAACACAAAGCACATGTATTTATTCATCCTAAGAAAACAAACCACACTTTCCTACAAACTGAGATTTGTTTAAAATATGTCGGTTTCTGTTTTGCTTGGTTGTACTGCATTTTATAAATCTTGTTTGGTGATCCAAATATGTGATTACGGTACTGTAGTTGAAGTGTATGTCAGGAGGTTCTCCACAGGTAGAGGGCGCTAACGGTTCAAAGGGATAATTTTCTGCGTAGTGACGTCTTCCGGTGGCCGTACTGTGACACACTTCTTTCTCCTCTAGGTGGCGACAAAGGCTCTACCTAAAAATAGTCTTCATTTCTTCCTGTAGAAGCGACTTCATTTTAAAAGTGGCCACTAATAATTGTGTTGACATTTCACCTGCAGGTCAAATAGACACTAAGACTTTGTTCAAAATTAAATATTCACTGAAAGGTAAGACAGCTTTCATTCAAGTTGATTAATTAACTTCTCATCTGTCAACCCCTTGACCGCCATTTTGGCTCTTCTCTCTCCAGTAGCCTGGCATGTTCTAGAAGGCAGGTAGAGCCATCAAATAAACAAGGTACATGACGCACAAAACCACACAAGACCAGATATATCGAGCAAAGATGACTCATAGACAAGAGAAAATCATCAACAACAGCCAGTGACAAGACATTTGTGCAATGCTAGATAGCTTAGCTATGATAGCAACAGTGCTACATTAGCCAGCTTGCTAAATTAGCATATTTAAAGGCGGACTGACACTTTTCCAAAGTGCTGCGGCTTTTTTGAAAAATATGACTGTCATCCCTTGTTTATACCAGTTAATTGGTTCCGGACATAAATAAGGTCGTTTCCACTAAGTCGGAATCAGTAATTATAAATATAATAAATAAATATTTGAAATATTTATAAATATTTTAGTAGTAAGAGCAGAAAACTGTTTGCAACCTTTTAAATATATATATTTTTTTACATTAAGAGTCCCTCCTATATTTAAAATATACTTCTTAAATCTCATTTATATTATTTGAATCCAATATAGTAACGCTGTCTGAGACTAAATCAATCAGTGGCCCTGATACTAAATAGCACACTCTGATTGGCGGCCAATACTACTGTAGTATTGACATGTTTAGGTAATTAAAAATGTGTCCATGCTTGAAAAAGCATAATAATTATTGTGGAATATTCTTTAAAAATAGATTTTTTTAAATTTTCAATGTGGTGAAACCGCAATGTTTGAAGCGCAACTGCATTACAAAAACAAAAAGTGCAATACAAGTGAAAACAGCAGGAACCCTTAAAAAAAAACAACCATTAAACTGCTTGTTTTTATTTCCCCCTTTAAAAAAAATAAATAAATAAATTGTAACCTGTAGCCTTTTAAAATCAGATTAATTTATTATGTATATATATATATATATATATATATATATATATATATATATATATATATATATATATATATATATATATATATATATATATATATATATATATATATATGTGTGTGTATGTATATATATATATATATATATATATATATATATATATATATATATATATATGTGTGTGTGTATGTATATATATATATATATATATATATATATATATATATATATATATATATATATATATATATACATATATATATATATATATATATTTATTTATTTATTCATTTATTTTTTTGTATTTTTTTTAAAATTATTACTTACTATCTGTTTTTATTATTTTATTTTATTTCTAATTATTATTATTATCCATCCATCCATCCATCCATCCATCCATCTTCTTCCGCTTATCCGAGGTCGGGTCGCGGGGGCAGCAGCCTAAGCAGGGAAGCCCAGACTTCCCTCTCCCCAGCCACTTCGTCCAGCTCCTCCCGGGGGATCCCCAGCCGTTCCCAGGCCAGCCGGGAGACATAGTCTTCCCAACGTGTCCTGGGTCTTCCCTGTGGCCTCCTACCGGTCGGACGTGCCCTAAACACCTCCCGAGGGAGGCGATCGGGCGGCATCCTGACCAGATGCCCGAACCACCTCATCTGGCTCCTCTCGATGTGGAGGAGCAGCGGCTTTACTTTGAGCTCCCCCCGGATGACAGAGCTTCTCACCCTATCTCTAAGGGAGAGCCCTCCCACCCGGCGGAGGAAACTCATTTCGGCCGCTTGTACCCGTGATCTTGTCCTTTCGGTCATAACCCAAAGCTCATGACCATAGGTGAGGATGGGAACGTAGATCGACCGGTAAATTGAGAGCTTTGCCTTCCGGCTCAGCTCCTTCTTCACCACAACGGATCGATACAGCGTCCGCATTACTGAAGATGCCGCACCGATCCGCCTGTCGATCTCACGATCCACTCTTCCCTCACTCGTGAACAAGACTCCAAGGTACTTTAACTCCTCCACTTGGGGCAGGGTCTCCTCCCCAACCCGGAGATGGCACTCCACCCTTTTCCGGGCGAGAACCATGGACTCGGACTTGGAGGTGCTGATTCTCATCCCAGTCGCTTCACACTCGGCTGCGAACCGATCCAGCGAGAGCTGAAGATCCTGGCCAGATGAAGCCATCAGGACCACATCATCTGCAAAAAGCAGAGACCTAATCCTGCAGCCACCAAACCAGATCCCCTCAACGCCTTGACTGCGCCTAGAAATTCTGTCCATAAAAGTTATGAACAGAATCGGTGACAAAGGGCAGCTTTGGCGGAGTCCAACCCTCACTGGAAATGTGTCCGACTTACTGCCGGCAATGCGGACCAAGCTCTGACACTGATCATACAGGGAGCGGACCGCCAAAATCAGACAGCCCGATACCCCATACTCTCTGAGCACTCCCCACAGAACTTCCCGAGGGACACGGTCGAATGCCTTCTCCAAGTCCACAAAGCACATGTAGACTGGTTGGGCAAACTCCCATGCACCCTCAAGGACCCTGCCGAGAGTATAGAGCTGGTCCACAGTTCCACGACCAGGACAAAAACCACACTGTTCCTCCTGAATCCGAGGTTCGACTATCCGGCGTAGCCTCCTCTCCAGTACACCTGAATAGACCTTACCGGGAAGGCTGAGGAGTGTGATCCCACGATAGTTAGAACACACCCTCCGGTTCCCCTTCTTAAAGAGAGGAACCACCACCCCGGTCTGCCAATCCAGAGGTACCGCCCCCGATGTCCACGCGATGCTGCAGAGTCTTGTCAACCAAGACAGCCCCACAGCATCCAGAGCCTTAAGGAACTCCGGGCGGATCTCATCCACCCCCGGGGCCCCGCCACTGAGGACCTTTTTAACTACCTCAGCAACCTCAGCCCCAGAAATAGAAGAGTCCACCACAGATTCCCCAGGCACTGCTTCCTCATAGGAAGACGTGTTGGTGGGATTGAGGAGGTCTTCGAAGTATTCTCTCCACCGATCCACAACATCCGCAGTCGAGGTCAGCAGAACACCATCCTCACCATACACAGTGTTGATAGTGCACTGCTTCCCCTTCCTGAGGCGGCGGATGGTGGTCCAGAATCGCTTCGAAGCCGTCCGGAAGTCGTTTTCCATGGCTTCCCCAAACTCCTCCCATGTCCGAGTTTTTGCCTCCGCAACCGCTGAAGCCACACACCGCTTGGCCTGTCGGTACCTGTCCGCTGCCTCAGGAGTCCTATGAGCCAAAAGAACCCGATAGGACTCCTTCTTCAGCTTGACGGCATCCCTCACCGCCGGTGTCCACCAACGGGTTCTGGGATTACCGCCACGACAGGCACCAACTACCTTGCGGCCACAGCTCCAATCAGCTGCCTCGACAATAGAGGCGCGGAACATGGTCCACTCGGACTCAATGTCCAGCACCTCCCTCGTGACATGTTCAAAGTTCTTCCGGAGGTGGGAGTTGAAACTCTCTCTGACAGGAGACTCTGCCAGACGTTCCCAGCAAACCCTCACAATGCGTTTGGGCCTGCCAGGTCTGTCCGGCATCCTCCCCCACCATCGCAGCCAACTCACCACCAGGTGGTGATCGGTTGAAAGCCCCGCCCGTATCTTCACCCGAGTGTCCAAAACATGAGGCCGCAAATCCTATGACACAACTACAAAGTCGATCATGGAACTGCGGCCTAGGGTGTCCTGGTGCCAAGTGCACATATGGACACCCTTATGTTTGAACATGGTGTTCATTATGGACAATCTGTGACGGGCACAAAAGTCCAATAACAAAACACCACTCGGGTTCAGATCCGGGCGGCCATTCTTCCCAATCACGCCTCTCCAGGTTTCACTGTCGCTGCCAACATGAGCATTGAAGTCCCCCAGTAGAACGAGGGAATCACCCGGGGGAGAACTCTCAAGTACTCCCTCGAGCGAATCCAAAAAGGGTGGGTACTCTGAGCTGCTGTTTGGCGCGCAAGCGCAAACCACAGTCAGGACCCTTCCCCCCACCCGAAGGCGGAGGGAAGCTACCCTCTCGTCCACCGGGTTGAACTCCAACGTGCAGGCTCTGAGCCGGGGGGCAACAAGAATTGCCACCCCAGCCCGTCGCCTCTCATTGCCGGCAACGCCAGACTGGAAGAGTGTCCAGCCCCTCTCGAGAGAACTGGTTCCAGAGCCCTTGCTGTGCGTCAAAGTGAGTCCGACTATATCTAGCCGGAACTTCTCGACCTTGCACACTAGCTCAGGCTCCTTCCCCCCCAGCGAGGTGACGTTCCACGTCCCAAGAGCTAGCTTCTGTAGCCGAGGATCGGACCGCAAAGTGCCCTGCCCTCGACTGCCGCCCAGCTCACACTGCACCCGACCTCTATGGCCCCTGCTATGGGTGGTGAGCCCATTGGAGGGGGGACCCACGTTGCCTCTTCGGGCTGTGCCCGGCCGGGCCCCATGGGGACAGGCCCGGTCACCAGGCGCTCGCCATCGTGCCCCGCCTCCGGGCCTGGCTCCAGAGGGGGGCCCCGGTGACCCGCGTCCGGGCGAGGGAAATCTGGGTCCTTTATTTGTATTCGTCATGGAGGTCTTCGAGCTGCTCTTTGTCTGATCCCTCACCTAGGACCAGTTTGTCTTGGGAGACCCTACCAGGGGGCATAAAGCCCCCGGACAACATAGCTCCTAGGATCATTGGGACACGCAAACTCCTCTACCATGGTAAGGTGGCAGCTCAGAGAGGAGATTATTATTATTAATTTATTATTATTATCATTATTATTGTTGTTATTGTTAGTATTTATTTTTTCTTTATTTAATTGATGTATCTGTAAATATTGTTTTCTTGCTGTTTCTTTCTTTTGAGGGGTGGCATTGTTGGGATATAAACAAAAAAGTATTTTGACATTTCGGGCAGACAACAGATATATGATGTATATAAATATGTAATTGATAGGAATGTCTGATGCTGGATGTCAATAAAAATTAAATGAAAAAAAAAAATCTAATTAAAAATGGCAATACTTCATAAGTAAAATGTATCATTATTTTAATGTAAAAAAAGAAAAGCTTATTTTCTTTGAAAAAAATTTGTATATTGTACGGCTGAGCGATAAAACTATATTAATATATATCCCAATAGACACATAACCAAAACAAAAAAAAAAGTGTTATGTTATGTTAATGTCTAATTATTTGTTCTCCTTTTTTTGGGGGGAAGAAAGCAGAAATGTGGAAGCAAGGTTGGTTGCATGAACAAAGGCACTCACTCTCTGGTAACCGAGCAACGCACAAAGTGATCACTGATCAGTGGGAGTGACACGCTAAAACCCAATCAGGTAACAGTATCAACTATCAATTTGGTTTGTCTGGCAGTTGATTATTTGCATGGAGTGAGAAGAGAAAGTCCAGAACGAAGAAATTGTGGATAAAAGAGGAAAAGTCACCTGGACAGGTTTTTGGATTTTGTAGTCAGACCAATGTGGTCTGTAAATGATGCAAGGCACTCGTCCCCACCAAGACTGCTAATACCACACCACCTTAGCCGTGCTCACCCTTTAGAGCACAGCTGTAACTTCCTGCCACTAAACCTGCAGCAAATAGTTCTTCTCAGGTTTCTCTATGTTTCCATTTTCACACTTTGCACTATTTTCTTACACTTTATTAAGCATGTCTTACATATTCATTATTTTTTAGATGTTATTGTTAAATGTTCAATGTGATTTTACTATTTTGTTTACATTGTTTGAGTGTTTTCCATGCTTGAGTTGACATTTCCTTTCTGCCTTGATAGCTGAGGGATTATAATCAGAGGAAATTACAATTGGAATACAATATATTATTCTCCTGCTCCTTATTTTCCATAGGTCAAAAAATATTCAATAACTATCGATTTGACCACTATAATAATAATATTTACTGAATAACAATAATTATTTTTCATTGTTATTATAAGAATACCAGGGCAAATTAATGTTACACAGCTGTAACTTCCTGCCACTAAACCTGCAGAAAATAGTTCTTCTCAGGTTTCTCTATGTTTACATTTTCACACTTTGCAAGGTTACATTTCAAATAAAAATGTTTACATTTTATATATTTTTCCCATGCTCTTTATTTTGGATAGGTCATACAAATATCAATAATTATCAATATTGTCTGATATAGAACACTTATATCGCAATAGTTTTCTTGAGTATCGCCCAGTCCAAGAAGCTGTTGAAACAATGAGGGATTTAAGCATTTTGATGTATTTTGAAGTGCACAAATTAAGACCAAAAAATAAATAGTTCATTTAAATAGAAGAAAACTTTATTAACAATTTTGTATGAGATATTTTGGGACCTCAGGAAATCTTGTGTTTGCCAAAAGGCAAGTCCGCCTCTGCCTCATGGCCATCTTACGTTATATTTTGTATTATGTACAAATGAATGAGTCTGATAGGGTTAGAGATCATTTACGAAATGTGTCTATCTTTTTGGACAAAATCTTACTAAATTTGTCATGAAGACAATCTTAAAGAAGACATTTGCATTAGTAAGCGATCAATTTACCTGATGAGACCATAGTAGTACTGTCATACTGCTTACATAATCTCTGTTTCCGTTCTTCCTCGGTAGGTTCTGCCTGTTCAAGGCCCATCCTAGAACGAACTGGACTTAATGTTGTGACTTCAACAGCCAACGCTTGACATTCTTCATCCTTAAGGCTTCGACGAGAACTTTCCACCGCACAGGTAAGACTGTTCAACTAAAACCACGACAAGGTGACTCTATTGATTCCCATGCAGTTAAAGTAGCAGCCATTTTCAAGTGGGGCGACGTTAAAAGGGTTGTCTGAGGCTCATATTTTATTTAGCGTCCCCAAGCAGTTAGAATAGGTGCAGATGGATCCTTCCAGAAGCTGCTTTTGTGGAATGCCATTGTGCACACTATCTACTGTACTCCATGTCGACCATGGAAATACACTAGATGCATTTCATTAAGACACACCTCTCAGGTAATGAATCATTCAGGCTTGGGACGCCATATTTTCTTGCATTTTCTCTTGTAATAGCCGAATTGTTTGCCGAGAGCAATTCCCACTGTGGTGAGATATGGTCGTGGATTTTTCTGTGCAGTCATCAGCAAATAGTGCACATCCAGTAGAACCTTCTTCGCGCTGTGTCTCCGACATTCCACATTCTTCTGTGAATTTGTCTGACCCGCTTAGGAGGTCAGAGAGGGACTAACTGGCATGCCGGTGTGATGTAGGATTAGCATGTTGACGAGCTAACTGCTGCGTGAGTGCGACTTGTCCCCACACAGGGCACTTTCTTAGGTACCGTGACATATCAGTACTTGATACCAAGTTGATATCAACGTGCAAGATATACTTTGTAACCTGCTTTTTTCAGTCTCGTCAGTACTGAATAATGTACAACACTTTTTCCGGAGAAAAACCCCTACTGTCTTAAAAGATTATTAGAAAAAAAGAACAAAAAAAAAAGCCTCTACAACTCTTATTTTTTTGTGATAGAGTGATTGGAGCACATGCTTGTTGGTCACAAAAAACCTTCATGAAGTTTGGTTATTTTATGAATTTATTATGGGTCTACTGAAAATGTGACCAAATCTGCTGGGTCAAAAGTATACATACAGCAATGTTAATATTTGGTTACATGCCCCTTGGCAAGTTTCACTGCAATAAGGTGCTTTTGGTAGCCATCCACAAGCTTCTGGCAAGCTTCTGCTTGAATTTTTGAAGACTCCTCTTGACAAAATTGATGCAGTTCAGCTAAATTTGTTGGTTTTCTTACATGGACTTGTTTCTTCAGCATTATCCACACGTTTAAGTCAGGACTTGGGAAGGCCATTCTAAAACCTTCATTCTAGCCTGATTTAGCCATTCCTTTACCACTTTTGGCGTGTGTTGTAAATAAACATTTACAAAATATTGTCTAAATAACTCATTATATCTAATAGTCCATGCGACTAATATATAGTGAAATATTTTTATTTATTTCAAAAATGTAGTGGGTTCGGCTTATAGTTTGGAAAATACGGTAGTTTTTGTTTTGTTCAGGCATGACTTTACTCCTACTTTTGAGCACCCTTCTCCTCACATGTTCCTGGTTGGCAATCAGAAGTGTTTATATTGCAGCGTCCTAATCTTTTGTTGCATACTGCTCTTTGTGTCTCTGGTATTGTTGTTTTGTGCATATCTGAATACTAGAGCTGGGCGATATGGACGAAAAAGTACATCTCGATATATTTTTGCTTAAACTCAATATTCAATATATATCACGATATATTCTTCTGTGAAAGTATACTGTGGAGGGGGCGTGGCCTGCGGGCCTGCTGCGGAACGGGGTGTGCCAGGACCGGCCTCGAAGACAGCGACAGGTGCGTAGATGGCGCTAATCACCTGTCGCCTTTATTAGCAGCAGCCGGTATGAGACACGTTGTTGGAGCTGGAGAGAGAGCGAGAGAGAGAGAGAGCGAAACACGGACAGAGAAAACATTTTGCTGGAAAGCAGAACACTCGCACCTTGTGAGGAAACATAAAACAGTGTTGTAACCCTGATCCGGGCTCTTGTGACAATGTTTGGTGGTCCGAGGAACCCACTGGAGGGCAACCTCCACAATTTGGCACCCAACCAAGCTGGACCACCCGAGGAGATGGAAGCCAACCCCTGACATCTCTCTCGAACATTCTCGCGGAGGTGACAGCGGCCAGCCATCAACAGCTGGAGGCGGTCCGCCAACAAGTGGCCCAGCAGAGCCACATCCTGCAGGCGCTGGCGGACCGGGTGGGAGCGGCACGGCCAACATCAGCGGCCGTCGCCATGCAGCGCATAGGTTAGAAGGAGGACCCCCATGCCTTCATAGACAATATTGTGGCCACGGCGGAGGCATGCGCGTGGCCGAAAGAAGAGTGAGGAGTGGTACTCCTGCCGCTGCTGGAGGGGGGGGGCGCAGCGAGCGGTGTTAGCCTACCGGCGGCCTCCCGCGTGCACTTCCCGGACCTGAGGAGGGCAGTGCTGGACCGGACCGGTTGCACCGCCGAGGACCACCGGCACCGGTTCCGGGTGCTGCGTCTGGGGACGGAGGACCACCCGTTCGTGCTTGGTCCGAGAGGCGGAGACGCGCTGGCTGCAGCCGGGCGAAGGTGAAGACCAGGATCATGGAGCGGCTGGTCCTGGAGCAGTTCCTGGAGGCGATCCTAGCGCGGACGGCGGCGTGGGTCCGCTACCACCGGCCCGAGACCTGAACGCAGCGGTGACGCTCGCAGAGGACCACCTGGCGGTGCACCGCGAGGCAGCCGAGCGCCCAGCACCAACACCGCGCGGACCGGGCGCACAGCGGGGATGTGCACGAATACCCTGTGGTGCCGATGGAAATTCAATACGGCGGTCAAAAGCGTAGTGTCAAGGTTGCTGTAAGTGCGCAACTTACGCACCCCTTAATCCTGGGTACCAATTGGCCGGGGTTTAACAATTTAGTGACGCAATGTGTAGGGGTGCGTTCACGACCAGTAGGAAAGGGGAATATCTGCGTGGTTCTTAGTTACAGCCTTGTTACAGTGCGTCGGGAGAGTGACACGTTCTAAAATGCGCCCCTCTTCTCCGGGCATATCAGCGCAACAGAGTCCAATAAGCACTCCTTAATAAACTCTCTGTCAGAAAATGCCTTACTTTTTCTGGCGATTTTGTGAGAAATGACGAAACTTGTCCTGATGGCTGCATCTCTGGGGGTGTGAAATTTGGCAAAAAGTCCTTATTGGGTTTGCAGTTTTACCATCAACGCATCAGCCTCCCTTGCGCGTGCTTCATCAGACAGATTCCGGTATTTTTCCTCGTGCTTCGTTGGTAGTGGCGATTCAAATTATATTCTTTAAACACAGCAACCTGTGTACCACAAATTAAGCACACGGCTTTACCTTTAATTTCTGTAAAGAAATACTTGGCAGTCCATTTTTTGTTGAAAACATGGCATTCGTCATCAACTTTTCTCTTTTTAGCGTCTCGGGGATAACCGAGCATCACTTGTCGCTGTGCACCTTCACTCACAGGTTACACACGGACATACGCCCATAAATAACACTTTTCAAAATAAAAGCAGCACAGTTGTATTGCACGCACGACATAGATGTTTTTTTAAATTTATTTTATAATTTGTGATTGCCGCTGTTCACATTCACTCACAATCGCGCACGAGCATACGTCCACACGGAAGTAATACAAATAGCGCTTTTCAAAACAAAACCAGCACCGTTGCATTGCACACTCGACATAGATACTTTTTTTATTTTTTTTTGTAATTTAGGATTGGCCTCACGTGGGCTGGACAGGGACGCACAAAGTGCCGGATGTGGCCCGCGGGCCGCCGAATGCCCAGGTCTGCCTTAAATGATGATGTTTACAGTGATTGTTTTATATGTATTTTTTATGTATGTTGCTTTGGATAAAAGCGTCTGCCAAATACTTAAACATAAACATATATAAACACCTGAAAGCTAAAACCACCAATCTGTTTCACTGGATTCAGAATAAACCCAAATTCTGTCTTACCCAACAATGTTAGTATTTGGGCTACACAAAATTGGGTTGGAAAGTTAGACTAAATTTAGACTTGTATAATACTGTATAATCACTGTCCATCTGATTGTCTAGTTAGCTAACATATATTACCCCCCCCCCCCCCCCCCCCCACACACACAGAGGTGGGTAGTAACGCGCTACATTTACTCCGTTACATCTACTTGAGTAACTTTTGGGATAAATTGTACTTCTAAGAGTAGTTTTAATGCAACATACTTTTACTTTTACTTGAGTATATTTATAGAGAAGAAACGCTACTTTTACTCCCCTACTTTTATCTACATTCAGCTCGCTACTCGCTACTAATTTTTATCGATCTGTTAATGCACGCTTTGTTTGTTTTGGTCTGTCAGACAGACCTTCATAGTGCCTGCGTTTCAACAAATACAGTCACTGGTGACGTTCACTCCGTTCCACCAATCAGATGCAGTCACTGGTGACGTTGGACCAATCAAACAGAGCCAGGCGGTCACATGACCTGACTTAAACAAGTTGAAAAACTTATTGGGGTGTTACCATTTAGTGGTCAATTGTACGGAATATATACTGTACTGTGCAATCTACTAATAAAAGTTTCAATCAATCAATCAAAAGTGTGAAGGAAAAAAGACCCTTTTTATTTCAACCGTACATCCCGTCAAAAGCCTAAAGACTGACTGCACAGTTCCTGTCTTCACAATAAAAGTGCCGTGCCGCTCCATCGCGCCTGCGCTTTCAAAACAAGAGTCTCCGAAAGCTACGGAGTTTGCCGCCAATGTATTTCTTGTAAAGTGTATAAAAACGAATATGGAAGCTGGACAAATAAGATGCCGACAACCAACCACTTTCATGTGGTATTAGACAGAAAGGAGGAACTTTTTTTCTCCTCCATTTGAAAACGTGGACGCTAGCAGCACTACTGTCTGATTACAATCAATGCAAGTCATCAGAATCAGGTAATACACCAACTTATATTCTTGTCTTCATGAAAGAAAGGAATCTATATGTGTTAAACATGCATGTATATTCATTAAAACACCTTTAACATGTAAACAAAAACGGCAAAATAAATACATATAAATTATATACTGTATATATATGTGTATATATATATATATATATATATAATGTATATATATAAATGTGTGTGTATATATATATATATATGTATGTGTGTGTATATATATATATATATATATGTGTGTATGTATATATATTTATATATATATATATATATATATATATATATATATATATATATATATATGTATGTGTGTATATATATATATATATATATATATATATATATATATATATATATATATATATATATATATATATATATATATATGATATGTGTGTGTATGTTACTCATCAGTTACTCAGTACTTGAGTAGTTTTTTCACAACATACTTTTTACTTTTACTCAAGTAAATATTTGGGTGACTATTCCTTACTTTTACTTGAGTAATAAATCTCTAAAGTAACAGTACTCTTACTTGAGTACAATTTCTGGCTACTCTACCCACCTCTGGTGTATATATATATATATATATATATATATATATATATATATATATATATATATATATACATATGTATGTGTGTATATATATATATATATATATATATATATATATATATATATATATATATATATGATATGTGTGTGTATGTTACTCATCAGTTACTCAGTACTTGAGTAGTTTTTTCACAACATACTTTTTACTTTTACTCAAGTAAATATTTGGGTGACTACTCCTTACTTTTACTTGAGTAATAAATCTCTAAAGTAACAGTACTCTTACTTGAGTAAAATTTCTGGCTACTCTACCCACCTCTGCCCCTACACAATCTGGACTGTGGTCCTAACTTTTACCCCTGTTGGCTTTTACAATCTTTATCTTCATCATTTATTTCAACTTTATGTTATTCAAGTATGACATTTTTTTAAATTTTATTAATTTCATTAACAAGCAATTCTATTATGGTCATACTCTTGTTTGCTAGCGGCTACGATTTCAGTACTATTGAAGATATTTGCTGCTTCTCAACTCTGTGGTTCCAATTGTACGTTAATGTTAAATCTTACTTGTGAAAAGTAATCCCCCGATTCGTACTATACTACAGTACGCTCATTTGTTTTCTACCTGTCAACTGTCAGTTTAGGCTGCTCGCTGGCTCCTCATCACCACTTCAAGATGGCGGCCGAATTTTTCGTGTCACAGCAGCCAATGCTGCGTCTACTTATAAGATGTCTATGGTTTCCTCCCTTTTCCTCTTACAAAAAGTCATAAACTTTGTTTTTTTTTACACTTAATGATAATTTATTGACATCAAACCATATCTTAAGTTTAATAATTTCCTGTTCAATAATGTTTGATAATGCTTTTAAGTCATGTCCCGAACTATAAAAGTTGGTGTCGTCCGCAAATAATACAAATTTCAATAACTTTTATACCTCACATATATCATTAATTTATCAAATAAACAATTTTGGTCCCAAAACCGAACCTTGTGGAATTCCACATTCAATCCTTATTTGTTCAGATGTATTACCCACAAAATCCACAAACTCTTGTCTATTATCTAAATAACTTCTTAGCCAGTCCTAAACAACTCCTCTCACACCAAATGAATGCAACTTCGACATTAATATAGAACATACTTGCCAACCTTGAGACCTCCGAATTCGGGAGGTTTGGGGTTGAGGTGGGCGGGGTCGGGGTGGGCGGGGTTAAGGGGGGAGAAGTATATTTATAGCTAGAATTCACTGAAATTCAAGTATTTCTTATATATACATATATATATATATATATATATATATATATATATATATATATATATATATATATATATATATATATATATATATAAATAAAATAAATGACTTTCAGTGAATTCTAGCTATATATACAGTATATATATGTATGCTATTATATATATATATACAGTATATATATGTATGCTATTATATATATATATATATATATATACATATAAATAAAATAAATACTTGAATTTCAGTGTTCATTTATTTACATATTTACACACACATAACACTCCTCTACTCATTGTTGTATTTGAAAGTGCAATGCTTTGCAGCCAGTAGCACAGCCTGTGAAGGAGCATAGGTATGGGCAGTGTAATATTCTGGGTTGGAGTCAATAACCAGGCGAGGTGATGAAGTTACGTCTCTTTACTTCATACTTCAGAACCGACTCCCACACTTGCCGTCAGGGTGCGCAATACAATGTAAACCGTTGGCCAACCAAAAAGTAACCACTGAACACTATACGCAACATTCACCAGGAGATGGCAACAAACAACTTAGATCACTACAGGCAGCATCTGTGAAATTTAATTTGCAGGAAAGGAGTGAGTTTAGGGTTGAATTGTCCATCCTCGGTCTATTGTCTGTCACTCGTCGTCGCCATGACTGTCTCTTCTTCGTCTCCGTGACGACAGGCTGTCCTCACTCAGGTCCGCACGGACCTGGAGGGGGCGTGTCTTAAGTCCGGCTGGAAATCGGGAGATATTCGGGAGAATGGTTGTCCCGGGAGATTTTCGGTAGAGGCACTGAAATTCGGGAGTCACCCGGAAAATTCGGGAGGGTTGGCAAATATGATACAGAATGATCTATAGTGTCAAACGCTTTTTCACTTCCATAAGAAAACATAGCTTAAAGACACTCTTCTGTCTTTTGGCAACACTTGGAACACCACTGCTTTACTTTTTTCACCAGGAAGGCAAAGTGTGGCCCGGGGGATATTTGCTGAACGCCGTATTGTATTGTGTGTTTTGATATACTGGGAGGTTATAGAGCGCTGCTGTTCTATTTGAATGTATATTTACCTCTTGGCATCTGATACTGATCTTCAAATTCTGTTGTTGCACACTGATCTTAAATACTCGACACTTTGAAACACTTTTCAATAAAATAGTGCATTTACATGGGTTCAGTTAATTTTTTTATTTTTAGCGTAGTATCGAATAATTGTCGAGAATCCTGAAATACTGAATTTTGGTATCACGACAACCCTATTAGGTAGACAAATGAGCGATCCCGGACACATGATTTCTCCGGACAAGCGTTCCTTCTCCTCACCATGACAACGTTTTCCGTGGTATTTCGCGTTCAACAGTAAATTATATTTGTATTGGCCCATCCGTACCATGATTGCAGAAGTCATTGCTCTAGTTCACCGAATAATGCGTACGTGTATGATCGGAACAGGGCTTGGTGCTCCAACCTGAAAACTGTATCATGATATGTGTTTTATATTGGGTGATACTGATTGATTATTGATCATTTTTATGAGCTATCAAAAATAAGGACAAGTAGAAAATATATGAAATGTAAAATGTTTTTATTTCAAATGCAACCTTCCTCTTATTGTAATCCACTCAGCTATCAAGGCAGAAAGGAAATGTCAACACAAGCATGGAAAACACTCAAACAATGTCAACAAAATAGTAAAATCACATTGAACACTTAACAATAAGCTCTTAAGATAAAGGTGCAAAAAAGGAATATGTAAGAAATGCTTCATAATGTGTAAGAAAATAGTGCAAAGTGTGAACATGTAAACATAGAGAAACCTGAGAAGAACAATTTTCTGCAGATTTAGTGACAGAAAGTTACAGCTGTGCTCTAAAGGGTGAGCGCAGCTAAGGCGGTGTGATATCAACGATATTGGTGGGGACGAGCACCTTGCATCATTTACAAACCACATTGGTCTGACTACGGTCCCTTTGAAAAAATCCAAAAACCTGTCCAGGTGACTTTTCCTCTTTTATCCACAATTTCTTCAATTTGACTTTCTCTTCTCACTCCATGCAAATAATCAACCAAAAAGATAGTTGATACTGTTACCTGATTGGCTTTGAGCGTGTCACTCCCACACTGATCAGTGATCACTTCCTGTGTTGCTCGGTTACCAGAGTGCATGTGTTCATGCAACCTAACTTGCTTCACAACTTCCGGTTTCTTCAAATAAAAAATAAAAAACATTTATGCATTTAAAAAAAAAAGTATTAATATTCATAACGTTTTATCAAAAGCCTTTTTAAATTGATATTATGAGTCTATCGCGGTATATACATTAATAGCGTTTTATCGCCGAGCCCCAGATCAGAATTATGCATTCATATGTTTTATACACTGATTTTTCTTGACACTGAATTTTACACTGACATTTTTTACAGTAATTTTTTATAGACTGAATTTTTTATACTCTGATGTTATTACATTGAATTTTTATACACTGAATTTTTATACACCGAATTTTTTTAAACAGATTTTTTAGACACTGAATTTTTTACACTGAAATGTTTTACACTGAATTTTTTCACTCCCATTTTTTGCACTGAATTTGTTTTACAGTGAATTTTTATACACTGAATTTTTTTTACACTGAATTTGTATACACTGATTTTTTTATACTGAATTTTACACTGACATTTTTTACAGTAATGTTTTATAGACTGAATTTTTATACTCTGATGTTATTACATTGAATTTTTATACACTGAATTTTTATACACTGAATTTTTATACACTGAATTTTTTTACACAGATTTTTAGACACTGAATTTTTTACACTGAATTTTTTCACTCCCATTTTTTACACTGAATTTGTATACTCTCATTTTTTTACAGTGAATTTTTATACACTGAATTTTTTTACACTGAATTTGTATACACTGATTTTTTTTATACTGAATTTTCTATACAGATTTTTTTTCACCCTGTACACAGAATTTTTATACACTGAATTTTCTTATACGGAATTTTTTATACACAGATTTTTTTACACTGAAATCTTTTTACACTGAAACATTTTACACTAATTTTTTATGCACTGAATTTTTATGCTCTAATTTTTTAGACTGCATTTTTATACACTGAATTGTTTTGCACTGAATTTTTATACACTGAATATTTATACACTGAATTTTTTAATACTGATTTTTTACACTGAATTTTCAAACATATTTATTTTGCTGACAATTGTATTCAATGAAATTGTCAGCTCAAGTTGATGTAAAAAAATATTCAGTTACATAAATTTACTGTCAAAAAAAGCTTTCATAATAAAGACACAAATGAACCTCCATACGTACACACTCCAAACTGATGAGTAACACAACTTACTCTGAAACCAGAACAGAATGGTTCAGATTTTTTCTTATAAAATGTTCCATCCAGAGTTAATGAAGAAGAGGCAAATAAAGCTTGGTTTTGATTGTGATCAGAAAGTTATTTTCACAATATGTCTACTGTATGATGGTAGTGTGCAGACCATGCATCATAGTGACAGGTAATATTTTGCTTGGTTACACAAGGACAAAATAAGATACACCTTTCAAGATGATACAGTACACTTGTGTACTCTGCAAATGAATATATCTCTGATGGCGTTGTTGTTTATTTTTGTGTTTGTCATCCAACTTAGGAAACAAATAGTGTTCCACTTGTCAGAAGATGACTCCCGCTCATGTGTGAGTGGGCGTGCGAGACACTTCCTGTTGTTGATCAAGTGCAGCTGAACTACACGTTTAAAAAAACAGCAAAACGTCCATTTTGGTGACTTTGAATGTTTTTACACTGGTTTCCTGTTTGGTTCCTTCCTTGTTCCTCTCTTATTACTGTCACCTCTCTGTGTCTCAGCCACTCAACATGGAGCTGTGTGGGAAATTTCAAGTCATATCGACGAATGGGGGCAAAACTTTGGGCACCACTTGCAACATAGTAGGTGTACATAAATTGAGGCCTAAATTTCAATGATCACACTTTTTTCATCTATGTGAAACAATTTTTATACCCTATATTAAGGACTATAATTCCCTACTTTTTCCTGCGCTTTGATTACTGCAGCTTTTAAAACCGTGCGGCTAATTTATGGATTTTTCTTCGCTGATGGCCATAATGCAAATCGGTTTTATAAAACACAAGCAAAGGCTTTGAAAAGTTGTTATTGTTTGTGCTAGGGCGCCATCTGTTGGACTAGTTCGCTCACCGCAGGTGCGGCGGGGTGAACGTCTACAGTATTTCCTTCTGTTTAGTGCTTTCAACTGGAAGTACAAGTGTGTATCGGTTGGGAACATCTCTGCGCTGCTGACCCGTCTCCGCTCGGGATGGTTTCCTGCTGACCCCACTGTGGACTGGACTCTTACTGTTATGCTGGATCCACTATGGACTGGACTCTCACAATATTATGTTAGACCCACTCGACATCCATTGCATTCGGTCTCCCTAGAGGGGGGGGGGTTACCCACATATGCGGTCCTCTCCAAGGTTTCTCATAGTCATTCACATCGACGTCCCACTGGGGTGAGTTTTTCCTTGCCCTTATGTGGGCTATACCGAGGATGTCGTTGCGGCTTGTGCAGCCCTTTGAGACACTTGTGATTTAGGGCTATATAAATAAACATTGATTGATTGATTGATTGATTCATCACTCCAAGCAATGTTTGTAAGTTTTACAATATAACTGAAACAATTCTTACTAAAGCGTCCCGTTTGTGATGTCTGTAGGAGTGTTTTCATGCATATTTGTACGTGTTATCATAATGTAGTCAAGCTAGCGTCGTTAGCATTAGCCAATATGCAAACACGTTTACGAGTGTCTGGGTTAGTGTTATTAACTTACAATTAGGGATGATGTTTGATAAGAAATTATCGAGTTCGAGCCTGTTATCGAATCCTCTTATCGAACCGATTCCTTGTCGATTCTCTTATCGAGTCCAGATAGGTTGTTGTATATGGAAAAAAAACACACAATATTTGGTTTAACAAATCACTTCACATTCTCTACTGCTCGCTACTATAGTATTACCATATCTGAGTTATTGTGCAGAAATGTGGGGAAATAACTACAAATGTGCGCTACATTCGTTAACCGTGTTACAAATTTTTTTTATTAGACTGGTACATAATGTTGGAACATACAAACACTTTATTTATTGAGTCAAAAATATTAAAGTTCGATGATTTGGTAAAATTGCAAACAGCTAAAATGATGTGGAATTAAATGATGGAATGGATTAAGTAAAGAAGTTAAACTTTGTACTGATATGATCCAGTTTAAGATGTTGATCAAATGAATAGTGCTTACAAAGTACAAAGAAGAAGATGTATGAGAAATACTTTCAACCTTATTGAAAATAAGATATTCTTCATCTCAGTAAATTAATAATGACTGAATTAAGTAATTACATATTACAAACCTGTTGTATATACTAATTCACAGATATTTTATTATAAAAAGGTCAGTAAATGATGTATATATTTGTAAACGCTATGAAGTGGGAAAGGGGTAGGATTAAATAAGCTTTACTTCTTCCTACTCCTGTAAAGTGAAATGATATGAAACTGTGATGTATTATACTGTAAGTGTGTTCGTGTTCCAAAGAAACTAAAGAAATAAAGAAAGCACTAGTTTATTAGACAGACTTGCAAACTCTGTCGTGGTGTAGGCGACAAGATAACGTTAACGTTATCAGACACATACAAAAAGGCTCACGTTAACGTTACCGTTAGCCACTAACTATGCTTAGGTAACGTTAGTCTAGCTAACATTACTGCAGTCCTGGTTGACATAAGCGGTAACGTTACTACAAGTGAGCAGATATGGAAATTAACCGGCAACAGTTTACGTTAGTTACTCACCGGCATCACCGCCACTGTAGCTGGGACTTGGGCAGCTGGCAGAAGAAGAGGGGCGTTCTTCGTCGTCTCTGCCGCTGCTTCAACACGTGTCGAAGACACGACACGCTTGTTGTGCTTCCCCCCCTTACACGAGAGCGAAGCCTGGCAATAATTGCATATTGCTGCTTCCTTGTTTTTTTTGGTGAAATGAAGCCATGCCTTGGAGCGCTTTTTCCGGTCAATTTTTTTTCCTGCTTTCCCCATCTGCGCCTAATGACTGAGCTACGTGACGTAATTTCTTGTGATGTCCCATGGGGCATTTCTTGTCGGGACGGGATTCGTTTCCAGGGATTCGAATAACGAACCAACTCTTTTTCTTTACTATAATGGTCTCGATAACGGGTACCGGTTCTCAAAAAGGGATTCGAGTCGGTTCTTTTTTTTTTTTTGTTCTTTGTTGTTGCTATTTTTGTATTACAACATTTTATTATTTGATCACCCCCCGCAACCCCAAAAGGGACAAGCGGTAGAACAATGGATGGATGGATTATTTGATCATGTTGCACTACATTGTAATCTTTTGTTTTGTGATTGTGTGATGTTTTTTGCCTGGACCCCAGGAAGAATAGTCTCCACTGCGGTGTAGACTAATGGGGATCCTTAATGAACTAAACTAAACTAGCTTCCGCAGCTAGTGGGTCCATGTTGAGGACTTCTGTTTTGTTTGATCAGCCGTTTTACTGCCGTGTTACAGACACCGTTTGGAAACAATTAAGGTATGTAAATAAACATTTACACAATCTGTCCGTGTAAATAACTCATTTCACAATGTATATATATGCGGCTTATAGTCTAGTGTGGCTAATATTAGAAAATATACTTTTTTCTATTAGAATTAAGTGGGTGCGGCTTATATACCAATACACTCTATAGTCCGGAAAATACTGTACTTTTTAAAATTTCTAATTAAATTGAATTTAATGCATGTTTTGTGCTAAAAAAATGTTTCATGTACATTTTTTTGTGCAAAAAAACAAATTGAAGATTTTTAAAACATGAATTAACACATTTTTATCAGACAACTCCAACCGGGAATCGAACCAAATATAAATACCTTACCAGACCAGCACTAACACTGCGTGCTATTTTTCCATTACATTCTAATCAGTGATGGAGCAGGAAGGGGCTAAGAACACGTTTGTAGTCATGAATTAATGGACATTTTATATGCGCTTCTTCATGCAAAACGTGGCCCTCACGGATCGCGAGGCCCTACACACACCATGTCATCTGCGAAGGTAGACAAGTAAACGTTTCGAAACTCTGTTTTCAGTAACATTTTTGTTTATTGTGTATTTTTGACCATGTCTCATTTAGGCTACTACGTATTTTTTGTTCATTGCTTTGTCCACTACTTGTTGTACCAATAGGGCTGATCTTGCCAATAGTTTTAATACCTTTTAATGCCTCCCGGAGGTGGGGCACGATGGCGAGCGCCTGGTGGACGGGCCTGTCCCCATGGGGCCCGGCCGGGCACAGCCCGAAGAGGCAAAGTGGGTCCCCCCTCCAATGGGCTCACCACCCATAGCAGGGGCCATAGAGGTCGGGTGCAGTGTGAGCTGGGCGGCAGCCGAGGGCAGGGCACTTGGCGGTCCGATCCTCGGCTACATAAGCTGGCTCTTGGGACGTGGAACGTCACTTCGCTGGGGGGGAAGGAGCCTGAGCTAGTGCGTGAGGTGGAGAAGTTCCGGCTAGATAT
This sequence comes from Nerophis lumbriciformis, assembly GCF_033978685.3. NCBI lineage: Eukaryota > Metazoa > Chordata > Actinopteri > Syngnathiformes > Syngnathidae > Nerophis > Nerophis lumbriciformis. Next base: position 12,284,805 of record NC_084571.2, on the reverse strand, counting down.
AGTCGGACTCACTTCGACGCACAGCAAGGGCTATGGAACCACTTCTCTTGAGAGGGGCTGGACTCTCTTCCACTCTGGCGTTGCCGGCAGTGAGAGGCGACGGGCTGGGGTGGCAATTCTTGTTGCCCCTCGGCTCAAAGCCTGCACGTTGGAGTTCAACCCGGTGGACGAGAGGGTAGCTTCCCTCCGCCTTCGGGTGGGGGGACGGGTCCTGACTGTTGTTTGCGTTTACGCGCCAAACAGCAGCTCAGAGTACCCACCCTTTTTGGATTCACTCGAGGGAGTACTGGAGAGTGCTCCCCGGGTGATTCCCTCGTTCTACTGGGGGACTTCAACGCTCATGTTGGCAGCGACAGTGAAACCTGGAGAGGCGTGATTGGGAAGAATGGCCGCCCGGATCTGAACCCGAGTGGTGTTCTGTTATTGGACTTTTGTGCTCGTCACAGATTGTCGATAACAAACACCATGTTCAAACATAAGGGTGTCCATATGTGCACTTGGCACCAGGACACCCTAGGCCGCAGTTCCATGATCGACTTTGTAGTTGTGTCATCGGATTTGCGGCCTCATGTTTTGGACACTCGGGTGAAGAGAGGGGCGGAGCTTTCTACCGATCACCACCTGGTGGTGAGTTGGCTGCGATGGTGGGGGAGGATGCCGGACAGACCTGGCAGGCCCAAACGCATTGTGAGGGTTTGCTGGGAACGCCTGGCAGAGTCTCCTGTCAGAGAGAGTTTCAATTCCCACCTCCGGAAGAACTTTGAACATGTCACGAGGGAGGTGCTGGACATTGAGTCCGAGTGGACAATGTTCCGTACCTCTATTGTCGAGGCGGCCGATTGGAGCTGTGGCCGCAAGGTAGTTGGTGCCTGTCGTGGCGGTAATCCTAGAACCCGTTGGTGGACGCCGGCGGTGAGGGATGCCGTCAGGCTGAAGAAGGAGTCCTATCGGGTTCTTTTGGCTCATGGGACTCCTGAGGCAGCAGACAGGTACCGACAGGCCAAGCGGTGTGCGGCTTCAGCGATCGCGGAGGCAAAAACTCGGACATGGGAGGAGTTCGGGGAGGCCATGGAAAAAGACTTCCGGACGGCTTCGAAGCAATTCTGGACCACCATCCGCCGCCTCAGGAAGGGGAAGCAGTGCAGTGTCAACACCGTGTATGGTGGGGATGGTGCTCTGCTGACCTCGACTGCGGATGTTGTGGATCGGTGGAGGGAATACTTCGAAGACCTCCTCAATCCTATCAGCACGTCTTCCTATAAGGAAGCAGGGCCTGGGGAGTCTGTGGTGGGCTCTCCTATTTCTGGGGCTGAGGTTGCCGAGGTAGTTAAAAAGCTCCTCGGTGGCAAGGCCCCGGGGGTGGATGAGATCCGCCCGGAGTTCCTTAAGGCTCTGGATGTTGTGGGGCTGTCTTGGTTGACAAGACTCTGCAACATCGCGTGGACATCGGGGGCGGTACCTCTGGATTGGCAGACCGGGGTGGTGGTTCCTCTCTTTAAGAAGGGGAACCGGAGGGTGTGTTCCAACTATCGTGGGATCACACTCCTCAGCCTTCCCGGTAAGGTCTATTCAGGTGTACTGGAGAGGAGGCTACGCCGGATAGTCGAACCTCGGATTCAGGAGGAACAGTGTGGTTTTCGTCCTGGTCGTGGAACTGTGGACCAGCTCTATACTCTTGGCAGGGTCCTTGAGGGTGCATGGGAGTTTGCCCAACCAGTCTACATGTGCTTTGTGGACTTGGAGAAGGCATTCGACCGTGTACCCCGGGAAGTCCTGTGGGGAGTGCTCAGAGAGTATGGGGTAACGGACTGTCTTATTGTGGCAGTTCGCTCCCTGTATAATCAGTGTCAGAGCTTGGTCCGCATTGCCGGCAGTAAGTCGGACACGTTTCCAGTGAGGGTTGGACTCCGCCAAGGCTGCCCTTTGTCACCGATTCTGTACATAACCTTTATGGACAGAATTTCTAGGCGCAGTCAAGGCGTTGAGGGGATCTGGTTTGGTGGCTGCAGGATTAGGTCACTGCTATTTGCAGATGATGTGGTCCTGATGGCTTCCTCCGGCCAAGATCTTCAGCTCTCACTGGATCGGTTCGCAGCCGAGTGTGAAGCGACTGGGATGGGAATCAGCACCTCCAAGTCCGAGTCCATGGTTCTCTCCCGGAAAAGGGTGGAGTGCCATCTCCGGGTTGGGGAGGAGATCTTGCCCCAAGTGGAGGAGTTCAAGTACCTCGGAGTCTTGTTCACGAGTGGGGGAAGAGTGGATCGTGAGATCGACAGGCGGATCGGTGCGGCGTCTTCAGTAATGCGGACGCTGTATCGATCCGTTGTGGTGAAGAAGGAGCTGAGCCGGAAGGCAAAGCTCTCGATTTACCGGTCGATCTACGTTCCCATCCTCACCTATGGTCATGAGCTTTGGGTCATGACCGAAAGGACAAGATCACGGGTACAAGCGGCCGAAATGAGTTTCCTCCGCCGAGTGGCGGGGCTCTCCCTTAGAGATAGGGTGAGAAGCTCTGTCATTCGGGGGGAGCTCAAAGTAAAGCCGCTGCTCCTCCACATCGAGAGGAGCCAGATGAGGTGGTTCGGGCATCTGGTCAGGATGCCACCCGAACGCCTCCCTAGGAAGGTGTTTCGGGCACGTCCGACCGGTAGGAGGCCCCGGGGAAGACCCAGGACACGCTGGGAAGACTATCTCTCCCGGCTGGCCTGGGAACGCCTTGGGACCCCCCGGGGGGAGCTGGACGAAGTGGCTGGGGAGAGGGAAGTCTGGGCTTCCCTGCTTAAGCTGCTGCCCCCGCGAGCCGACCTCGGATAAGCGGAAGAAGATGGATGGATGGATGGACCTTTTTTGCTTCTATTGGGGAAAACCTATCTAGTAAAATAAGTCAACCCCCAGGGTATTCCTTTAAAGAATTTTTATCAGGCAGCTACCCTAGCTCTTTTTTCATGCAGCCAACCGACATCAATGAGCTTTATACGATCATTATCGACCTAAAGTCATCACATACAGCTGGAGTGGATGGGATATGTAGCAACATCTTGAAAGCCATAGCAAATGTGATCACAAATCCTCTTTGTCACTGTATAAACCTGTCACTTAGTGCTGGCATTGTACCCAAAATGTCCAAAGTGGCAAAACTAAACCCAATTTTTAAATCAGGTGATAAAAATGATATGAACAATTACAGGCCAATTTCAATTTTACCAACATTTTCAAAAATATTTGAGAAAGTGGTCTATAACCGACTGAATGGCTTTCTAGAAAAACTAGATATCCTTGTCCCCTCCCAATAGGGTTTTCGTTAAAAAAAAAGCACCACCTGTATGGCTATACTCGACCTCTTGGAAAGAGTCAATGACTGTATTGAAGAAGGAGAATGCGGTATTGGCATTTTTTGGGATCTGTCCAAGGCCTTTGACACAATAGACTATGAGATTTTATTGTATAAGCTATACCACTATGGTGTCAGAGGGGTACCTCTCTAGAACTGTGCTGAGTTCCTTTGACTTTCCCATTGTCACGTTTGTAACCAAGTCTAATGACAGCATCACATGAGCCCTATTTAAATGGCCTCAGAGAAGTTAACAGGTGTCGTGAATCATAATCACTCACAAAGTTAAGAGGCCATGCCATGAAGTTAATTTGATTTTACTTTATCTTTTCTACATCACCAAAATTGATAATGTATGTTGCTGTATGTATACTTTTGACCCAGCAGATTTGGTCACATTTTCAGTAGACCCATAATAAATTCATAAAAGAACCAAACTTCATGAATGTTTTTTGTGACCAACAAGTATGTGCTCCAATCATTCTATCACAAAAAAATAAGAGTTGTAGAAATTATTGGAAACTCAAGACAGCCATGACATTATGTTCTTCACAAGTGTATGTAAACATTTGACCACGACTGTACATCAACAATATGATTTGCCTTAAGTAGCTGGAGAGGACAAAAAAAAAAAAAAAACAGTCGTCCCTTGTGTATTCTGTTTAATTGGTTATTAAAGGAAAATTGCACTTTTTTTTTTACAAATTGTCCAACATCCAAATTTCCTATGTAGAACACGGACAAACGTGTTTCTCTTTGATGTGCTTTTGAGATAGTAAAAAAATAGTAGTACAGTAGATATAGATTGATGCAAGGTGGCTAACACTTTATCTGCTGCGCTTTTTAGGCAATCTAAGAAAAAACTGCCAACAATACTCCATTTACATGCCTTGACCTGCATAATGGCCATGCTATAGCCACATTGTTATTGTAGGAGGAATAGGAGGAACTACTTAAAAATACCAAAATATTGTAAAAATAACCGTTTTTATGAATTTGCCTGTTACTACATTCCATACATACTTACAGCATGTATATACATTTTTTGGTAGTTTTAAAGAGCTTTAAAGGCGAAATGGATCGTATCCCCAGTACCTGCATCGTTAGCCGCCTCTTACTAGCAGTTTTTTTTTTTTTTAACTATTTAGGATGCATAGAAAAAAGACGTGTGTTTTTATCTCACATAAGGATTGTGGATGATGGGCAAAATTTCCCAAAAATGCAGTTCCTTTACTCAAGGGGAACATTTTAAAGAGCATAATAAAGCTTTTTAATGACCATTTAAATAATGGTTAACAACACCCATGTAGTCATCTTTTCACCTGTTATACCCAATATCGTAGCCTTGAGTGCGTTCGACTTGTCGGTACCGGGGGGATCCTTCAAGCGTCATTGCTTTAGCAGTGGTCGAGCTTTCCATCACGGCCGCTACGTGGAAATACTTCCTCACATCCTGGCTACCGTAACTTCCGGGCTATAGAGCGCACCTTTTTTAAGCCACACCCACCAATTTTTTGGACAAATTCTGTTTTGTACATATTTTGACGTCGATTAGCCGCAGGTGTACCATGAAATATTTGCTAGAGTGTAAATCTTTGGACACCTTACAATTTAATCCAATTCCTGGGATGATGATTCAATTTAGTATCAATGCTCGATTCAGCACGGTTCTCAATTCAATGGCATATGGAGAGAAATGTGTGTGTTTTCATCCAAGCAAACAAAACAAATGGTTGGCAACCAACAATATAAAAAGATTTGCAACCAAAATAAAAAAGGAACACACATTTTCAAGCAAAACTATTTTTAACAGTAAAATAGTTTTTTGGTTGCAAATAGTTTTTTTGTTTTTTTGGGGTTGAACATATTTTTGTTTCAAATCGTTTTTGGTGGGGAAAAAAGGTGTTGTTTTTTTTTTTCTTTGCTGATCATTTTTTGGTTGCAAGAATTTTTGTGTTCCAAATCTGTTTTTGGTTGAATAACTTGTATTTATTTATTTTTGGTTACAAGTCGTTTTTTTGCTTGCAGATCTTCTTTTGGTTATGCGTTATTTTTGTTGTTTTAAATTCATTCAAATTTTTTTTATTGGTAACATATTTATTTTGTAACAATTTTTTTTCATTGCAAATCATATTGTTTTACTTTTTTTTTTGTGCAAACGTTTATTTGTTTTAAAATAAATGTTCTATTTGTTCTGAATCAGTTTTTGGTAGCAAATCTTTAATTTGGTACAATAATGATACAATAATTATAATGAAACTTTTTCAAAACAGCTTAAAAGTTAGACAAGCTTCTTCTGGTTGCACGAAGAAGGCCTAAAAGCATATTTTTTTAAATGTATTATCATAAAGAAAAATAATAACAACATATTTGGGTTCCATTGTGTGCATTTTGTCGACATGCTCATGAAAACATTTTATTTAACCAATCCGTAAGCGGTTTGGCCGGCGGGCAGAACAATGCATGATGGGTGAAAGTGAAAGTGAAAAAAGAAGGGAAATGGCATTACTGGTGTTCCTAATATAATGGCCTTTACGGCAGGGAAAACGTGCGAGGGAATGAAAGTCAAGCGTGTGTGTGTGTGAGTGTGTGTGTGAACATGCTGCAACGCTTCAGGGATGGACTCGCTTTGTCACACCGGAAAAAATGCATAATTTAGCAGCAACATTGTTCAAAGCGTTGGAATAAAGTAGCGGCTTATAGACTGGAAATTACGGTAATTCCTCTCAGATGGAACCAGACTTTTATGTGCTGAAACCATGATCGTAAGTTGTCCTGCCAAAACTTTGTCAACTTGACAGTCACAGCAAAGATAGTCGTGAACGTCGTCAGCGTTGCGTGTAATGCCAAGTTTTTGCCATTCCACATCGCTCACGTCAAAGACTCACCAATATAGAGATGTGTTGTGGGGGGGCAGGGGTCAAAAATAAGAAGCACAAGCAGTTTTAAAGTAAATAATGGATTCTGACTCGCAAATAAAGGTAAATAAAAGTGCACTTACAACAGAGCCAATAGGAGGTCCTCTATTCCACCCATAAAACCCGATAACCATCCAAAAACCGGCAACAATACTCCATTTACATTTCGTGACTTGAATATTAACAAGTATTAGTGATATTGTTATTATAAGCACTAACGCAGACAAACTATTTATAGCGGCTCTGTGATCACACGTATGTTTGCCAATGTTTACATCATCGAGAGGTAAACTGCTTCCTTGCTTGTGGAAGTTTATTCTCGATCATAAATCATGCCTCTCACCTGGATAGTAGAAGGATGAGGATGTATTCCGACAAGTTTGTACACCTTGACAGCCAATTTAGACTGGGAAACGGCGAGAGCGACACAAAAGGATGCTTGGTTTCACCCCCCTTTTCTTCACGAGGATCATGAATCTCATGCCCTGAGATCGGTAGGTCGTGAGTTCAAACCCCGGCCGAGTCATACCAAAGACTATAAAAATGGGACCCATTGGGGCGGTATAGCTCGGTTGGTAGAGCGGCCGTGCCAGCAACTTGAGGGTTGCAGGTTCAATCCCCGCTTCCGCCATCCTAGTCACTGCCGTTGTGTCCTTGGGCAAGACACTTTACCCACCTGCTCCCAGTGCCACCCACACTGGTTTAAATGTAACTTAGATATTGGGTTTCACTATGTGAAGCGCTTTGAGTCACTAGAGAAAAGCGCTATATAAATATAATTCACTTCACTTCACTTCACTTCACATTACCTCCCTGCTTGGCACTCAGCATCAAGGGTTGGAATTGGGGGTTAAATCACCAAATTGATTCCCAAGCGTGGCCACCGCTGCTGCTCACTGCTCCCCTCACCTCCCAGTCGGTGGAACAAGGGGATGGATCAAATGCAGAGGGTAATTTCACCACACCTAGTGTGTGTGTAATTATCAGTGGTACTTTAACTTTAACTTTAAATGGGAATATATGAACATTCCAGCAGTCGGTATCCTCATGACAGCAGGCCTTGTACAGTATGTGATGTTTATTATGTTTGTTGGCTCTCACACAGTCTGCAGTGATTAATAATCAGTGTTGTTTGAAATGAATGCATCGCCGAATGCTTAAAATGAGCAAAATACGTAAATATTAACTGTGATTCTAAATGTGGCTATTACTACATTACATATATACTTACATCATGTATATACAACCTTAATGGCGGTGTTTGGATGTTTTTTAAGGGCTTTATAGGCAGAATAGATCGAAACCCATACGCTCCATTGTAAACCTACTTTTGATCGCATTTATTTAAAATGCATTAAAAAAGAAAAACACATGTGTTCTTGTCTTACATAAGGATTGTGAACGATATGCATGATTCCAAAAGTGCAGTTCCCCCTTTAAGTCAACACTTAATTCAAACATATGGAGAATATGCTTTAAAAATATCTGCAAAAACCATAAAACCACTAAGGTTATAAGTCACTAAGTTTATATGAACCTTTAATATTTTATTTATAGTTATAAACTCTGGTCATTTGGAAAAAGACCAACGTAATTTAAACTTCTCAAAGTACTGTTTTAAAATGTAACCAGTACTTGATTACACCAGTTTAGGACAAGCCTGGACACATCGAGAGGGAATAACCTAAGGTCAAAAGAATCCTCAGAGGTCTTTTCATCAGAGAAGCGACCATTCTATTGTCCGTTTTTCTTTTCCTTATTTGCAGCCTGAGAAGTCCATACAATTCCTCACGTCCTCGTCAGCAATCCATCAAGAAAAGTTCTGATCGTTCATTCCGTCATTGAGCCATGTTGCGAGCATAATGATGGCAGACACGATCATTAGAACAAAGCGAGTTTAAGAATGGCTTGCATATTGGTCAAATGCTTAGCATGTTGGCCGCAGTCAGGAGATCGAGGGTTCGAATCTTCGTTTAGGCACCTATGTGTGGAATTTGCATGTCTGTGTGGAGTGTTCTTGTTCTCGGCCGTCTCGTCAGCTGGGATAGGCTCCAGTGTACCTGTGACCGTAATTAGGACAAGCAGTATAGAAAAAATAATGGATTTTAAAGATGATGAGTAGACGAATCGAAAAAGTTTGATTGCAAATCTATGGATTATTTATCTTTTAAGATAACAAGGGAGGATTGTGTAGTACTCTTCTGTTCTCACGTATTCATCCTTACATCTCATTCCGATGAGATCAATCCGGAGTTCCTTAAGGCTTTGGATGCTGTGGGGCTGTCTTGGTTGACAAGACTGCAGCATTGCGTGGACACGGGGGGCGGTGCCTCTGGATTGGCAGACTGGTGTGGTGGTTCCTCTATTTGAAAAAGGGGAACAGGAGGGTGTGTTCCAACTATCGTGAGATCACACTCCTCAGCCTTCCCAGGAAGGTCTATTCAGGTGAACTGGAAAGGAAGCTACGCTGTATCGTCAAACCTCGGATTCAGGAGAAGCAGCGTGGTTTTCGTCCTGGTCGTGGAACTGTGGACCAGCTCTATACTCTTGGTAGGGTCCTCGAGGATGCATGGGAGTTTGCCCAACCAGCATACATGTGCTTTGTAGACTTTAAGAAGGCATCTGACTCTGTCCCTCAGGAATTACTGTGGGGAGTGTTTAGAGAGTATGGGGTACCTGACCGCCTGATTGTGGCGGTCTGCTCCTTCTATGATCAGTGCCAGAGTTTGGTCCGCATTGCCGGCAGTAAGTCGGACCCATTTCCAGTGAGGGTTGGACTCCGCCAGGGCTGCTCTTTGTCACCGATTCTGTTTACAACTTTTATGAACAGAATTTCTCGGCTTTGTTGGCTGTAGGATTAGATATCTGCTTTTCGCAGATGATGCGGTCTTGCTGGCTTTATCTGGCCAGGATCTTCAGCTCTCTATAGATCGGTTCGCAACTGAGTGTGAAGGGACTAGAATGAAAATCAGCATTTCCAAGTCCTAGTCTATGGTTCTTGCCTGGAAAAGGATGAAGTGCCATCTCCGGGTTGGGGATGAGATCCTGCCCCAGGTGGAGGAGTTCAAGTACCTTGGGGTCTTTTTCAGGAGTGAGGGAAGAGTAGACTGTGAGATAGACAGGCGGATCGGTGCAGCATCTGCAGTGATGCGGACCCTGTATCGGTTTATCGTAGTGAAGAAGGGGCTGAGCCGGAAGGCAAAGCTTTTAATTTACCGGTCACCTATGGTCATCAGCTTTGGGTCATGACCGGAAGGACAAGATCATGGGCACAAGCGGCCAAAATGAGTTTCCTCCATCAAGTGGCGGGGCTCTCCCGTAGAGATAGGGTGAGAAGCTCTGTCATTCGGGAGGAGCTCAAAGTAAAGCTGCTGCTCACCGAGAGGAGCCATATGTGGTGGTTTGGGCATCTGGTCAGAATGCCAACCAGACGCCTCCATGGGGAGGTGTTTAGGGTGCCTACAACCAGTAGGAGGCCACGGCGAAGACCCAGGACATGTTGGAGAGACTATGTCTCCCAGCTGGCCTGGGAACACCTCAGGATCCCCCCAGGAAGAGCTTGTCGAAGTGGCTGGGGAGTGGAAAGTCTGGGCTTCTCCGTTTAGGAAGAAGATGGATGAATGGATCTCATTCACTGCCACTACTTATTAGTAATCAGGATAAATATATTCATGAAGTGTTTCATCTTGGAATACTCAGATTGTTTATTATTCAGCCTCAACATGTATCAATCAATCAATCAAAGTTTATTTATATAGCCCTAAATCACAAGTGTCTCAAACTGCTGCACAAGCCACAACGACATCCTCGGCTCAGATCCCACATCAGAGCAAGAAAAAACTCAACCCAATGGGATAAATGAGAAACCTTGGAGGGGACCGCAGATGAGGGTTCTAAAAGGGGGGTCTATTTAAAGGCTAGTGTATACAAATGAGGTTTAAGATGGGACTTAAATGCTTCTACTGAGGTAACATCTCTAACTGTTACCGGGAGGGCATTCTAGAGTACTGGAGCCCGAATAGAAAACAATCTATAGCCCGCAGACTTTTTTTGGGCTCTGGGAATCACTAATAAGCCGGAGTTCTTTGAACGCATAATTCTTGCCGGGACATATGGTACAAGATAGGATGGAGATACACCGTTTAGTATTTTATACGTAAGTAGTAAAACCTTAAAATCGTACTTAAAAAAAAGATATATATGTCAGTGCACTCTTGGTCATGACTATATTTTACAATAAACATATTATCTTTCCATTGATCTTACCTTGATCACCAAAACATGCAGATCCAAAATAATAAATAAAACAGTGGCATATTTGTCCTGCATCAAGGTTGCTTAAAGAAAAAAAGGGGAACCTTTTATTCATCTGGTATAATGTGTTGTGTAATCAAATGTTCTGCAAAAAAATAGATATTTGTTCCCAACAGTGTCCAAAAAGCATTAGAGTGGATGTGAGCATTACAGAAATGGAGCATCATGGGACTGTACTTCAACACTACAGGCTTACATAAGACTCTCTTGACAGGGCTGAGCATGAAAAAGACTTGCTGATAAACTTCTCCGATAGTTAATCCTTCCTCGCTTGTTCCGCCTCGGGGCTGGCATGTGTCTTCTGTCTCAGTCAGCGTACTGAGAACTCCTTCAAAGCTGCTAAGGGGAAGTCATCCATGATTTAGGATTCATTGCCAATGTCAAAGAATTGAGGTCATTCTATTTTGTAGAGTCCAAAATATTGTCTCTATTTAACTTGCCAGGTGGGAAACGCAGCCACAAATAAAGCACATCATGTACAGTAAGAATACACATATTTTCCTCCCAGTTCTTGTAGATTACTGAAGCATCACTTACTGGGGTGTGCGTGTGCGTGCCATAAAAGACACGCTGCTGAACGAAAGTAGATCTTCTCCATCCATCAATCCATTTTCTTCCGCTTATCCGAGGTCGGGTCGCAGGTGCAGCAGCCTAAGCAGAGAAGCCCAGACTTCCCTCTTCCCAGCCACTTCGTCCAGCTCCTCCCGGGGGATCCCGAGGCGTTCCCAGGCCAGCCGGGAGACAGAGTCTTCCCAACGTGTCCTGGGTCTTCCCCGTGGCCTCCTACCGGTCGGACGTGCCCTAAACACCTCCCTGGGGAGGCGTTCGGGTGGCATCCTGACCAGATGCCCGAACCACCTCATCTGGCTCCTCTCGATGTGGAGGAGCAGCGGCTTTACTTTGAGCTCCTCCCAGATGACAGAGGTTCTCGCCCTAAGGGAGAAAACTAATTTCGGGCACTTGTACCCGTGATCTTGTCCTTTCGGTCATAACCCAAAGCTCATGACCACAGGTGAGGATGGGAACGTAGATTGACCGGTAAACTGTGAGCTTTGCCTTCCGGCTCAGCTCCTTTTTCACCATAACGGATCGATACAGAGTCCGCATTACTGAAGACGCTGCACTGATCCGCCTGATCCACTCTTCCCTCACTCGAGAACAAGACTCCGAGGTACTTGAACTCCTCAACATGGGGAAAGATCGCCTCCCCAACCCAGAGATGGCACTCCACCCTTTTCCGGGCGAGAAACATGGACTCGGACTTGGATGTACTGATTCTCATCCCAGTCGCTTCACACTCGGCTGTGAACCGGTCCAGTGAGAGCTGAAGATCCTGGTCAGATGAAGCCATCAGGACCACATCATCTGCAAAAAGTAGATGATCTTCTGTCCGCTGTGAAATACGTCTGCTTTAGCAATTATTTTCTAGAAAAATCCGGTCTCATCACAATTACAGCTTACTGTGGTACGAAGTCTGCTTCCGTAATTCGTCTGTACTTGTCAGTGCCATTAACGTACTCCTTGCAAATAGTCTTTTATTTTGTTTTAACTCCACAAAGATTCCCTCCCTCTTTCCACGCTGGTCTGCTGTCTTTTTGAAATGAATTATTAAATGAAGCGAGACATGGTTCGCTTATTTGTTCGTAAGTCGAAAAGTTATAAGCAAAAATCTGAGGCATCAATTTGGAGAGGTCAGGTGGACAGTGTTGTAATTGATACCCCTTCAGTAGAGATGGGTCGGTCCCGAACAAGAGCCGGAATAAAGTTAAAAAGTTAAAGTACCAATTATTCTCTGCATTTGACCCATCACCCTTGATCACCCCCTGGGAGGTGAGGGGAGCAGTGAGCAGCAGCGGTGGCCGCGCCCGGGAATCATTTTTGGTGATTTAACCCCCAATTTTACTCGCCCACTCACTTACTGACGTCACTCAGCCAACACGTTGCCATTCTCGCAAAAACACATACGCTACTCTCATAAGTTAACCAGCTCCCCTGCCGTGCACATGTAGATACATAACATGTATGTAGATCCATAACATGTAAATACATCCTAGTCACGTCCGTTGTGTCCTTGGGCAAGACACTTCACCCCTTGCTCCTGATGGCTGCTGGTTAGCGCCTTGCATGGCAGCTCCCGCCATCAGTGTGTGAATGTGGGTGTGAATGGGTGAATGTGGTAATACTGTCAAAGCGCTTTGAGTACTTTGAAGGTAGAAAAGCGCTATACAAGTATAACCCATTTATCATTTATACGTAGAGACACACACACAACGGCTTGGCTTGATGCCAAATATTTGTGGAGTTAAGACGGTACGGCGTGGCGCGGCTGGGAGAGTGGCCGTGCCAGGAACCTGAGGGTTCCTAGTTCAATCCCCACCTTCTACCAACCTCGTCACGTCCGTTGTGTCCTTGAGCAAGACACGTCACCCTTGCTCCTGATGGGTCGTGGTTAGGGCCTTGCATGGCAGCTCCCGCCATCAGTATATATATATATATATATATATATATATATATGTATGTGTGGGGAAAAAAATCACAAGACTATTTCATCTCTACAGGCCTGTTTCATGAGGGGGGTACCCTCAATCGTCAATATATATATATATATATATATATATATATATATATATATGCTAAGTTTATCGATAAAGACATAAATACTATATGTAAGTTATATTTCATGTGTTTTTACATTATTCATTTTACACATAATTTAGTAATAAATTAATTTAAATAACAAAAAATCTGAGGAGCCACTTGGGAGCCGATCCAAAAGAGCCGGCTCTCCACAAAGAGACAGAATTCCCATCATTATCCTTCAGTCATTAAAGAGTCATTGAAGTCTTCAATATGTTTATTTGTCCTGCAAACAGAGGCTGTGCATATTCCCACTTTCCAAACTAGGACAGCTTTAAATGCTCCTGCTTATGTGTCTTTATAATCATGCTTGATGTTTCTGTCAAGAACAATCTGAATATAAATAGGCTTTTTGTACAAAGGACGAAAAAACATTGGCAACTTTTATTTTTGAATGACTTACTGTACATCATGTCAATAACAATATATTTCAGCAATAATAGAGTAACAGAACATTCTGTAAACCAGACCCTACTTAAATATACTTTGAATGTAAAATGCACAATGAATGTCAAATGGAAGAGAGCCCTATTGCCAAACTTGTACAAATACAATGTAACTGTTTATACCTGTAAGGATGTTCTCCATTTAAATATTTACTTCTGAACAATAAATAAATCCTTAAAAAAAACAGGACTACTTGATTGAGATCTGTAACTGTTACTAATGTCACAATTGGTCTGTGTGTATATGGATCTAATGAGAGACGTAGATAAGTGTAACACAATGATAAGGATCTGTACCCATTCCAGTGCTTTTTTGGCACCGACCAAATCCCGCCGGTCCAACAGGTACAAAGTCACATACAATCCAACGGTGCTATGTTACAGAACCTGAGTTGTCTACTCTTCGCACTTTGGCACTTGGCAATCACTCCAGCAGCACTGAGATCGGACTGAGAAAAACTACCTTTAGGTAATGTTGCAATTTTCAATGCCAAATAAGAAATTGACTCAAAAAACACTCCAACATTTAGTTAAGTATGGCTCCACTTTTCAGAAAATGCGTTAGCTTGATGCTAATATACATTGGCTTTACTATTGTCATGCTACTGATTAGCATTAGCAATTTTACATGGCGATTTCAACACCTCCAAATGGGTTAATGAAAACTACAACTATCAATCAATCAATCAATGTTTATTTATATAGCCCTAAATCACAAGTGTCTCAAAGGGCTGCACAAGCCACAACGACATCCTCGGTACAAAGCCCACATAAGGGCAAAGAAAAACTCACCCCAGTGGGACGTCGATGTGAATGACTATGAGAAACCTTGGAGAGGACCGCATATGTGGGTAACCCCCCCCTCTAGGGGAAACCGAATTCAATGGATGTCGAGTGGATCTGACATAATATTGTGAGAGTCCAGTCCATAGTGGATCCAACATAATAGTAAGAGTCCAGTCCATAGTGGGGCTAGCAGGACACCATCCCGAGCGGGCACCGATGCGTGTTACAAAAAAAAACAGCAGGTTCGCAAAAAGTACAATACTTACAGTATTAACACTTTTTAGGGCACAACAAAAGACTCAACAGCAAAGACTGAACTGACTAGCCAACATACCATAAACGATACACTACTGCCATCTAACGTGTTGGACTTGCAACTTTAAATGAGACTCAGAAAGAGTTATCATAATCATCTCATTTTTAAATGTTGCAATGAAAAATTTGATTTAATTATCAAAAATATATATATTTTAATAACACACAAATGTACTGAAAATGGGTATCGTCGAGTTCCCAGGTATCAGGAATTGGTACCATATCGGTTCAAATGTGAACGTACCCATCCCTACTTGGGGACAACACCACAACAAAGAGTTTTGATATTGTAGCCATGACCACGTTCATATCTAGTAGACATTTTCTCAAAATTCCCATTCACATTGTGGTCTTCTTTAAAGGGAATGTGAATAATAAACCACCTTGTTTTTTGTACAGCTGTACTAAAACATATTCTCCTAGAAAAAAAACCTTTATGAAGCAGCTAGCAAATGTTAACATAACTACATATTTACATTGTATCATAATTGTCACATAATCTCACGCTTTCTTTGCAACAAATTAATTTAAATGCTGATAAACACTAAGATGTCCAAATACACACGCAAGGGCTGCTGAGAGTCACCTGAATTAGTTCCCCATGATTGTAGTGGTTATATTATGGACAATATCAGATTTGTTTAGGGACACTGGTTGATGTAATCATTTAGAGCAATACATTTTCTTATTATGAGTTGTAAAATTGTAACTGTGAGATGAGCTGTTAACATGTTCTCACTTGTTGTTTGCTTTGGTTAAAACGAGGGCGGTCAAAGTTGCGATCAATCACAAAACATTATCGCAATAATCATGTGTAAACACAGATGAATCGTGCAGTTTATTTTGACTGCATATACATTACCTTAACCGCGGGCAGTTACCGTATTTTTCGGAGTATAAGTCGCACCGGAGAATAAGTCGCACCTGCCGAAAATGCATAATAAAGAAGGAAAAAAACATATATAAATTGCACTGGACCCCGGTCAAACTATGAAAAAAACTGTGACTTATAGTCCGAAAAATACGGTACTTGAAAATGTTGCTTTACAGTCAGTTGTCAGGTCAATGCATGTCAGTCTGGTGTGCTCTATGGAGAATTTAAAAATACACCCCCACAGTACTTCAGATATAACTATTAGCAAATGACGTGTATTCAAGTAAAACATTTACAAAAATGTTCCTGTACGACATTCTGACAATAAAATTGCATTTTTTGTCAAAATATTGGGGGCTTTTTTTAGAAGTTAAATGTATGCAGTAATTCACTCTGAACAAAATGCAGAAGTGTAATCTGATTGAACAAAATAATCAGCTGACAGCAATGTTTTTAAAACACGTACTGGTGCACATCGTGACATTCAAATTTAAAAAATGCTTGATTTAATCACAGAAATATGATCCAGTCAGTCTGTAGCGTTTTGCATAGGCATTTTGATTGGCAACTTTTGGTCTGCTGATTAAAAATGCCAGGGTGAATGCCAAGCAAACACGTGCATTGTCCATCTTTCTTTTACTTAAGAGGGCTGAGCAACAAGTGTGAACACAACCTGAGATACACCATCCAGGGAGTCTAAGGCTATGTTGTTCACATTGTAGGTCATTCCGATTTGTTTTCCCCCATTTCAGATTTGTTTTTTTCATGTCAATGTGGACAATACAGTTACGATTTTTTTCAACTCCGACCCTCTTGCGTATGTGGTGATAAATCCGAAATGCACCCGGTGTGACTGCAGTCTGAACGCTTGCGTCGCGTCCACCCGACTCATGCGTCATCAAAAAAGCAACAAACGAGCAGATAACAGTTGCAAAGAAGATGTTTTAAAATTCACGTCAATGTCCCACAACTTCTGGCTCCGACTCCTCACCCACATGATCATCTGAACAGATATCGAAGCAAATGCCCTACAAAGTGAGAAAGCCAACATTCTTTCCCTCTTTCTTCTTAATCTACTATGTAAAATAATTTGGTTAAGAAAATGTTCAATTCCGGATTTTGTTACCCATTTGTGACCTTTATCTGAGTTTTTCATGTCAATGGACACAGTGCAATTCAGACTTTTTCAAATCCGAACCAGGCTTTTTTCGTATGTGGATATAAATCAGATATATATCAAACGCGACTGCAGTCTGCAGTCACCCAACCAATTTATGATCAAATAGCAATATTCGTCATAATTATTTGCCAAAATAGTCGGTTGCAAAATAAGTAGCTGACAAATAAGTAGAAAACATGCGAAAATAACATGTTTTGGGAACTCACGTCAATGTTCGCCCACACGCTCTTCGGAGCAGACCTTGAAATGCCCCACAAACTGTGGCCAAAATGTTAGCCCTTTTTCTTCTTAATCTTCTATGCCCAATAATTCAGTTAAGAAAATGTTGACTTTGATTGCACAACATAACATTGCCACAAATACGCCAGGACTGAGACCTACTAGAATTGAAGCTATGTTTACAAACACTGCAGCAAATGTGACGCCATGACGTCATGTTCACATTAGACATCACATTTTTCAACAACTGAATAAAGAGATCGGAATTAACAAAAAAAAATAAAAATTGGACATCTTACCCTGCAGTGTGAACATAGTCATTATCCCATTCAAACCCATTCCACTCACGTTAAAAATCTATTTTTTTTGTAATGTGAACGACTATATAAAAGGATCGATTTGACCAAACAACTGAATTGGGCATTGCAGTTGAATACACTGATGAAGAGGTATGTTCTAATTATCTGATCAAAACCTCTAAATAAATCCAATCCCAACTACTACAGGATTGATTTGATATCACAAATATGATATTTGGGCACTTGAAGAAGCTCCCAAACATCTGGAAAGGGTGTTGCCCAGCAGGAAGCAAGAAGGCAACTAAATGTCCTTGTGAAAATGGTGTTCAGTACAATAGATCTTGGGTCTGGTACAACTGAAAGTGACTCTTAGGTGTGTCATCTTGTTCCTCAACTGTCTAGCTTAACCTGTCAGACAGTCTGAGCATGTGAACAGCCACACATAAGCAGGTTAATCTCTGTACTGAACTCCTCCTAAGTGGTCAAACGGAGGTAGAAGGGTGGAGTGCACATGACACTGTATTCAGTTTCATCGTCTTTAGGGATCTGGGCCTAGAGCTAATTGTGGTGTGAAAGTAGAATTCACACTCATTGCAGAACTCTTGTTCTGAGGCGCTGGCATCTGGCTTGTCTTGTACTTCAAGCGTTTTTCGTTGTCCAACCAGCCAATGATGACAAAAAAAAAAAGAAACTTCCGTCATGTCTGTTTTCCCGTGCAGTAAATAGCTTTTTTGGTACGTTGGGAATTTAGGCAAGTTTAGGCTTTTCCTGCCGCATGTACGTGATGCAACTGTCCGGCTCTACCGGAGAATCTTCTCGCGTTGAGCTGCTTATGAAGGCGGTTGTTCCGAAGAGGCTTTATGGAAAGAGGATAAATAGTCAAAGACCTGTGAAGAGCTGTGGGAGACTTTCTTTTCTTCTTGGGCCACTGGAGTTGAGACAAGACGAGAGGGCTTGGCTGTTGCTTTAGGCTGCAGCAAAAGGCAAAGGAGACAGCGCACTTTACATTTCTATAGTCATGCCAGAAATGCAGTGCTAACAGACCAAACAGCATTCTTGCAAATGGAGAAGGGAAACTCCTTTCACTAGCATCTTGAACGGACTATTTCTATTATTATAGAGTCTCAAGTCAACACTGAGTTAAACTGACATGAAATGTCACTAAATGTGAAACTATCAATCTTTAACACTTTCATTATTATTGTATCAGGGTGTGCTTGAATGCTTCATTAAGCATTACTTTTACACACTCGTCTCCTTGTTTCAAACTGAATAATCAAAAAGTGTCATGTCGAGCATTAGTGATGCGCTTCTGATGCATACCGTATTTTTCAAACTATAAGTCGCAGTTTTTTTCAGTTTGGCCGGGGGTGCAACTTATACTCAGCAGCAACTTATGTGTGAAATTAACACATTACCGTAAAATATCAAAAAATATTATTTAGCTCATTCACGTAAGAGACTAGACGTATAAGATTTCATGGGATTTAGCGATTAGGAGTGACAGATTGTTTGGTAAACGTATAGCATGTTCTATATGTTATAGTTATTTGAATGACTCTTACCATAATATGTTACGTTAAAATACCAGGCACGTTCTCAGTTGGTTATTTATGCGTCATATAACATACACTTATTCAGCCTGTTCACTATTCTTTATTTATTTTAAATTGCCTTTCAAATGTCTATTCTTGGTGTTGGGTTTTATCAAATAAATTTCCCCAAAAAATGCGACTTATACTCCAGTGTGACTTATACATGTTTTTTCCCTTCTTTATTATGCATTTTCGGCCGGAGCGACTTATACTCCGAAAAATACGGTACATTGCAGGCAAACCCTATTTTACATGCATTATATACAGTGGTACCCCAACTTACTGCTCATAGTATACGAGCTGTCTCTTGGCCTTTTGTTACGCTCTAACATGACTGAAAATGTATATTAAGAACACAACTAGTTAGCTTATGTCACCATTAGTGATTTAGTAGAACAGATTTAACAAGTACATATCACAATTTGAAGTTAAACATTGTAAGTACTTCCACACGGTAGAGCTGTGTGATTATATACAGTATATCACAGTACGACATATTGTAAGAAATCCCTCTCTGATTCACATCGTAATTTTAACTTCTGGGCTGCGACTAATTAAACACTCAGCACTGCTATATCGTGGGAGCTTTTTTTTTTACACCACTTGAAAGAACTTTACGGCAAGAGCCGGCAAGAGTATGGATGTTAACATTGCACAGACCTAGAGCAGAATGGAAGCTAAACCAACAAAAATTGTACCAAAAAGAGGAAAGAGGAACTCCTTTGTTTTTGATTAAAAAAAAAGTGAAACAGATCAAACAACGCTAGGCCAATCTGCTAAACGTGCTGCCAATGATTCATTGCTAGTGACATTAGCACTGCCTGTACATGGGCAAAATATATTTAATCTGATTATAATTCGGATTAGCCTACTACTGTATACATGGACCCTGAAAAAACTGATCTGGTTATGACATGCATTTTTTTTATAGTATCAGACCTTAAATCGGAATACTTAATTTTGACATGCGCAGCACATACTGGAAACTAAAGTAGACGACGAAAAAGCAGTGACTTCCACTGTAAACAAACATAGCTCTGTGAATTTCTGCTTGTTCGACAATGTCACGTTATTTATTTATCAATTTTTCCTTCTGTTTGCTACCTTTGTTTTGCCTCTCTTTTTGAAATGGAGCAGTTCGGTGCGCTCCAGGCCATACTTTTGTTTTTGCTCGTCTTAACAAACTCAACAGTATTTAACGCTACTCCTGCACAGCAGCAAGACAATCGCTTCATTCCGAGACGATAAAGTTTAGTCCCTCCTCCATCACCAAAGTGTAGCTGACCCAGGAGGAAGAAGTGTTTGTGCTCCAATCTGAATGACTATCGACATTAACCACCCGTCTCGATCGGAAGGAAATTTTGATTTGAACGTGTGTGATCGGGTCAGAATTTTTTCCAAATGGCGTGTTTACATGAAGCGATTTTATTCCAGTTAGGCTATTAATCCGATTAATTGTGTCCATGTACAAATAGCTAGTGTTAAAATGCGACAAAATACTAACGTGATGAAAAGAAAAACACACCGAACAAGCCAAACAGAGTGACAAGCAGTCTCGCAGACACCAATAAATTACATATTTCATCTCTACATTCATATGTAGATATGAACTACTATACACCTTCGAAAAGAAGGACTGGTATTTAAAGTACTTTGTTGTTTTTCAATTGTCTTGTCCTTTTTATATATTAAATATGTGTTTTATATACAAAAGGAGAAAAGATGAGCAACATTGGCATTCCTTTCATACATACATATACATATATTTATATATATAGTTGTGCATATATATGTAAATATATGTGTATGTATATGATTCTAAGAAACAATTATATATTATGATTTATGGGTGAAACTAAAAAATGTTAACATCGTGCAAAGGTTTGTTTATTGCAGCAATTAGATTTACAAGGTGAAACTAACATTTGATATAGGCCCATGATATTTCAAGCCTTCTTTTGATATAATTTAGATTCTACATCTTATGAAAACCTCAAATGGAATTTCTGGGAAAATTTGGGGTTTTCAAAAACTGTAAACCATGATTATTAACATTCTAACAAATTAAGGCTTGACATATCTCACGTCGCATGTAGTTAGTTTACGTCACATATTAGTTTCACATTTGACGTTGAATTTCTGGCATAAATTAACTTTTGCGCTATACTTCAATGTTTGGAGTTTCAACTGTATATTACCTATATTTGGATATATATTCTTGTCCATATCACACAGCACTACCGCACAGATTTAAATCTTAGCTTTGGCTTCATTTGTCATGACTTTATGCGTGCGCATGTTTGTCGCACATGCCCACCCACAGGACAGCTCTTTGCATGTGAATGGAATAAAAATGAGTGAAGTGGCCGCTGTGCAGAGTTTAAACAGGTGACTGAGACCATATATCTCTCCAAACACTGCTCTTGCGCCGTTTGTTGTTTAAACTAGCCACTAGTTGTAAACCCCGTAAGAGCCACCCGGTCTCACTCGCTAGCATTAGCTTATAGCAAGTGATCAACATATCTTTATTTTCCAACCATTGGAATGGAGGATGTGCTGCAGAGAAGAAGCTGATGATATACATTCTGACTTGGCAAGGCAGTTCAAGTGTAGCACTGCCAATCTGCACCATACTGAAGCAAGAGCTAGCTTTTCTGCCATTCAAGGGCGTTAAAATAATATCTAAACAGCAAGCATTTAAGTATGAAAATACGGAGACGCTGCTGATGGTGTGTTTGACGGAGAATCAGCTGGAAAGAGATACCGTAGAAGTCCACTCTCCCAAGAAATGTTCCCTCTAGTGTTTCATGTGTCTGCACAAACGCACAAACTCCCTGAGCATTCAGTGGACCACATGTGAGCAATATGTCACCACACAAGCATCACAACTTTCCCAAAGCGGACATAAGTTCAATGTTTTATTATAGAAATATATATTATTTTCTAAAATAAAAGATTTGGCCCACTAACAATAAATCTTGTTTTTCATGAGCTCTATGTTGAATGTCTGGGTGGGGGTCGTGCTATGTAAGAATTTGAGACATGTACCCCTTTCAGAGATCACATTCAGTTCACATTAATACATTCACATTTTGCACAATGAGATGTTTGCTTTAGCACCAGCATGGGATACAGTGTACAACCCTTTGTCTGTAAAATACATTATTACATTTTTATTAGCATTTATGCAATCTAGTAACTGCATTTCATGATTAATATCCATAAATAAACATTCTTAATATATGAAACTAAAGTAAGCAAACATCTGATTGTGGAGTTTGTGTGTACATGTAGTGCCTGTTTGTTTTGCCAAAATAAGAGTTAGCATGCAGCATTTAACTCTTTTAACTGCTTTTGCTGCTATAAGCTAACCTACAAAACAGCAACACACACACATAACACACTGTTGATGACATTGATTGGCTGCGTGTGAACCGCATTATTGTGTCAACCTAGCAGTTATAGTTAATGTGTGTTGTTGGAGTTGTCCGACTGTTTTTGTGGCCGTAAACGCATCACTGGCTGAGCCGAGTGTGTGCGTATTTTGGCGCAAGTGGAAAAGAGCGGCTTCTGTCAATACGACATTTAGTTTGTTTTGGTGCGATTACGGCAGAAAGTGACCATTTTTGCTAAATAGTAGTTTTGATGCTGATGTTGTTTTAGTGTGGTTACAGCCATCCATCCATCAGTTTTATTTAATAAAATGATTGTTGATGCGACCACCTCTCTCTCCTCCTTAAAACGTCTCGGCAGACGTCATTGTTTTATCTGTTGTGACCACTTGTTGTCACCTGTAACTCACAATGTAGCAGTGAAAATGGTAGGGAATAAATCATGTGTTTATTTTGTTCAGAGTTTAGGTTGGATTTTGGATTTGGATTTTGCGCGCTGCATAGATTTTCCATGCGCGGAGGACACGGGAGCAGTGCGTAATTGTGCAGGCCCGCGCCTTAGAGGGAACATTGCTCCTAAGTATAAATGTCCAGCAATCAGAGCGGCACTTCTCGTGCGAGCTCTCCACACCATGACGGAGCAGTCGGGGCACAATGAGGGTGAACTGCCGCTGTAGTTACGGAGGCAAATATCCAAAGACCAACGTGAAACCAACTTCACCGGGTTGCTCTCCAATGCTGTATTGTTATTACATTAATTCATAAAACTACTGTGGTCGTTTTTTGTTTTCTTTAATTTATTGTCTAAAAGTTAGTTGTTCTTTTTAAAAGGCATATGTTACATTGTGCTGTTTTTTCTTTTTTGGGGGGGGAGCGGGGGATATTAAAAATAATTTCAATGAATAACCTTGATCTGAGATGCAAGTGTTTTGAAGTACAGTATCAATGTATGTGTCTTAATAATTTACAGTGCTGTAGGACGGCCATTGTTATTATTGCTTGTTCGTACCTTCTGACCATCAACCTGTCTGGCTAAGCCATCTCTGTTCTGCACATTGCTGGGTCCTGCCTTCTCAGTTTTGACTTCTGAGTTCTTGTTCTTGTGCACTGGTGTCCCTGTTGCCGACATATTCAACGCCCGCTTTCTTATAGGAGTTTGAGCTTGGGTCTCCTTTGTTTTTTCAGCAGCGGTCTTCGGTGAACCAGTTGTCTTTGACTCCTCACCATTCCTCCTGTCCTTCCCTTTGGAATCTCGTTCAGACCTAAATGTCCTTCCCTTTTCATCCATTTTTTGGATACCACTATCTTTATTTCTCACTTCCTCCTTGTCCAATTTTTTCACTTTCTTATCAAGGGCCTGAGTTTCATTTTTCGGTATATGCTTGTCTTTGGTACCAAACAAAGCAACCACAGAGCTATAGTCTATGAACAATAAACTGGGGTTATCTACACTAGGAGTATTTGCTTGGGATTTATCGGTATGAGTATCTGTTGTAGCGGGGATTTGGTGTGATGCTTTTTCAAACTTCCTTTCATGGTTTGGAGAGGCGCTACATTCCTGATACTCTTCAGAAGTCGTGGACCGATTGGAGTCATCTCTCGATGAGAGATACCCATCACTCATATCTGACGTGGAGGTTTGAAGGTCTGGAGTCTTAGCAGGTGAGTCCGGGGTTGACCACGATTCTCTCTCTGATGATCGGACATCTGGCAAATGTAAGTTTGGGGATTTTTCGGCTGCATGAGAGAGTTCTTTTTTCTGCGCAGTATCTTGGGAGGCTTCTCTGGCGTTCTTTTTTGAATGTGTTGTATTATCATGAAGTTTTGTGGATTTGACATCTTTGCTGGATGTATCAAGTGTCTGTGCCTGAATCCTCTCCCACATACTCAGCGAAGGCTTTTCTGAATAAGATATTCTTTGAGGTTTGTTCTCTCTTACTTGGTAAGTTTTTTTGTCAGCGTTTTTTTCATTCTCAATGTTTGCAGACTTTGAACGAGTGATCGGTTTTGCTGTTGCTCTGGTCTTCGTCTCTACTGTGGCTGCATGATCTGCCTGTGGCTTTGCACTTCCGTCGTCTACAGAATTCAGCTCATCAGAAGTACCGTCTTTAGTTGGTGCAAAAGTGGCCTCTGATTGGCTTTGTTTTGTGTTCGCAGAGACACATGGGGTTCCTCCTTTGCCATCATGCAGTCCTACTGCTTCTTTATTCTTTTTGTTTTTGTCATATTTTTGCACTCCAGTTTCTTTATTACTGTTTTTTAGCATTACAGGTATCTGTTGCCTGTGTTCTCCAGTGGACTTGGGGCCGGCTGCTTTCGTTGTAGTCAGGCTGTCAGGCATCTTAGACGTACCAGTGTTTGACATTACCGGGCCATCGCTGGTGTCGCCAGCTTTGGTAACTGAATGCGCAGTGTGAGGTGTCAGGGTTGTAGGAGTTGAGCTTGAGGATAAGGATAAGAGGTGTTGGACGGTTTCAAAGCGGGAGGTAAGAGCAGAGCGTGTCGAGGAGGTGCTTTTTGCGGACAAAGAGGCATCAGTTGTGGGAGCGGGATTATTGACAGATAAAGATGTGAAACTTTCAGAAGTGCGATCTTGCTGGGTATGAACAGTTTGCATGAGCGGCATTGCTGTCTTAGTTTGCGGGTGTTTGGTTCCTGAGTTTAAATCAACAGAGCTTTTCAATTGAGAGGCTTGTGTCTTATTTGATTCCATCGCGTGTGCCCTGTATTCGGTATAAGAACTGTCAGTATTTGTTTGTTTAGTGCGTTCTACGTTGCTAAATTGAGAGGCTGTGTGTTTCGTGGGTTGACCGTCATCTTGTATGGTTAATGCATATGATAGTACTTGAAGTTTCTCAGCTTTGGTACTGGTGGGATCCCTGAATTGTACTGTGTCATACCCAGGCTGTTCAGCTTTAATTATATTTTGTGATGATGCAGGATTTGTCTTCTCCTCAGTTTTTAAAGATGCTTCCCTTTGCTTTGCAACCACAGGCAGGATTTCATTGGGCTTGCTGAAAGGACTGCTGAACCGGATCGCTTGACTGGTTTCAAACCTCTCAGAGCGTTGCAGATGCACTTGAGTCGGTTTGCTTGTATCCATGATGTTTATAAACCCAATTACATCTTTTGGGGGGTCCGGCTCTGGCCAGGTAGGCAGGTAGTTGATCAAGCAAGCCTTCTCTAAATCAATAAGTCCCGGATGGATGAACTCCTCTACTTCTCCAGGTTCTTGACTCCCCCTTCCTCGTCGCCTCTTCTTGGTATCTGGGACATCCGGTGTCTGTGACTCTTTGGGGCTGTTTTGGACGGCAGAGGGGGAGGGACTTGCATTTTCCCCGACCAGTAAGGCATACTTTGGGTTGTACAATTTCCTTGCAATAGTCGTGGAAGGAAGGGTTACAGTGACTGGCTGTGGGAGAGGGTCAGGCTCCGGCTCAGGGTTTGTGGTGACTTGCCGAAGATCTACAAATCTGGAGCTCATATAAAGGTTGAGAAAAAGATGATCAAAGGCCTCCACTGCCTGTCCCGTAATCACGGTGACAAGATTTGTGTCCAGTCGTGAAGACATCCAGGTGAAACTATAGATCATTTAGAAAACACAAACATTTATATTATAAAAGAGCTGACAATAACATCTAAGACTGTCTAGACAGTTAAGTGCTGACAATTTGATTTACAGGTTTCAAATTTGCCAGATATCAAGTACTAAACCTGTCAAGATATAAGTATTACCCCACATATTTAAGTCTTTGCAATGGTCTAACATGATGTCACAATCGAGTTACTTAAAACAAACAAATAACAGGGGAAATGCATTTATATAAAACAGGATACATTCACAGCCTGTCTGTCAAATTTGTAGATTATGCAAAATTACATTTAGAGACGCATTATTTGCCTCACAGTCACACAAACACACGGAGATAAATATACATGAAGTATGCTGACCTGAATGACCCCGACACAGCTTTGTCTCCATCGATGAACATGAATCTGTGGCCAAGTCGACCTTTGACTTTGGAGCATGACCGAGTGTTGAACTCTGACCCCTCTGTGCATCGTACCCGAAGGTGCTATAATACACACACACACACATTGTTGGTCATAATGCTTTATGTTAGGAAAATGAGAGTCATCAAAGGTTTGACGTTCTTCGTACAAATAAAAACTCACAAAAATCACCAAATCACGATTACTTGGCTGTCAAACCGCTAAGTATGGCGGCATGGCGCAGTGGGTAGAGCAACCGTGCCAGAAACCTGAGGGTTGCAGGTTCGCTCCCCGCCTCTTACCATCCAAAAATCGCTGCCGTTGTGTCCTTGGGCGGGACACTTCACCCTTTGCCTCCGATGCCACTCACACTGGTGAATTGAATGATGAATGCTAGGTGGTGGTCGGAGGGGCCGTTGGCGCAAATTGCAGCCACGCTTCCGTCAGTCTACCCCAGGGCAGCTGTGGCTATGAAAGTAGCTTACCACCACCAGGTGTGAATGATTGATAGGTTCTACATGTAAAGCGACTTTGGGTACTTAGAAAAGCGCTATATAAATCCAAGTTATTAAGTATATACTAGTACAGTGTTTCTTAGCCATAGGGCTACAAGAGGGCAACTAAAAATATATGTTTCTCAGCTGGGGTCTGCAGCGGTTTTAAAATGTAATATACTTTTACACGTGTGGCAGTAATTGATTAGTCAGTTGACTGAGGAGAAGTCAATCAGAAGAAGTCTGGAGCGAATGCCATGGAAAAATGTTTACAGGATTTTTACTCTTTATGTAACAGTTTCATCAGCTTTTCTTAGTCACTTCTTTGATTAGTATGCTATGTAATCAGCCTGACCAAAGCCTTGTTGTTTTTTGTGCTGGTTTATGTGTAAAAAGTGATTTAACACATGGGTTCATATCATTTGACAAAGTTTAGACCTGTAAAACTGTAAGTAGGTTGATATAATATTGAATATGATTAAAATCGAGAGAAGATTACCTATTCAATGTTTATATATGAGTGTATTAGAAAAGTTGGGCCCCAAGATCAAAAAGGGTAAAAACCTCTGTACTCGTACTAGAGATGCGTGGATAGGCAATTATTTCATCCGCAACCGCATCAGAAAGTCGTCAACCATCCGCCATCCACCCGATGTAACATTTGATCAGAACCGCATCCGCCCGCACCCGCCCGTTGTTATATATCTAATATAGACGATGCAAGGCATTAGTGAGGTTATAAAGCTTTTGCCTGTTAAAGAAAGGAGACTGATCCAATGCAGTGCAGACATTCGCGTGCCACGCTGTCACGACCCAGACGCACACCAGTGCGCAATCATATGGGAGCAACGCTGAGCGCACCTCCAAGCGCGTCTCGCTGCCGGCGACGGCCGCGTATGAGCCCGACGCTCCAGCGCCATCCATTTTCAGGGCTAGTAGATTCGGCAGGTGGGTTGTTACACACTCCTTAGCGGGTTCCGACTTCCATGGCCACCGTCCAGCTGCTGTCTATATCAACCAGGGTGAGCCCCACCCCTTTCGTGAGCGCACTGCGCGCGGAGTGACCCCTGTTACGCGCCCCCGGCAATGGGGGTGGCGGGCAGGTAAGCTGCGCGGGCGGAGCGCGCGGAGTGACCCCTGTTACGAGCCCCCGGCCACGGGGGTGGCGGGCAGGTAAGCTGCTTACCTGCTGCGCGTGACGCCGGCCGCGGCGAAGGGGGACGAGGCGGGGTGTCGGTGCGGTGGGCGCGGTGGTGACCCTGGACGTGCGTCGGGCCCTTCTCGCGGATCGCCTCAGCTACGGCTCCCGGTGGGGCCCTCTCGGGGGAAGGGGCCTTGGTCCCGGACCCCGGCGAGGCGTCCCTTCTCCGCTCCGTAAAAGTGTCCATCTCTTTTTTTTTTTTTTTTTCTGTTGTGGCATATGCAGCAGGTGCCTGCTCGTTTTTCGTATGTGGGTAACAACATTTAACTATGTATATATATTTCCGAATCGTACATACCAAATAGGGATTGGAATCTTACAACAAGAGGCAGCACGGTGTTACAGGGGTTAGTGCATGTGCCTCGCAATACGAAGGTCCTGAGTAGGGATGATGCTCGAACCCGGTTTTCCCGGTTGTTCGATAAGAAAAGAACCGAGTCCTCGGACTCGAATCCCTTTTTGAGAACCGGTACCCGTTATCGAGACCACTATAGTAAAGAAAAAGAGTTGGTTCTTTATTCGAATCCCTGGGACCGAATCCCGCCCCGACAAGAAATGCCCCGTGAGACATCACAAGAAATGACGTCACGTAGCTCAGTCATTTGTCACGGTGGGGTGCAGCGTGCTGCGGTTCGTTCCCGGGACGCAAAACTGACGGCTCCGGACGAAAGCGTGCAGGTAGGAGATGATTTATTTCTCATAAATCATACACATTAGAACAGACAGGAACGAAACAAAAGGAACGCGTGTCGTTCGCACGGGAAGCTAAAGCAAAAACTTACTTAGCACAGGAATACTAGAAGCTAAGGTAACTTTAGCACAGGAATCATGAGCTCGAAAACCAGAATGCCAACATAACTGTTGCAAATGCAAACAATGAAGCCACGACGAGTGACCGGAAAAGGCAGGCTTAAATAGAGTCTCTGATGAGCAACAGGTGCGCGTACAAGGCAGGTGAAAATCATAAGTAACCACGGTGACTAAAACAAACCCCCAAAGTGCACAAAACAACTAAGGAAGTCCAAAACTAACAGAACATAACTAAACAAAACATGATCCGACCACATCATAATACATCACAGTTTCATATCATTTCACTTTACAGGAGTAGGAAGAAGTAAAGCTTATTTAATTCTACCCCTTTCCCACTTCATAGCGTTTACAAATATATACATCATTTACTGACCTTTTTATAATAAAATATTTGTGAATTAGTATATACAACAGTCTTGTAATGTGTAATTAATTAATTCAGTCATTATTAATATACTGAGATGAGGAATATCTTATTTTTAATAAGGTTGAAAGTATTTCTCATAATTCTTCTTCTTTGTACTTTGTAAGCACTATTCATTTGAACAACCTCTTAAACTGGATCATATCAGTACAATGTTTAACTTCTTTACTTAGTCCATTCCATCATTTAATTCCACATCATTTTAGGTGTTTGCAATTTTACCAAATCATCAAACTAATATTTTTGACTCAATAAATAAAGTGTTTGTATGTTCTCTCTATCCAACATTATGTATCAGTCTAATTGATGTTTTTTGTAACACGGTTAACGAATGTAGCGCACATTTGTAGTTATTTCCCCACATTTCTGCACAATAACTCAGATATGGTAATACTATAGTAGCGAGCAGTAGAGAATGTGAAGTGATTTGTTAAACCAAATATTGTGTGTTTTTTTCCATATACAACAACCTATCTGGACTCGATAAGAGAATCGATAAGGAATCGGTTCGATAAGAGGATTCAATAATAGGATTCGATAATAGGCTCAAACTCGATCATTTCTTATCAAACATCATCCCTAGTCCTGAGTTCAATCCCGAGCTCGGGATATTTCTGTGTGGAGTTTGTATGTTCTCCCTGTGACTGCGTGGGTTCCCTCCGGGTACTCCGGCTTCCTCCCACCTCCAAAAACATGCACCTGGGGATAGGTTGATTGGCAACACTAAATTGGCCCTAGTGTGTGAATGTGAGTGTGAATGTTGTCTGTCTATCTGTGTTGGCCCTGTGATGAGGTGGCGACTTGTCCAAGGTGTACCCCGCCTTCCGCCCGAATGCAGCTGAGATAGGCTCCAGCACCCCGGGCGACCCCGAAAGGGACAAGCGGTAGAAAATGGATGGATGGATCTTACAACAACTCAAGATTTGATTATGGGGTGTAGGTCGATTATTTTGATAGTCGAATAGTCAATGATTATCTTAACGATTAGTCGATGAATTGGATAATAAAGCGTCCACATATTTAATGGCACTAATTTTTCTACCGACTTCGAAATCTATTTTACGAAGATGACTAATTCATTCATAAATATGTATTTATACTGTAACTGCGTTACTCATTCAGCTCTTAAAACAATTACAATGATTATTAAAATGTCCATTTAAAAGAAAGGAAAGGCAAAGTGCTAAAAGAAAATGAACCTTGTTCATGTATTTAAAAAACAGTTAAAATAGCAGCAAATAAAACAAACAACATAACACAAAATCTAACTTCCTCAAAAAGAAAAGCATTTTGTGATGTTTAAAAAGCTGCACACTGGTATGTTGACTATTGATTAACTCTTGGCAGTTTTAGCACTCTATTAGACTCAATATGTAGATTTTTATATTTGATTAGTGCCTTTTTTACTGCATTGCAAATTGACGCTGCTTTAAAACATACTTGAATTGATGTAGAGAAAGTTTAGCCGGCTGACTTTGGCTAAAATGATGGTTAAAGTTATTTTTCAAACAACTTCGTCTCACTCTTCTTAGCTAGCTAGCAAGGTAGACGCTAACAATCTTACCTCCAAATGTCCGACATCATGTCTCTGCTTTATATGCTGGCATATCACAGATGTACTGCCATAAAAACAAGGTCTGCTTTGCAAAATGAGCAAGGTTTTCATGTTTTGAATAAGAAAGAAAAAGAAAAGGAAATATTCTCACACTTTACATGTTATCACTGGCAATGTTTTTGCGAGTGACCCACTTCCGCCCGTAAAAACACGAGTGATGACGTCACGACTATTGTCGACAAATATAGTTGTCGGCGACAAACTCGACAATGTCGACTAATCGTTGCAGCCCTAACGCGGTGACGATTCGATTCGAAATGATTTCTTGATTCAACACGATACTTGATTCAAATTGATCCTTGCAATATATTATTTTGTTTAAAAAAATATGGTAACAACTTCCATGTTACAATCGCTTATTTTGGGTGGTGACGCTTAGACAGCCTTTTTTTAATCGATTCTTGAAAATTATGAATCTTGAAATAAGAATTAGAAAAAACAATTATTGGGATTCTAATCCCTAAAATTAAGTACAAACAAGTTAGCAGACTTTAACACAAGCTGTTCATCATTCTCTTTTCATAGCTGGAAATAAACCACCTGTTTATACATAAACGAACATAAATAATCAAAGTCTACTGTTTTTGTTTGTTTCCAGCTGGTTAACTAGCCACTGTTGCAGTGAATTTACCTAAGTCAGTGTTCGTTTTCTTTTACTGATTTACTAATGGGGAGAAATCAATTTGGAGCATTTGACAGCTGCATTGCACATTATGAAACAGGTCGATGTTTGGCTGCCTCTTTGAGGACTCAACTCTTTTCAAACTTCCACATTCCATAATGAATTGCTTGTTCACTCCTGTTGATCTGGAATGATTGTAGAATTTGTGTGTGCCTGATCACTTCGGAAGCGGTCTCTGGGGTGATGTGTCTTTAAAACAAATCCATTGCATTTAAGAAGTTGCATAGCTCAAGCTTGGGCTTGTTATCTCTGTCTGATTCACTGGGTCATGTGTTGGAACTTCTCTTTATGTTCACAGGTTTCTCTTCCCCTTTGTGCATCCCTTTGACTGATTAGTTACGATCAGCAAAAGTCATTTTCGAAGCCTTTGGCCGTTCAAGGAAGAATGTGGTGCAAAATAAAGCCACTTTACAAGCTCTGGTCACAGTGTCGCTACAACTGAGAACTGACTCACCTAATGAGCTGTTAAGTTGGCCAATTATACACAAATGCATTTGTATAACATATTCCCAAGCTTCAGAGAGAGCTGCTCTACAACGTTTTTCCACTTCCAGCTCACTATAAATGCTGTCATCAGGCTGTTACACCTCCCTTTGCCTCGTTTCATCGGCCATGCCAACATGACAAGATGTATTGATTAGCACTAGTGCTATTTCTGGTCATAATTGGCACTTACTTATGAAGTCATTCCCTGTGCTCGATAAAGCTCACTGCAATGCCATGTGGCGATGCGAGAGTGAAACGCCTGTCAGAGAGAGACTTTGATTGATACTAACAACGTCTCTGTTTTCCTAAGAAGCTAGGCAGCACATGGGGTTCAGCCTTCAACCTGCACAGATTGCGGACTCAACTAGGAATACAGTGAAACCTCTTAAAGTAGCCACATTATGCAACACCAACTTTTCTTACCTATTGCTACCTGTTTTTGTGTATTAGGGAACATCCCCGAAAATGTGAAATCAAACCATGGAGGCATGGTAGAGATTTTTATAAAACAATCCTCCAAACAAGCCGTTTGGAATTTGCCCAATTCGGTGACTGTTTCCCAATTGTGACGTCAGCGGATATCTCCATATACAGTAGAGATTTAGTCTTGACACTTAAGTCATTAAGCTCCTTCATTCCTTCTATCCTCTTGTTGTGGGGCAGACTGGCTCGTACATGCACATGCATCCTGCGCTGTTACCATTTCTAATGCAAAGTAGCGTATAATTCCAACTTATAACTGTCCGTAGATTTCATATGGAAGCACTAAAAACTACAACATGGATGACAGAAAAAAGTGGAGGCACATGAATAAGACCACCCACAAAACGACACATCCTGAAGAGACGGTCAGAAAGTTCCTACAAGATGATCTGTAAAACATAATCTACCGTATTTTCTTGAATTGCCGCCGGGTATATAGTATGCGCCTGCCTAGAATTACCGCCGGGTCAAACTCGTTTTGCAAAGTAATTAGCGCATGCTTAGCATTACCGCCGGATCAGAATTACTGCCGTGTCAAACTCCATCCATCCATCCATCTTCTTCCGCTTATCCGAGGTCGGGTCGCGGGGGCAGCAGCCTAAGCAGGGAAGCCCAGACTTCCCTCTCCCCAGCCACTTCGTCCAGCTCCTCCCGGGAGATCCCGAGGCGTTCCCAGGCCAGCCGGGAGACATAGTCTTCCCAACGTGTCCTGGGTCTTCCTCGTGGCCTCCTACCGGTCGGACATGCCCTAAACACCTCCTTAGGGAGGCGCTCGGGTGGCATCCTGACCAGATGCCCGAACCACCTCATCTGGCTCCTCTCGATGCGGAGGAGCAGCGGCTTTACTTTGAGCTCCCCCCGGATGACAGAGCTTCTCACCCTATCTCTAAGGGAGAGCCCCGCCACCCGGCGGAGGAAACTCATTTCGGCCGCTTGTACCCGTGATCTTGTCCTTTCGGTCATAACCCAAAGCTCATGACCATAGGTGAGGATGGGAACGTAGATCGACCGGTAAATTGAGAGCTTTGCCTTCCGGCTCAGCTCCTTCTTCACCACAACGGATCGATACAGCGTCCGCATTACTGAAGACGCCGCACCGATCCGCCTGTCGATCTCACGATCCACTCTTCCCTTACTCGTGAACAAGACTCCGAGGTACTTGAACTCCTCCACTTGGGGCAAGATCTCCTCCCCAACCCGGAGATGGCACTCCACCCTTTTCCGGGCGAGAACCATGGACTCGGACTTGGAGGTGCTGATTCTCATCCCAGTCGCTTCACACTCAGCTGCGAACCGATCCAGTGAGAGCTGAAGATCCTGGCCAGATGAAGCCATCAGGACCAAATCATCTGCAAAAAGCAGAGACCTAATCCCGCAGCCACCAAACCGGATCCCCTCAACGCCTTGACTGCGCCTAGAAATTCTGTCCATAAAAGTTATGAACAGAATCGGTGACAAAGGGCAGCCTTGGCGGAGTCCAACCCTCACCGGAAACGTGTCCGACTTACTGCCGGCAATGCGAACCAAGCTCTGACACTGATCATACAGGGAGCGGACCGCCACAATCAGACAGTCCGAAACCCCATACTCTCTGAGCACTCCCCACAGGACTTCCCGAGGGACACGGTCGAATGCCTTCTCCAAGTCCACAAAGCACATGTAGACTGGTTGGGCAAACTCCCATGCACCCTCAAGGACCCTGCCGAGAGTATAGAGCTGGTCCACAGTTCCACGACCAGGACGAAAACCACACTGTTCCTCCTGAATCCGAGGTTCGACTATCCGGCGTAGCCTCCTCTCCAGTACACCTGAATAGACCTTACCGGGAAGGCTGAGGAGTGTGATCCCACGATAGTTAGAACACACCCTCCGGTTCCCCTTTTTAAAGAGAGGAACCACCACCCCGGTCTGCCAATCCAGAGGTACTGCCCCCGATGTCCACGCGATGCTGCAGAGTCTTGTCAACCAAGACAGCCCTACAGCATCCAGAGCCTTAAGGAACTCCGGGCGGATCTCATCCACCCCCGGGGCCTTGCCACCGAGGAGCTTTTTAACTACCTCAGCAACCTCAGCCCCAGAAATAGGAGAGCCCACCACAGATTCCTCAGGCACTGCTTCCTCATAGGAAGACGTGTTGGTGGGATTGAGGAGGTCTTCGAAGTATTCCCTCCACCGATCCACAACTTCCGCAGTCGAGGTCAGCAGAACACCATCCGCACCATACACGGTGTTGGTAGTGCACTGCTTCCCCTTCCTGAGGCGGTGGATGGTGGTCCAGAATCGCTTCGAAGCCGTCCGGAAGTCGTTTTCCATGGCTTCCCCGAACTCCTCCCATGTCCGAGTTTTTGCCTCCGCGACCGCTGAAGCCGCACACCGCTTGGCCTGTCGGTACCTGTCCGCTGCCTCAGGAGTCCCATGAGCCAAAAGAACCCGATAGGACTCCTTCTTCAGCTTGACGGCATCCCTCACCGCCGGTGTCCACCAACGGGTTCTAGGATTACCGCCACGACAGGCACCAACTACCTTGCGGCCACAGCTCCAATCAGCCGCCTCGACAATAGAGGTGCGGAACATGGTCCACTCGGACTCAATGTCCAGCACCTCCCTCGTGACATGTTCAAAGTTCTTCCGGAGGTGGGAATTGAAACTCTCTCTGACAGGAGACTCTGCCAGACGTTCCCAGCAAACCCTCACAATGCGTTTGGGCCTGCCAGGTCTGTCCGGCATCCTCCCCCACCATCGCAGCCAACTCACCACCAGGTGGTGATCGGTAGAAAGCTCCGCCCCTCTCTTCACCCGAGTGTCCAAAACATGAGGCCGCAAATCCGATGACACAACTACAAAGTCGATCATAGAACTGCGGCCTAGGGTGTCCTGGTGCCAAGTGCACATATGGACACCCTTATGCTTGAACATGGTGTTCGTTATGGACAATCCGTGACGGGCACAAAAGTCCAATAACAAAACACCACTTGGGTTCAGATCCGGGCGGCCATTCTTCCCAATCACGCCTCTCCAGGTTTCACTGTCGTTGCCAATATGAGCGTTGAAGTCCCCCAGTAGAACGAGGGAATCACCCGGGGGAGCACTCTCAAGTACTCCCTCGAGTGAATCCAAAAAGGGTGGGTACTCTGAGCTGCTGTTTGGCGCGTAAGCGCAAACAACAGTCAGGACCCGTCCCCCCACCCGAAGGCGGAGGGAAGCTACCCTCTCGTCCACCGGGTTGAACTCCAACATGCAGGCTCTGAGCCGGGGGGCAACAAGAATTGCCACCCCAGCCCGTCGCCTCTCACTGCTGGCAACGCCAGAGTGGAAGAGAGTCCAACCCCTCTCGAGAGAACTGGTTCCAGAACCCTTGCTGTGCGTCGAGGTGAGTCCGACTATATCCAACCGGAACTTCTCTACCTCGCGCACTAGCTCAGGCTCCTTCCCCCCCAGCGAGGTGACGTTCCACGTCCCAAGAGCTAGCTTCTGTAGCCGAGGATCGGACCGCCAAGTGCCCTGTCTTCGGCTACCGCCCAGCTCACATTGCACCCGACCTCTATGGCCCCTGCTATGGGTGGTGAGCCCATTGGAGGGGGGACCCACGTTGCCTCTTCGGGCTGTGCCCGGCCGGGCCCCATGGGGACAGGCCCGACCACCAGGCGCTCGCCATCGTGCCCCAACTCCGGGCCTGGCTCCGGAGGGGGGCCCCGGTGACCCGCGTCCGGGCGAGGGAAATCTGAGTCTCGGTTCTTGCATTTCCATAGAAGTCTTCGAGCTGCTCTTTGTCTGATCCCTCACCTAGGACCTGTTTGTCTTGGGAGACCCTACCAGGGGGCATGGAAGCCCCCGGACAACATAGCTCCTAGGATCATTGGGACACGCAAACTCCTCTACCACGTTAAGGTGGCAGCTCAGAGAGGAGCGTGTCAAACTCGTTTCGCAAAATATTATTTTTATTAGCGCATGTCTAGAATTACCGCCGGGTCAAACTCGTTTCGCAAAATAATTAGCATATGCCTAGAATTTTCGCCGGGTCAAACTCGTCACGTCACAGGTGACACTTCACCTGTCATCATTTTCAAAATGGAGGAGGCTGATTCAATAATTTAAAATCGCATAAAGGGAAGAAGATAAAGAGCTATTCAGTAGGATTCAAGGTCCAAGCTATTGAATATGCTAAAAAGAACAGTAAGCAGCTATGTTTTATTAATATACCGTAGCTGCGTGTGTCAAATATGAGTCATTAAATGACTCCCGCCTCCTGGTGGTAGAGGCCGCTAGTGATCCTTCTTGCGACTACTCGGCTGCAGAAGAAGTGACAACAAGCAGCAAC
Organism: Nerophis lumbriciformis; assembly: GCF_033978685.3. Lineage (NCBI taxonomy): Eukaryota > Metazoa > Chordata > Actinopteri > Syngnathiformes > Syngnathidae > Nerophis > Nerophis lumbriciformis. The sequence goes on along the minus strand of NC_084571.2, from coordinate 12,247,990 downwards.
AGTTAGCAGCGATCGTTTATTTTTTCCTCTCGCTTGCACTTTTAACATGGAGGATTACATATCTAAAATAAAACAGTTTTCTAAACTGGACTTTCAATCGAAGCAGGAGGTAATAATTAAAGGAAGATCTCCATCGAAACAGAGAGACTTTTAAAACTGAAGAAAGATAAGGAAGACTGCTATAAACAAGTTATCGATGCTTTTGTTCAGAAAGAGCTGCGCATGGACTTCATTTATAAGTAAAGGTAAGACCATAATAACATTTTTTTTTATTAAATGTGCTTTTCATGATGGTATCCTTACATCACACTCAAATTTATAAGTGCAGGCCTAAATTTACCGCATGCCTTTGGTAAGCGCCGGAGTGAGAAGAGGTTTTAAAATAATTAGCGCATGCTTACATTTACCGCATGCCTTTGGTAAGCGCCGGAGTGAGAAGAGGTTTTAAATTAATTACCGCCCCGGCGCTAATTCAAGGAAATACGGTATGCAACATGTAGACCAAAGAACCACCGTTACAAATCATATGACCCCTTCAAGTCAAACACCACTGGGCTCTTACTGTTAACCTTCTGGAGAAAAATCAAATTTTTCAAATCATTGTTATATAACGATTAGGGATGTCCTGATCAGGGTTTATTTTGCTACCGATTCTGATACCAATCATCTGTGAGTCAGATCGGCTAATACCGGTATTGATACCAATCACATGTATTGCTCGACAATTTTTCAACGCATTTCTAGTGAGTGCTGTTGACAGTGTAGCAATATCAACACACTATTTAGACTAGTTCCTTATTATCTTGTATTGCATACAATTGTTTGATCAAAACAAAGTCAACAGTACACAATAACTAAACAAAAACTACTATCTACTACTCTTAAATTTTTGGGGGGTTTTTGCCCTCAAAGTCCTCCTGTGTCCTGGGAATTATTCCCCAAATTTATTCACATTAACCAAAAAAAAACAATGATTTTAGAAAATAACATATTGTGTACGAACCGTGATAATACACCAACAGCTGTTATATTATCCTCTCTGTAACTCTTATTAATCTAATTGTTAATTTCTTGTTAATAGCTGTTTGATTTCTGCTGTAAGCCTCGTCCTGCAGTGATAATGTTATTTGATAATGATACTTAAGAGTCATATTATGATTTTTGACAACATAGCGAACTATATTTGGAGATACCCGCTGACGTCACAATTGGAAAAAAAACTTTGGGCAAATTCTAAACCATTCGTTTGGAGGAATATAAAGGAATTTGACAAGATTATTTTATAAATATCTCTGCGATGCCTCCATGGTTTGATTTGACATTTTCGTGACTTATGCAGATCTCAAATATGCAAAAACAGGCACGAAAAGTTGGTTTTGCATAATAGGTCCCCTTTAAGATAAAAAAAAAAAAAAAAAACAGTTAAATGGATTATAATTAGTTTGGGGGAGTGGCGCCACACTTTGTATTGGGACACACAGTTAGCTGCTAGCCGCTTGTCAGCCGGGGGACTAAAATCAAATACTGTCAGCCACAGGCAACACGTAAATCACACAGTTTTTCTCGAAAATTGGCTGATCGATCAGCACATTACTAGAATCAACAATAATTCTAAGAACTTTGAAAAACGTCGACAACAGACTGCATCAAAATTAAAGGTTTTGTATTAATTGTATCGATTGTATTAATCATGCTCAAGCTGTTGCTATTGTTAAATGTCGTAAACAAAACTTAATGCTACAAAAAGCTGGAAATTGTGAGAAGCCTAAGAGTTGGTGAAGGCAGAAGCCACAAAAGCGAATCAGTCAGAAAAACGACAAACTTGCCAACAAGCTCAGAGCGCCTCACTCACTTGTCATGTGTTGGTTTACAGAGCGCAGCACAGGGTGCCGCATGAGACTGTGGCCTTTTCTGTCGTTTTGCTGATAATCCAGAAGCAGATGGCTCTGAGAGTCTGTCAGGGTGCCTTTGTGCTCGCCTTTAGTTACCCCAGCACACCAAATGGTAGAAGGAAATGTGTGTGTGCCTTATTTGTCTTTGTGTTTTTTCAAGCAACAGCCCTGTGCCCTAATTTTTGTTCTATCAAGTCTACAAAATAGTCCAATTTACAGTAAATATTCCCAGCAAATACTTGTGTTCCTAACTATATTAAAATGCAAATAAATAGCTTACATTGGCTTTTTTAAGGGTTTTATGTATATTGCTATTTTACTGAATATTACACACACATAGATTAGAAATAGTTTCACTCCATAAATGTATTTTCACTTCAGTAAAAATCTACTTGGGGACTTGGCAGCAAGTTGATGATACATAGTTTCTCATTCAAACAATTAACATCAGTTTTGGTACGCCTTACTCTCACATGTCCCAACTTGAAGACAATTCTGCTAATTGTCTGATGAAAACAACTGTAAGTGTGTGTACAGTATTTTCTTGTGTCCGGGGCCTGTTGTCACAAGCATTTAGTAGAAATTGATAGAAATATCACTTTCATTTCTAGTAAAATTACATATTACTGGGGTTATATGACAACACAACGCCCTAACTGCTTTGTCAAGCTCAAATATTTTATAGCAATAATATAGTGCAGTGATGTCCAAAGTATGGCCCGGGGGCCATTTGCAGCCCGCAGCTAATGTCACGGCCTACGGCACATTCTAAAACTACTATTAACGAAAAAAAGTGGAATATAAGAGCAAACAGGTCAAATGTAATGTCAAAAAGTTTAAATGTTGACACTATAGTAACACAAAGCTGCCACACAGGCTGTTGTTTCTTTAAAACGGCCATTGCTCAAAAAATAATAATGGATTAAAATCAATGTGGTTATGAATTATTGCCCTACCAATCATCAAATATTCCACTTCGAACAATTTTTTGAGAAAATATTGCATTCTTTGTGCATTTGCTATATTAAAAAAAAAAGTTTACTTTGACAAAAAGAACATAAAACAAACAAAAAGAAAAAAATTATAAAAACGTATCGACAGATAGATCTGAAGTTGATCTGCAGACTTAAGTGTTGAAAGTAAAAAAAGTATGACCTATTTTCAACACTTTTGTGATTGGGGTCCTTTTGGATACCCAATTAATTTTAGTGGGATTTTTTGGGCAGCGCGGTGGGAGAGGAGTTAGTGCATCTGCCTCACAATAGGAAGGTCCTGAGTAGTCTTGGGTTCAATCCCGGGCTCGGGATCTTTCTCTGTGGAGTGTGCATGTTCTCCCCGTGACTGCGTGGTTTCCCTTCGGGTACTCCGGCTTCCTCCCACCTCCAAAGACATGCACCTGGGGATAGGTTGATTGGCAACACTAAATTGGCCCTAGTGTGTGAATGTGAGTGTGAATGTTGTCTGTTTATCTGTGTTGGCCCTGCGATGAGGTGACGACTTGTCCAGGGTGTACCCCGCCTTCCGCCCGATTGTAGCTGAGGCTCCAGCGCCCCCCGCCACCCCAAAGGGAATAAGCGGTAGAAAATGGATGGATGGATGGGATTTTTTTTTTTTTAAACTTTCATACCTTTTGAGACTTATGCGGATCCCAAATACACAAAAACCGGTACCAACAGGTAAGAAAAAATGGTTCTGCATAACAGATTGCCATTAAGTAGACTGTGCCAGTCTTGTCTTTTGTTCAGCCCTAAAAAGTGTTAATACTGTAAGTACCATACATCTTCGTTATCATGACCAAATATGGAAGTGTTGAAATCGCCATGTAAAATCTCTAATGCTAATCAGTAGCATGTCTACGGCAAATACAATGTAAATTAGCATCGAGCTAGCGCACTTTGAAAAGTGGAGCCTTACTGTTCTTTTGAGATCTTTCTTCTTACTTTGTTGGCATATAACATTTCCTAGAGGCCGTCCAGCAGAGTCCACTCTGAGTGCTTGACTGCTTGTTTCCCAGCCAAATACTTGTGAGTCTGCAACCGGACATGACGTCACAAGCAACAAAAGTATCGGACGACGGTGTCATTTGATTTGACGTAAAATCGATACCAGGTAGTTTGGAATGACTTTGGGCAGTACTTATAAAAGTACTACATTAGGTACCCACCCCAAGATATGATCATATACTGTATGATGTTGATATCATATTGTCTATGATATTCCTGTAAGAATAGTGTTGTAGCACCAACTAGGGGTGGAAAGGTTCACAAAATCCACGGTTAGGATTGTATTACGGTTGTATGACATTTTTCTTCTTTTTACCAGCCTAGGATACTATATATATTACCATTTATCAGTTGTGGTTCTTACAAATATCCATCCAACCATCCTTTTTCTACCACTTGTCTCTCATGGGGTCGTGGGAGGGGGTGCTGGAACCTATCAGAAGCCGGGGTACACCCTGGAAATCTCATGAAATAAAACTTAAACATGGCTCCTAATGCTTTGACTTTTTGAATTAGAGAGAAAAAAAATAAGTATACTATCTCTATAACCACTTTTTATACAATCAACATAAAATACAGCACAATATTAATCAGTACTATAGGTTTTTTTGTTTCAATCAAAACAAAAACATTGTACACACGGGGATATTATGTAGGAGTTTTTGCCCTGTCCGAGTTTTTATTTTATAATGACGGAAGTAAGTCAAAACAAAGTGATAAGTTGTAGCCGTGCATGCCATTGAGAGATGTTTCATGAGTTCAGAGTGCGTGAGTGTGTGCCTTTAAAAGGCCGCGTCTGTTGCCAAGTGATGTATGGCAGCTCTTGTTGATTGCATGTTGTGAGCGCTAGTTAATAAACTACTGAACATGCTTCAGTGGCGGTATATCTCCTTTCCCACAAACAAAGCTACCAGGTCCTCTTTAGTACCCTGATTGAAATTCCAACATTCATGTACACCTTAACGCTAAATTGGCGTATAGCATGCAAACACCGGACTGTATATGCGCTGCAATGTAAATTAGTCTAAATAACCTAACATATTAATCTGTTTTATAGGCGATGTGTGTCATCTTAATGACAGAAAAGGGGGGGGGGGGCGGTTTGCTGTCACTATGAATCTCAGGTAGACCCTTTGCCCTGTCCCCAGGGCCATCTGCACCCATGATCTTAGTACCACACATGCTCCAAACCATGTCAAGTCCCCATCCCTAGCACCAACAACAAGATTATTGTGTCTTTTGTGCATAACAAAACTTCATTCAGAACTAAAAAAAACATAATTTTTCTAAATTTAGTATTTTGGTTAACATTAGTGTTCCATCAATATTGGAGCCTTACAATGTTGCCATTGTTTGTTAAGTCTGCTGACCAGATAACAAAGCTGTGTTTATTACATAGTACATCTTAGGGCGATATCAATTTATATCGCCATAGACACATAATCCTTATAAAAAAAAATGTGTTCAATAAAACGTTGGATTTGTTTTTTTTCCGTTGGAAGAAAGCGGAAGCTGCAAAGCAAGGCACTCGCATCTCTGATAGCCGAGCAACGCAGGAAGTGATCACCAATCAGTGGGAGTGACACGCTAACAGTATCAACTATCAAGTTTGGTTGTCTGGCGGTTGATTCTTTGCATGGAGTGAGAAGAGAAAGTCAAAATTAAGAAATTGTGGATAAAAGAGGAAAAGTCACCTGGACACTATGGCACTTTTTGGGATTTTTTAAAACAGACCGTAGTCAGACCAATGTGGTCTGTAAATGATGCAAGGCCTTCGTCCCCACCAAGACTGCTAATACCACACCACCTTAGCCATGCTCACCCTTTAGAGTACGGCTGTAACTTCCTAGCACTAGACCTGCAGAAAATAGTTCTTCTCAGGTTTCTCTATGTTTACATTGTCACACTTTGCACTATTTTCTTACACTTTATTAACCATCCAAAGACTATAAGAATGGGACCCATTACCTCCCTGCTTGGCACTCAGCATCAAGGGTTGGAATTGGGGGTTAAATCACCAAAAATTATTCCTGGGCGCGGCCACCGCTGCTACCCACTGCTCCCCTTACCTCCCGGTCGGGGATCAAGGGTCAAATGCAGAGAATAATTTCGCCACACTAGTGTGTGTGTGACAATCATTGGTTAAAAAAAAATTTACAAAAAAAAAAAAATTACAAATATTTCTTACATATTCCTTTTTAGCACTTTGTGTGTTCAATGTGATTTTACTATTTTGTTTATATTGTTTGAGTGTTTTCCATGCTTGTATTGACATTTCCTCTCCAAGAGGATAATAATCAGAGGAAGGTTGGATTTAAAATATATATTTTTTTATTTTATTTTGCTCCTAGTTCTTATTTTTCATTAAAAAATATCAATAATTATCGTTAAGGACCGATATAAAACACTTATATCGTGATACAGTTTTCAGCCATATTGCCCTACCCTCGTGCATCCTTTTTTGAAACGATACATACCTTGAGGTGTCCCGCGTGCATGTTGGCCCTTTGGCACATTGACAGGAAATGAGGTAATGTTGTGCTTTCCAACAGGATATAGATAGAAACCTTCCTCTTGTAACCAGCATCGATCAGATCTTGAAAGATGTCAACGTCGGTGAAGAGGTCCATGACCACTGCAATGACCTGAACATGCAAACACACAAGAAACTAGGTTATCATTACCTGGGGAAACACAAAACACAGGCAGTGCACAACACAGTGTTTACTATGATAAAACAAACAACATTCAAGCGGTTCCACAGGTTTCGGTTCCTGTTCAAATAAGAAAGGTAAAAACAGTAATGAAGGAATTTTAATCCACGCACTCACAGCTTGGTGCTTACGTTTGTATTCGCTATCAGCTTTTGAAACGCCCAAAGGGTGTTCTAGACGGGCAACACATGTCGCCAAGGTATGAAACATAGTGTGACTGTTTGTCACACGTCTCCACAATGCACACTCATGTGACACAGCGACAAGCTCCACGCTTCTTTCAGACCCTGATAAGAGTCAGTGTACTTACTGTGTCACTTCAGTCCGTACTCTGACCCTAAAACCGACAGGATTGAGTCTTCTGCATCTTTTCAATTTGGAATGAAGGCAAGGAAAGACAGATTCTTAGACTACCTCCTTGTTTGTGTATGATTTGGAAATATATTATTTGTAACCCTTATAAGTGACGGTGATACATCGGATTTATAGAGGTCTGGTTAGCGGTTTCCTCGTGAGCTAAAATCAAAGGTTAGACGACTATTACTATCCTTATTACTGGCCAATTTTAAACCTCCTACAACATGTGCTGTTTATTTTGCCTCGTCAGAGGAGGAGCACAATAGTTCAATGATTTTCCAGAAAAAGCTATGGAGTTCGCACTTTAAACTTGTACGTCGATCGTCAGAGGTGGGGAGTAACACACTAAATTAACTGTTACCTTTAATTGGGTTACTTTTGGGGTTATTTGCACTTGTCAGAGTAGTCCTAAAACGTTTTACTTTTACTTGAGTATTTTTGTGAGGAAGAAACGCCACATTTGTTTTGCTAACATGGGCACCGTTCACATTTGAACCGATACGGTACCTGTGAATTGATACCGGTACTCAACAGTACCAATTTTCATGAATTTTGTATCTGTGTTGATAAATGTTATTGTTTGATAGTACAATTGTATTTGTTCATGTTGTTATATCTCTAATTTCGCAACCATACACCTTAAAGTCATATAACTCGGAATGTGACACTTGTTAACTGTTAGCGGGTCAACGTTAGCATGCTAGTACGCTAACATTAAAGGTCTAACTTTGTTTTGCAAGTTTTACACTTTTTTCTCTAATTCTGCAGCCATCAATCAAAGTTTATTTATATAACCCTAAATCATGAGTGTCTCAAAGGGATGCACAAGCCATACACCTTACAGTCATATAACTTGGTATGTCAAACATGCTAACTTTTAGCATGTTTAGGTTAGCTTGCTAGCATGCTAACATTAAAGTGCTAGCTTTTTTAGCTAATTTTGTAACCGTATACCCTACAGTCATATAACTTGGTATGTAACACTTGTTAAGTGCTAGCATGCTAACATTAGCACGCTAACAGTTAACATGTGTCACATTCCAAGTTACATGACTCTAAGGTGTATGGCTGCGAAATTAGACAAAAAAGTGTAATTTTAGCTGGAAAAGTAAGAAGAAGAAATAGCAAAAAGGCAGTGTTTATTGGTGTATACATAGAGAGTAGCAAAAAAACTAGCATAAAATGTTAGCATTTCAATATGAAAGACACTAGCAAAAAAAAGCTAGCATGCAAACGTTCTCATTATATCCCTGTTCCATTTGAGTCACAACTGCAATGCAGTTGTACTTCCAAGGCATTAGATGGCAGTACTGTATAGGCGATCTATGATATGTTGTCTAACTACAAAGTAGCTTTTTCCATGAAGTTGAATGTGTTATGTTGCGCCCTACGAAGTGTTTATACTGTAAGTATTGTACTTATTACACATCATCTGTTTGATTGTAACATTCATATTGGTTGTAGTTTTCATGAACACATTTGGAGGTGATGAAATCACCATGTAAAAACGATAATGCTAGTAGTAGCCTGTCCATGGCAAATCTATTGTACAGTAGATTAGCATCAGGCTAGCACATTTTGGAAGAGTGGAGCCTTACTAGCATACTTCCTTTGTTGGTGTTAAAAAATGCAACATTACTTAGAGGGAGATTGGCTGAGTCCGCCCCGAGTTCCGCTTGACTGATTGTTTACGTGAGCTTGTGTTTAATGAGTCTGCAAGCAGATGTGACGTCATGTGCAACAAAGGTATTGAAATATGGCACTGTTAGATTTTACGTGAATCGATACCCGGTAGTACTGACAGAATTCAGTTAGTGCCTATAAAAGTACCGAAATCGGTACCCGACCCCAATCATTAATATGTTTACTTCTAATCTATTGATTACTGCTGGCAAGACATACAGTATTCCTTTGGCCCATTAGTGACACTTTTGTCTCTTGACTCCGATTCACCAATCCAAAGCAAGCACGAGTGACAATCAAACAGAGCCTGGCAGTCACATGACCGCAATCAAACCACACACTGTAAAAGTAACGTGATGTCATAACTCGTCAATGTTTACTTACAAAGTATAAAAAAACTAAACATTTATATCATCATGTTCACATTTCAGCGTACAAGAATTCCACGACCAAGGGACGGCGTGGTGCAATGGAAGAATGGCCGTGCGCGACCCGAGGGTCCCTGGTTCAATCCCCACCTAGTACCAACCTCGTCATGTCCGTTGTGTCCTGAGCAAGACACTTCACCCTTGCTCCTGATGGGTGCTGGTTAGCGCCTTGCATGACAGCTCCCTCCATCAGTGTGTGAATGTGTGTGTGAATGGGTAAATGTGGAAGTAGTGTCAAAGCGCTTTGAGTACCTTGAAGGTAGAAAAGCGCTATACAAGTACAACCCATTTATCATTTATTTATAACCAGAGAAAACATGTTTCGCTAAGTTGTAGATGTTTTTTTTTTTTTTATGTTTGAGCTCGCATATGCCAACATTAGCCTGTTATAACATCATAGGTGACTGTGGATCTTTTGTAGTACATACTTTAGTAGTCTCTCACGCTTTACCTTACACACACAAACACACACACCCACTACGGTTGTAGTGCAATTACCAATAAAAAAATAACTAATAAATGCATCAGAAATTAGTCACCAGTTACTTAGTACTTGAGTAGTTTTTTTCATTGACTACTTACTCTTACTCAAGTAGTTATTCAGGTAGATAATTTAGGCTATTCCTACCTTTGCTGTCCACTCGGGCTGGACATATGATCGTGATCAAATATCGTAATTAATTTCAGGTCAATTACGGTGATCAGCTGTGAGCATATTAACTGGATTAAACATGGCGCAAATATCTGTGACCAATAGGCAATCAGAGACGACTCCTTACCACTTTCAGTCGTACAGTAAGGCACTACAGAAGTAAACTGAATGACCGAACTTGGCGCTAAATGCCGTGACACACACACTTTTTATTCGAGTGCCAACATTTCTCGCCGGTGTTCTGGCGAGACGTGCTCCCCATTGGAAATCATGCACCTTCTGCATGTGTATGAATCCAACAAATGCGGAAATGTAACTTTGCATTGGAGGACTCTTTCACTTGGGTACAATCGTTAGACTAAATAACACAATATTTGTGTCATTTAATATACATGTTTCATAAAACAATCGATCAAATGTATGATTAGGGTCACCTGCAAAATGTGGCTGTTTTTTTATGGTCCTGAAAAAAAACAATCAAAAATGGATAAAGCTAAAGTCATCATGTAATGATAAAAGTATACAAATGGTAATACTAATGAACAAAACACATCTCTCAAATACCCACAGTATTTATCCATTTTCTTTTACTTCGGGGTCCAGATTGCAAGGTCAGCAGTTCTTGTCTCTCGAGCCGTCTGTTTCAGTTACATCGAGGCCAGACATAACCTCTCTAGCGTGTCCTCGCTCTACCCGAAAGTGTGCTTGGGGTTGGGCATGCCTCCAACAGGGATCGGCAACCCAAAATGTTGAAAGAGCCAGATTGGACCAAAAATACAAAAAAACAAAAAATCTCTCTGGAGCTGCAGAAAAATAAAAGCCTTATATAAGTGTTATAATGAAGGCAACACATGATGTAAGTCTCTATATTAGCTATATTAGCCTACTATCAAACTTACTATGTGTTGCAGGCTGAAACAAATCTTCGTTGACAGAAATGTTCAATTTTTAATATTTATTCTACACATTTTTACAACATTGGAAAACATTAGTAAACTGAGGCTTCTCAGAGGGTGAGATAACTCCTGGAAATGACTGGCTTAGAATGGCCAAAGGTATAGATGTGTGTGTCCAAGTTAAATGAAACGGCAGGCTGTCTTCTTCTAATGGATTTATAGCAATCTATGCAAGCTGGGTTACGTTTGCTGTGGTCTGGAACAAATGGCACACAAACAACTACCAGAAATGTAGCCAGTATTACATACGTATAATATATAATGTATAATATAAATTGAATATACAGAGGACATAAGTAAAGGAAATTAAATTATCTCAAATATACCTACAAACGAGGCACAATGATGCAATATGAACATATGGCTAGCCTAAATAGCATGTTAGCGTTGATTAGCTTGCAGTCATGCTGTGACCAAATATGCCTGATTAGCACATCAGACAAGTCGATAACATCGACAAAGCTCACCTTTGTGCATTCACGCACAGTATGAAGCATTTGGTGGACAAAATGAGACAAAGAAAGAGTGGCATAAAACACGTCTTTCCGTGGCAGCGTCGGAGAAAGTTGTAAATGTAAACAAACTACTGTGAGTGCAAGGGCAGCCGAAATTAGTAGGACAAAACAGTGCTCTCCAAATACTCCCATCAGTGAAGCATGTTTAATATAAACAATAGGCTTTCTAGCAATTAGGGAGGTTTGTGTCATGTTTGTCGTGCTACAGAAACCATATTAAAACAACAAATATATTTTTCCCCCATCTTTTTCCATTTTCATATATTTTTGAAAAAGCTCCAGGGAGCCACTAGGGCGGCGGTAAAGAGCCGCATGTGGCTCTAGAGCCGTGGGTTGCCGACCCCAGCTCCAACACGTCACCAGAGAGGTGTCCAGGATGCATCGGGACTAAATGCCTGGGCCACCTCAACTGGCTTCCCTCAATGTGCAAAAGCAGCATCTCTATAGTGCTCGCCCCGCCCAAAGTGTTATGTGAAAAGTTGATAAAAGTCACAACAGCGCTTCTTGGAGCCACACGCACAACTCATTAGCATTTACGCTACAGACTAAGGGCGTTAGGATATAATGATGAACCGTAGTAAAACCCATCCATTCATCCTGGAGCCTATCCCAGCTGCATTCAGATGGAAGGCGGCGTACACCCTGGACAAGTCGCCACCTCATTGCAGGGCCAACACAGATAGACAACATTCACATACCGTATTTTCCGCACTATAAGGCGCACCGGATTATTAGCCGCACCTTCTATGAATTACATATTTCATAATTTTGTCCACCAATAAGCCGCCCCGGACTAAAAGCCGCGCCTACGCTGCGCTAAAGTGAATGTCAAAAAAACGCTGCGCTAAAGTGAATGTCAAAAAAACAGTCAGATAGTTCAGTCAAACTTTAATAATATATTGAAAACCAGCGTTCTAACAACTCTGTCCCAAAATGTACGCAAATGTGCAATCACAAACATAGTAAAATTCAAAATGGTGTAGAGCAATAGTAACATAATGTTGCTCGAACGTTAATGTCACAACACACAAAATAAACATAGCGCTCACCTTCTGAAGTTATTCTTCATTCGTAAATCCTTCGAATTCTTCGTCTTCGGTGTCCGAATTGAAAAGTTGCGCAAGCGTGGGATCCAAAATGGCCGGTTCCGTCTCGTAGAAGTCATCGGGAGTCAGTGTCGCTGTTGTTCTGTGAATCCTGCCTTCCGGAAAGCTCGGACCACAGTTGTGACCGAAATATCTGCCCAAGCATTTACGATCCACTGGCAAATGTTGGCGTATGTCGTCCGAGGCTGTCTGCCCGTCTTAGTGAAGGTGTGTTCGCCTTCGGAGCTGTGTGAAAAAAGCCACCCGGCCTCTTCGCGTAAACTTCCCTTAACCACTCGCTCATCTTTTCTTCATCCATCCATCCCTTCGAGTTAGCTTTTATGATGACGCCGGCTGGAAAGGTCTCTTTTGGCAAGGTCTTCCTTTTGAATATCACCATGAGTGGAAGTTAGCATGGCAAGCTAGAACCACAGTGAAGGATGACTTCTCATTCCCTGTGGAGCGAATATTCACCGTACGTGCTCCCGTTCCACAGTGCGGTTCAGTTGCTGTGAAATACGGTAGTAATCCGTGTGCGGATGGAGAGATTGCGTCTTTTTATGAACCGGATCGTTTAGTAGGAGCCATTTTGTGGTCTTTACAGATGTAAACAGGAAATGAAACGTACGGTGATATCCGCGCGTTTTTTCTTCTTCTTCCGGGGGCGGGTGAAGCGCTTCCTGTTCTATGGGGGCGGGTGAAGCGCTTCCTGTTCTATGGGGGCGGGTGCTTTCCTTGGCGGTTGCTTGCGTAGAAGAAGAAGCGCTTCCTGTTCTACCGGGAAAAAAGATGGCGGCTGTTTACCGAAGTTGCGAGACCGAAACTTTATGAAAATGAATCGTAATAAAGCGCACCGGGTTATTAGGCGCACTGTCAGCTTTTGAGAAAAATTGTGGTTTTTAGGTGCGCCTTATAGTGCGGAAAATACGGTAGTAGGGCCAATTAAGTGTTTCCAATCAACCTATCCCAAGGTGCATGTCTTTGGAGGTGGGAAGAAGCCGAAGTACCTGGAGGGAACACACGCAGTCATGGGGAGAACATGCAAACTCCTACACCGGGAATCGAACCCAGGACCTTCTCACGCCCGCTAACCACAGCGCCACCGGGCTTTCATCAATACTAGTATCTTCAAAATGCCTGTGTTTCCGAAACATGTGTGCGTTACTTGAGGATTTTAACTATAAAGTATGTGTACAACCTTTCACTGGACAACTCACAACACAGCCTTCTCCAACATGTTCCTTTAAGTGAGCTAATAAAAAATGAGCCTTAAATGCCAGTTCCAACACACTTAAACACACAGCATGGTTCATTTCGATGCCGTTTACAGTAAAGCACATAGACATAACCCCCCAATCCCACAAAAATACGAGAAAACATGTTGTTAGCCAAAAGTTAGGTAAAGGTATGCTGTACATTTAAATGTACAATTTGCAAAAATCTTTACTTAGACAGAATAATACGGAGTATTTTAGAGTATTTGCATGTTTGTGACAATGTTTCATTATTTTCACAGTGAAGTCATGGGTTTTCTACTAGTTATAACCCTGGTCATTCAGGTTATTTACTGTTTCTTGGTTTGCAGCGTGTTGGATTTTATGCGGTTTTACTGTTGCTATTTAACAATTGCTTGCCGTGGTTTTTACGGTGATTTTTTTACAGTTTCCAAATGGGAATATTTTTCCGAGTTTTTGCATGCACGGTATAGAGTTTTAAATGACATGTTTAATGGTAAGAACGTGTGTATATGGTTTAATAAAAATAGTGTGGTACATTACATAGGACAGGTGAGTGTCAAAAAGAGCTAAAAGAGTTTGGTAGATGAGAGTAAGTCTTTAGGTAAAATAAAATATAGTGTAATAATGCACCAAGTGGCAGGAAATGTATTCCTGAATTTCCAAATTTTCTTCCGAGATTTGTGTGGCACTTACTGCTGACAGAAATAATAATTTCTTTCCTCAATTTTCCTCTTTTTTTCTCAAAGGGTTCTCACGTCCTTGAAATCCAAACATTTCTGTGTTTATCACAGGCAAATGATACTTATATCACTGGAATCGTCTTTACAATACTTGTCTGATTATAACGGTTTCAAGGAAATCAATTGTTTTAAATTTTACACACCTACCTGACTCATTGTGACATAGACCACGTTTTTACACTGCAGGCCAAAGTAGCACACATCTGACTTTTTACGAAATCGCATTTTTTCCAGCTGAATGTCTACTCTGCAAGTAAAATAAGGTCTTTATCAGACTCCAGTAGAGACACGCACAGGGCACAGATGAAACCAATAATTTACCTGTTTGGCCACAATACCCATGAATATGTTTGGAGGAGAAAAGGTGAGGCCTTTAATCCCAGGAACACAAGGCCTACCGTCAAGCATGGTGGTGGTAGTATTATGCTCTGGGCCTGATTTGCTGCCAATGGAACTGGGGCTTTACAGAGAGTAAATGGGACAATGAAAAAGGAGGATTACCTCCAAATTCTTTAGGACAACCTAAAATCATCAGCCCGGAGGTTGGGTCTTGGGCGCAGTTGGATGTTCCAACAGGACAATGACCCCAAACACACATCAAAAGTGGTAAAGGAATGGCTAAATCAGGCTAGAATTAAGGTTTTAGAATGGCCTTCCCAAAGTCCTGACTTAAACGTGTGGACAATGCTGAAGAAACAAGTCAATTGTCAGAAAACCAACCCATTTAGCTGAACTGCACCAATTTTGTCAAGAGGAGTGGTCAAAAATTCCACCAGAAGCTTGTGGATGGCTACCAAAAGCGCCTTATTGCAGTGAAACTTGCCAAGGGACATGTAACCAAATATTATTAACATTGCTGTATGTATACTTTTGACCCAGCAGATGTGGTCACATTTTCAGTAGACCCATAATAAATTCACAAAAGAACCAAACTTCATGAATGTTTTTTGTGACCAACAAGTATGTGCTCCAATCACTCAATCACAAAAAAATAAGAGTTGTAGAAATTGATGGAAACTCAAGACAGCCATGACAATACGTTCTTTACAAGTGTATGTAAAATTTTGACCACGACTGTACATAGTGTAATATGTTTTGGAGGGTTGTAATATTTTTATGGCCGTCAAGGACATCAGCGTGAATTTAGGTTAGCTTTATTTTTCAGCTCACTTACGTAAACAACTTACGCAATATACGTAGTAACATGTAAGCAAATACTGGGCAGCGTCAATTCTGCTACTTCTTCGCAATCAAAATATATTTTCATATGTTAGCTTATTATTTGCGCACCATTGACGAGTGATGCACCGAAAATTTGGCCGCAGAAAAATATTTTGCCCACCGAAACCGGATGTCGTGATGACGAATGACGTAGCTCGCCCAAAAAAATGACGTAAAAGTCGCATTTGGGATGCATTTCATTAGACTGAAGTCACATTTGAAAAGATCAAATTCCAACCGGATTCGGACTATACTTCCTGTCGTGGCCTGAATCCGATGCCAAAAGATCCGATTTGAAGCACTTTGGAGCGTTTAGAGCAGGGGTGTCAGAGTCATTTTAGCTCAGGGGCCGTATGGGCTGGAATGGTAAAATTATGGCATGATAACTTAAAATTAAAGACAACTATGGTAGTTTTCTTTGTTTTACTTTGGCCAAAAATAGAACAAGCACATTCTGAAAATGTACAAATCACAAATAATCCTCTGGACAAAACACTTTAAATTTGTTGAACATTCTGCGGAAATTGGTGCAGCTTCAAAAACACAACGAGCTTAGACTTGGTCTCAGTGTATCTACAAAGCCAAGATTGAACAAAAAACACAACATGTAAACTTTTCTAGGTATCAAATACCTCCTTTGTCATGTCCACGTATCAATCCAGTGCTAACTTAACAAACCATAAGAAACGGAGGTCAAAACTATTCAAAAGGGTTAAGTTCAGTTTTCTGGTGTTTGACAGAGACATTTTGGGGCAACGAGGGTGCCAAATAACCATGTGTTCGAAGCAGAAGACATAAAACGGCAGGTTTTAAGTTTCATGTGGGTCGAGGAGGCGGAGCCACAGTTACCCTTTACTGTGTACCTCTTGCTTGGCCCCGGTACAAACCTTTGCTTGCCTAACATAATTGCTATTGTGACATCCAGTGGACACATTTAGAACAGCAGTTTCTTTCGTTCAAAAAAAAAAAAAGCTTATTTTATTACTTGGCAAACTCATCACGCCAAAACCGGTTAGCAGGCCTGATCCGACCAGCGGGCCGTACGTTTGACAGCCCTGGTTTAGGCCCCGTTTACACTAAGCCGGATAAGGTTATCCGGGTAAATCCCACCTAACCTTATCCGTGTCCACACACAACAATGCCACTGCGTCCGCCGGCGCATAGCGACCTAATACGCATGCGCGGTAAATGCGCACGTCAGCTTTGTGTGCAAGTTCCTAAATTTAACTTATCTAAACAATATCCAGTGTTGTGGTATTTCAATTAACTGGAATCCAGTGTGCTGTGGGGCCCTATTGTAGTGAATCATACCTGAGCCATCATAATTTAATCAAATCTTTATTAGACACGTAAAGAATGTGATAAAACTAGGGATCTAGATATCTGGTCAGGACACTCCTCACTTTTTTGCCTTCACCTTCATTGTCCATTCATTTTGGTGACTTTATATACTCTGGACCTAGACGTTGAGTCTGCGACTTACATGGCGGACAATAACTGATACAGTCTGCTTTGTCAGTCCAAATGCATTCCCTGTTTTCCGTAGTTTTCCCTCGACGGCCAGGTAATACAAAGCACACGCTACCTTTTTTTATCACATCCATGGGAGCCCGCATTCTCGTTGACTCTCCTTCGACAAATGGACAACATTTTTCGGTAAGTAGAATCACAGCTGACCCGGACATTGGAAAGTTCTCTTGCCGTCTGAGAAGTGTTGTATCCCAAATAGCTGCAATCGCTTTCTCTTAAGGTATTCATGTGGGATTTCCACAAGCGTCTGTACAGACGGAATGAGAAACACGGGCATGTCTGGATGATTCGCCTCCATATTTTTAGTGGTAAGCTCCGAGTTACGAAACCGCTTTATTATGAAGCTGGCTGTGGCGCGGTCTTTCTGACGTCACTTCCTGTGTCTTTCTGGCATCACTTCCTCTCCGAACTCATTTTGTAAACGATCAATGAGTCCATACAAAGCTAAGAGCCGGAGATTCAAGAAATACACGGCGCACTTAGCCGTGTAAAAATGTTTCAAGAGGAGGGGGACCTTAAATGATGGTTTAGTGTGGCTGAAACGGGGCTTAGGCTAAATAATTATTTGTTTAAGGGGTTAAACGACTTAGTGTAGACATGGCCTTCGACTGACAAAAAAAAATACCCGATCTGGGTCACTTCAGGGCAAAAAAACAGATTAGGTGTACAGTGTAAACAGGGCGTAAAGTAGTTATTTTGGTTTAAAAAAAACTTTGACCATAATATGGTTCCTTGTGTTAGCATAACATTTGCTGTTTTAAAGTAATGTCAACCATAGGCATCCCCAAATAAATGTATGAAACTGTTACCTTCTGCGCCTGCGCGATCATTCTCCTGACAATCTCCTTGATGTGCGTGTCACCCTCCATCGGCGGCTGCGTGTGCACGTAGGTGCGCGTCACCCCGCGGTAGCCCTCCGACTGCGGCCAGCCCAAGTCCATCTGCGGGATGGACATGTCCGACAAGTCCGGCCAGT